>NC_133873.1:9438895-9457534 GCF_044706935.1 Curcuma longa | reverse complement strand
GGGCTCGGTAGCTCGTTTTCCGGACTAGGTCAGAGAGGGCTCGGTAGCTCGTTCTCTGGACCGGATGGAGTCAGAGAGGGCTCGGTAGCTCATTCTTCGGACTAGGTCAGAGAGGGCTCGGTAGCTCGCTCTCTAGACCGGATGGAGTCGGAGAGGGCTCAGTAGCTCGTTCTCCAGACTAGATCAGAGAGGGCTCGGTAGCTCGTTCTTTGGACCGGATGAAGTGGGAGAGGGCTCGGTAGCTCGTTCTCCAGATTAGATCAGAGAGAGCTCGGTAGCTCGTTCTCTGTACCGGACTATGATCGGAGAAGGCCTGGTAGCCTGTCTTCAGACCGGATCATTGTCAGAGGAAGCTTGGGAGTCTGTTCTCTGAATACATGATCCAATGCGGTTGGCTCGGGTGAGACCCAAGTTAACCAAGTGATCGGATTGCATGAGTTTTAATTTCACTTTGGTTTAATCGATGGGTTAATCGATTAACCAAGGGTTAGTTGGTTAGTCGACCTGGTGATCGATTACAGAGCATTCTGTAAGAATTTGCAAAATCCACAGAACACACCATAATCGATTGGGCAATCGATTATGGTAAACGGTAATCGATCAGTTGATCGATTACAAGTTTAAAGAGGAATGGGGTTAGGGATCGGTAATCGATCACCTGATCGATTACCATACCTTAATCGATCAATGGATTGATTAAGATATGTGGTAATCGATTGTTGCTTAGGCTTGATCGATTACACGGTTTACAGAGAAAAGAATTACGACGTTTAATCGATGGCCTGATCGATTAAGTCATTTCTGATCGTGTTCAGACTTCTACACTTCTGCTCTGCTCATTTCTGATTTCTGTTGCTTCTGATATTGCTGTGCTAATCCATCTCTGAGGTTTGCAGATGGAGTTTGAACTCGAATGAAGAACAGGAAGTGTCAAGGGTTGACTTTCTATCATGGCAGTTTGTCGACCTTTGGTTTTCAGGTAAAAGACACAGCGAGAAACTCTGAGCTGCACAGTAGGATGATCAGTGAGTGTGCTGAGAGGAGTGTGGTCCAGCACAGAGGAGAGACCTCAGTGTGGTGCTGGAGAGCTCAGATGGCTCAGTGTGTAGTGGCTTAGGCGACCGTTGAACGAGCAGAAGTGGGGAGACTAAAAGAAGAGATGAAGGAGAAGAGAGAACAACTAACAAAAAACGAGGTTGTGCTTGTGCTTGCTGTGTGTTCTCTGCTTGTTTGCATTCAGTGCTCTTCTTCGAAGATTTCTGCCTGAGGTGGTGCAAGGAGCTGGTGCGCTTGCTCCCTTCTGCTTGAGGTCTTTCTATGTGATTGAGGTTGTGCTGTAAGTTCTATTTGTTGGCCTCAATCTTGAGTTTTCTTCTATAATCTATATACTTAACCAATATCTTTGAGATTGGTTGTGGAGATGTCACTCCACCGAGAAAGAGACTTCATCTAGCCGGATTCATCCGGGGTTTGATCTACCAAAGATCAAGGGATCGTCCACCTTACGGACACGCCGAGGAGTAGGGGCAAGTTATCCCCGAACCTCGTAAATCTTAGTGTTTGCATTGATTTCGTTTTGTTAGCTATTTTCCGCTGCGCACTAAGCTTTTGTAGGAGAAAATCGAGTTTCAAAGGGAGGATATTCACTCCCCCCCCTCTCTAGCCATCTCCCGATCTTCAACAATAGGTACACATACATATCTACCCTAATTTCTTCAAGCCTTTAACTCCTTACGCCGAACCCTAACTTGAGCGTCGGAGTAGCTTGCCGGGACCTAACCCCGGCGTCATTCTAATCCTCTTCTCTTTTAAGTGTTTTTCAGGACCTCTCTTCTCTCCGGATGATTCTCTTCGAGGAGCGTGCACATCGATCGAACCTTGAACCAACGTTTGTACCATCCACGGTGTATTGGTCGAAATAAATTGGCGCCATCTGTGGGAACACTGAGCCAAGATGCTACGATGGTTAACACTGGAGGAATAGGTGGCGAGCACGATTCTGCTGAAAAGAGTTGCGGAGATAAGATGATGGTTTCAGATCAACGAATTAGTTTCACAAACTATGATAAAGATACTATAACAACACTCCTTGTTGCCTCCTTCTAGAATTCCAGCACCTTTGCCAGAAGACCTTTCTCCTCATTGAAGATGACCCATATCGAGAGAGGAGAACGTGCTCCTTCGCAAGGAGGATACCTTCCTGGAAGAAGACTCGCATGAATCTAGAGCCGACCTATGTCGACCTGACTACAAAAGCAAGACAGTCATAGAAGACGAGGTAAACACATCATGTACGCCTTTTTCTAGGAAAATTCTGGAGTAGGAACTACCTCGGCACTTTCGACAACCCCATCTAGGAGAATATACAGGGTCCTCAGATTCGGAAGATCATCTGTGCCGTTTCGAGAATGCTACCTTGCTGCACCAATATCCGGATGGAGTCAAGTGTCAAGTTTTCCTGACAACCTTGTCAGGCTCTGCACAGAGATGGTTTAGTCATCTTTCTCCCTCCTCTATACATTCTTTTACTGATTTTAAGGCTGCTTTCCTTCATCAATTAGCTAGCAGTAAAAGATATCCAAAAACACACCTGAACCTATTCACCATGAAGCAGAAGCCGCAAGAAACTTTTAGGGAGTATATTTAGAAATTTGACAGAGTTGTTTGGGATGTTCCCTCCACACCTACAAAGGTATTGACTAGTGTCTTCTCTCAAGGATTGATGGATAGAGAATTTTTTCGATCATTGGTGAAGAAACCACCTGTCAATTATGCTAAGTTATTAGAAAGAGCTGAAAAATACATACATATGGAGGAAACTTAACTTGTTCGGCATGGAGACAACTCTGCCAGCTATAAATCAGAGAGGAAGACTTCTCCGCCTGTACATCGCAAGGGATTTTCACGCAGACTTTATATACCCTCTCGAAAAGAGAAGCGTACTGTACATATCGTCTCTTCTTTTTCTACCCCCAAAGAGGCACCTCATCAAAGCCTCTCGAAGAAATATAGGGATCGTCCCGGTGCAATGCGCTTGTCTATACGTTTCGTAAACATGCGCAGTGGAAATAAACAGATAATTAAACTAATTATTATCATACACACGCATGCATAACAGGTAATAACGAGTACAAGATATGACAAGAAATTAAAATTTTACAGAACAAAATTATTCTAAGTGCACAATTAAAATTTACAGAAAACTAAATTCTGCGCGTACCTTTCCGATGACGTTTAATCAGTGTTGGTATCAATCGAGCGATCCTCGTCGGAGTCCCGTCTCTATTGGTGATCCATGCCAAGCTCCCGTCTGGACGGCTTCGGAAGCCACGAGTCGCGTCATCGTCTTCGGTACTAGCCGATGATTGATGACGATCGAATCGAGAGAAGTCTTATTCTGGAAACCACGCAACAACGTGTGTCGCGATCATTTCGGAGCTTTCTAACTATCATCGAAAATCGTATTCCAGTATATTTTTCGGTGGTCAACTATTGAGTGCTGATTTGGAACAAATAGTCGAAACATTTCTGACAAAGATGGAATAGTTCTCCGAAAGCTTCGTAAGCTTCCGAGAAGATTATACATAGTCATCAATCGATCGAGGATGAACAACATCCTGATGATGAAACTTCCAACAACAATTGACGGTTACTTTAGCAACAATTTTACAAATTGCTCGCTCTGACAAAAGAAATCAATACAAGATTTTCTCTCCCTCCCACACGATTGAAACAGAACTTGAAGAAGAACAACGAAAACAGAGTTTTCTTGCATCTTCTCTTAGACGATGAAGAACAGGTCTTCTTCTTCCTCTCCGGCAGCAGTGAGGAGAGCAATCCGCCGGCAGTGAGCAGAGTAGGCGGTTGCTCTCCGGCGTTGCATCTCCTGGACGAAGAAGAACAGGTCTTCTTCTTCCTCTCCGACGAGCAGAGCAAACGGCTGATCAGAACAGGGGACAGTGAGCACTGCCCTCTTCAACGCGGGTGATCAGAGCAATGGACGACGCACAACAATCGGCGGTGGTTGGCAAACTGAGATGGTCAGGCTCCAGCCCTCCTCTCCGATGATGCCCTCGCGCAGACGTGGTCGGCGATGGCGGCGCAACCTCAAGCCACCCGCGAGCCACACACGAATAGGGCGTGATGCCCTATTTTATCACGCGAGCAAGGGTTTCCTTTGGGGCAAAGGAAACAGGCGGCGGGCGGCTGCAATCCTTGGCCGAAGAAGAATCGCCGCGGGGAAGATATCTCAGTTCGACACCGTCAGAATAGGGAGGAAGATGAACAGGGATGCCACACCAAACCTAAATCGTGATTTTTGGCTTTTAAAGAGAATGCTACAGTAACCAAGGATTAGGTTGAACCAGAGCGGCGATTAGGGGTTAAAGCCGAACCAGCTTGCAAACCCTAAATTAGGTAATGTAGCGATCTACTATAGCAAAACCTAATTTCTAGGATTTACTACAGCAACCCCTAAAACATTTGGTTCACTAACCAAATGAACTCTGATTTGACCCAAATCCGTTTTGTTCACTTTGTCTTCACAAGACAATGCTCCTCATCTCTTCCGTTTTGCCAAAACTTCTTCCACTATGAACCAAACCAAGTTGGTTCAATTCAGTTTCAAACCGAATCATTTGGTTCACTAATCAAACGACCTCTGATTTGAATGAAATCAGATTCGTTCATTTTATCTTCGTAAGACGAATTCCATCATTTTGTCCTTTGTCTGGTCCAACCAGATTTTATTTCTTCTCATTCTGAGAATCCAATTCTCAAACTCGTTTTAATCCTTTGGAGAACTTGTTGTGCGTGTGACCCAATAAGGTTTTCGGCTATGTTGGTAGTCCATAATTAACCATTAATTACGGAACGATCATGAGTGACACCTAGTAGTATATCATGATCCCCAATTGATCAAAAAATCAATGATTGATTCTAGAACATTTTCTAAACCTTTCAGTAGCTACACTAAATCATGTCTCGATTCTTTCACCGTCTTATACCCGCTTGGTTTAGGACATGGTCTATGTGTCGGTCCCCACTAGGCTGACTACGTCACACCTAGCCCAAGCTGCTTTCTTGTCCTATGAATTTAAGTTACTCGTACACGTATCCAAGAGTACCGTACTCTTAACATGTAATGCTTTGCCAAAGACTTTTAGTAACAATCCTGACAAGCTGCCGCAGGGTATACGTCTCCCTTTCCAAGGAGCGGTTAATCCTCTATGGGCTATTCAAACACCTTCGGACACTTCGACTTATACCCAATCATCTCGGGTCCACACCTCCTCGGAGATGTTGCTTAAGATGTCAAAGTATAAGTCTCCATGACCAAGATGACTTGAATACCGCAAGTCAAAGGAAACTCGCACTTAAGCTGCATTGAGATCTTCATTGATATATGAATCAAACCATATGAAGTCTCATGACAGGTCACTCCAATGAACTAGTTACCTTTAACCAGCATCCACGTTTAACTCTCAACATCTAATGTCGACAGCAGTGAGATCTATTACTTGGCTAACCAAGGAGTTCAAAACATGCTAGTCTCGACAGAATCGATGATGTCCATGCTCATCAATTCCTCGACTTGAGATAATTTCAATACGTTCATATTTACACGTGTAGAGATGCTCAATAGTTGTGATCCAATCATAAATTCTCTCACGCTATGAATCGTATTGCGGACATTCAATACTCGAGTTTAAGATCCACTCAAACACATACGGAATGCGCACTCAAATAGTGAATTACTATTTATCGAATAAATAGTATAACCGTAAGGCGATTACCTTAGGACACTCCTAAAATTAATAAGGAATAGGTTCATTTTTGCACCTACCACCAATCTTTCAGCCATCACACTAATGAATGCAGACAATTAGCACGAGAGATGGAAAGAGTAATAAAAGAGAAGCATCAGGGAAAGAGAGCTTTGTCTCCCTTATCAGGACCTACTCCCTTCAAATATCCTAAGCAGGAGATGTAGAAAAATTGTTCAGAAGGAGTGCAAGTAAACCCTGTACAAAGTCGAGATGTCAGAAGTTCAAGAAGGCGTTCTCCTGAGCCACCACAAGCACATCAAGTAAGACAAAGGAGAGAGCCGACACACGCTACTCAAGCTCAGCCCAAGAATCCTCCTCATCGAGGCATCATCAACATAATCTCGGGAGGATCTATAGATGGAGACTCTAATTATGGCATCATGGAGAAGACTGGATAATTACGGTATCAGTACCAGAAGAGGCAAAGCAGAGGGACCTACCATTAGCTTTGGACCGCAAGATCTGGAAGGAGTCTCCACGCCTCACGTTGATGCTTTAGTCATACGAGCCATAATTACCAACTATGAGGTAGCCCAGATTTTCATTGATATAGGTAGTTTCGTCAACATACTATATCAAAAGGCATTCAGTCATATGCAGATAGAGAAATCTGACCTAAAATCTATGTCTACTATTTTATTTAGATTTACAGGACATGAAGTATAGTCATTGGGACAGATCAGCCTACCTCTCTCTCTAGGGCAAGAGCCTTCAATCCGAACTCAGAATATTATTTTCACAATAGTAGATGCCCCTTCTTCATACAATATTATTCTCAGAAGGCCTGCACTCTTCTGCAAAAAGGTGGGTTCGCCACCTTAGCGGCCCCACACGGTTGGCCACACGGTCGGCCCCACACGGTCGGCCCCTACCATTATACTTTAACATCTTAAGCAAGCATCTACAAAGAGGTGTGGACCCGAGATGATTAGGTATAAGTTGAAATGTCCGAAGGTGTTTGAATAGCCCACAGAGGATTCACCGCTCTTTATAAAAGAGACATATACCCTACAGCCGCTTGTTTGGATTGTTACTGAAAATCTTTGGTCAAAGCAACATGTATCAAGAATGTGGTATTCTTGGACACGTGTACGAGTAACTCAAATCCAATGAACTAGTTACCTTTGACCAACATCCACGTTTAACTCTCAATATCTAATGTCGACAGTAGTGAGATCAGCTGCTTGGCTAACCAAGGAGTTCAAAATATGCTAGTCTTGACAGAATCGATGACGTCCACGCTCATCAATTCCTCGACTAGGGATAATTTCAATACGTTCATATTTACACGTGTAGAGATGCTCAATAGTTGTGATCCAATCACAAATTCTCTCACGCTATGAATCGTATTGTGGACATTCAATACTCGAGTTTAAGATCCACTCAAACACATACGGAATACGCACTCAAATAGTGAATTGCTATTTATCGAATAAATAGTATAGCCGTAAGGCTATTACCTTAGGACACCTCTCAAATTAACAAGGAATAGGTTTATTTTTGCACCTACCACCAATCTTTCAGCCATCACACTAATGAATGCAGACAATTAGCACGAGAGATGGAAAGAGTAATAAAGAGAAGCATCAGGGAAAGAGAGCTTCGTCTCCCTTATCGGGACCTACTCCCTTCAAATATCCTAAGCAGGAGATCTAGAAAAATCGTTCAGAAAGAGTGCAAGTAATCCCTGTACAAAGCCGAGATGTCAGAAGTTCAAGAAGGCATTCTCCTGAGCCACCACAAGCACATCAAGCAAGACAAAGGAGAGAGCCGGCACACGCTACTCAAGCTCAGCCCGAGAATCCTCCTCATCGAGGCATCATCAACATAATCTCGGAAGGATCTATAGACAGAGACTCTAATTATGCCAAGAAAGCTCATGGGAGAAGACTGGATAATTACGGTATCAGTACTAAAAGAGGCAAAGCAGAGGGACCTACCATTAGCTTTGGACCGCAAGATCTGGAAGGAGTCTCCACGCCTCACGTTGATGCTTTAGTCATACGAGCCATAATTACCAACTATGAGGTAACCCGGATTTCGTTGATATAGGTAGTTTCGTCAACATACTATATCAAAAGGCATTCAGTCAGATGCAGATAGAGAAATCCGATCTGAAATCTATGTCTACTATTTTATTTGGATTTACTGGACACGAAGTACAGTCATTGGGACAGATCAGCCTACCTCTCTCTCTAGGGCAAGAGCCTTCAATCCGAACTCAGAAACATTATTTTCACAATAGTAGATGCCCCTTCTTCATACAATATTATTCTCAAAAGACCTGCACTCAGTGTTATATTTGGGAGGTGTTCTAAGGTAATCACCTTATGATTGTACTGTTTATTGAATAAGTAGAAATTTACTGTTTAAGTGCATATTTTATATGTTTGATTGGATCTTAAACTTGTTCATTGAATGCCCACAATACATTTTATAGCATGAGAGAATTTGTGATTGGATCACAAACTGTGAGTTTCTCTACCTGTGTAATTATGAAAGTATTGAAATTATCCCTAGTCGATGAATTGATGAACACGGACGTCATCAATACTGTTGAAACTAGCACGTTTATACTCTTTGGTTTACCAAGCATTAGCTCTCACTAGCTGGAGACATTGGATGTTGAGAGTTAAACGTGGATGCTAGTTAAATGTAACTAGTTTATTGGAGTCACCTGCCATGAGACTTCATGTGGTTCTTCTTGTATGTCAATGAGGATATCATTGCAGCTTAAGTGCGAGTTTCCTTAGACTTGTGGTATTCAAGTCACCTTGGTCGCGGAAGCTTATACTTTAACATCTTAAGCAAGCATCTCCAAGGAGGTGTGGACCCGAGATGATTGGGTATAAGTTGAAGTACCCGAAGGTATTTGAATAGCCCATAGAGGATTCACCGCTCTTTATAAAAGAGACGTATACCCTACAGCCGCTTGTTTGGATTATTACTGAAAATCTTTGGCTAAAGAAACAGGTATCAAGAATGTGGTATTCTTGGACACGTGTACGAGTAACTCGAATGCAATGAACTAGTTACCTTTAACTATCATCCACATTTAACTCTCAACATCTAATGTCGACAACAGTGAGATCAGCTGCTTGGCTAACCAAGGAGTTCAAAACATGCTAATCTCGACAGAATCGATGACGTCCACGCTCATCAATTCCTCGACTAGGGATAATTTCAATACGTTCATATTTACACGTGTAGAGATGCTCAATAGTTGTGATCCAATCACAAATTCTCTCATGCTATGAATCATATTGCGGACATTCAATACTCGAGTTTAAGATCTACTCAAATACATACGGAATGCGCACTCAAATAGTGAATTTCTATTTATCGAATAAATAGTATAACCGTAAGGCGATTACCTTAGGACACCCCTCAAATTAACAAGGAATAGATTCATTTTTGTACCTACCATCAATCTTTCAGCCATCACACTAATGAATGCAGACAATTAGCATGAGAGATGGAAAGAGTAATAAAGAGAAGCATCAGGGAAAGAGAGCTTCGTCTCCCTTATCGGGACCTGCTCCCTTCAAATATCCTAAGCAGGAGATGTAGAAAATGTTGGTGCAAGATGCACTAAGATCTTGTCTAGAGTTTCGATGTTTGACAATACACCTAAGTCTGGTTAGTTTGACCAAGGGTTGATCCAAACAGGACTTGATGTTTGGATGTGTGGAAGTGAGCGAGAAGACCTAATCGGTTAGACTAGGCAGTGGAAGTCTTGATTTGGACGATCGGGCAAGGGAAGTCCTGGTGAGTGAAGCTGGGCAAGGGAAAGTCCTAGTTGTAGGCTAAGCAAAGGGAAGTCCTGATTTGGAGGATCAGGCGGACATCTTGGCAGAGTCAAGTGCACCAGGTGAAGTCTGGGCTGGTCTAGGTGACCGAGTCGCAGCAGAAGTCTGGGCTGGTCTAGGTGACCGAGTCGCAGCAGAAGTCTGGGTTGGCTAGAGAGAACCTAACCGTGCCTGAAGGTGTTTGAATAGCCCACAGAGGATTCATTGCTCTTTGTAAAAGAGATGTATACCCTACGACCGCTTGTTTGAATTGTTACTAAAAGTCTTTAGCCAAAGCAACACGTATCAAGAATGTGATATTCTTGACACGTGTATGAGTAATTCAAATCCGCAGAACAAGGAAGCAAGCTTAGGCTAGATGTGATGTAGTCAGCCTAGCGGGGACTGACACACACAGACTATGTTCTGAACCAAGCGGGTATAAGATGGTGAAAGGAACGAGGCATGTTTCATTAAAACTGCTGAAGGGTTTAGAATTTGTTCTAAAATCAGTTGTTGATTTTTTGGTCAATTGGGGATCATGATGTACTACTTGGTGTTACTCATGATCGATCTAAAATTAAGGGTTAATTACGGACGGCCAATATAAACAGAAACCTATTGGGTCACACGCATTACAAGTTATGGAAGGACTTAAAACGAGTTTGAGAATTAAATTCTCAGAACAAGAGAAATCCGGTTAGGCTAGACAAAGGCAAATGATGGATTTCGTCTTATGAAGACGAATAAAACAAAATCAGAAATGAACTGGGTGTAAAACCAGACAAACTGATTTTGATAAGAATGTTGTTAGCCTACGCGACTCATAAAGGATTCAAGCTCTACCAGATGGATGTAAAGTTCGCATTCATGAACGGGTTCATAAAGGAAGAAGTCTATGTAGGTCAACCACTATGATTTGAAGACAAAGACCATCCTGATTATGTCTTCAAACTCAAGAAAGCCTTGTATGGACTAAAACAAACACCTAGAGCATGATATGAAAGGTTATCAATCTACTTAGTATCCAAAGGCTTTCAACAAGGACAAATTGATCCTGTTGAGATCTTGTTGTGAAAAACAATCGCAAACACAGCGAAAAATTAAAAATAAAATTTTGATTCCTCCAAAGATCCATGTGATAAAGAAAGTGTCTCTTTTAACTACATCTTAGTCATGAAGTTACCCTTGTAGCGTAGCCCTTCGCAATCCCGACAGCAACTCTTTGATGATGGATCTCAGCGCGATCAGAATGACCGCGCCTTTACAGTATCCACATGAACACTATCTTGGAGAAGGAGACAAAACCTTTGGTTGTGCTGGCAACCACACTAAGGCTCTCCTCTAAAGACTAGGTTTGTTTGGCCAAAAGGAAATGGGAAAAAGGCTACACGGCAAGGGGGAAATCAAAATCCACCTCTCTCACATTGAGAAGAGCTTAAATCTTATTTGTATGCATTAATCCACTTGCATGCAATATTGAGAAAAAATTCTCAACTTCCAATTTGCATGCAACGTTGAGAAGAAAGAAAAAAAACTTCTCAACTTCTCAACTCCATTTCATGCAATAACTCCCTTTTTGCATGCAACATTAAACTCTCATGCATTAAATCCCATTTCATGCATTAAGACTTTTTTTCATGCAACGTTGAGGTTTTAAATCCCATTTCACGTATTAATCCCTTTGCACGCAACATAGAGGTTTCATGCATTAAATCACATTTTATGCATTAATCCCTTTGCATGCAGTTGCCTTCTTAAATTGATTTCATTTGAGTCTAACTCAAATTAAACCAATTTGAGTACAACTCAAGTTTGGCCAAGTAATGAGTCTAACTCATTTTAGTCCATTCAATCAACTAATGATTCATTTAGTCAAACTAAGATGATCCTGTCTCCAAAATAACGTATTCTTTGTGTGTGACCCAATAGGTTCTTGCAACGTTGGCAATGTTTCTAAAACTCTTTTAGAAACATAAGCAATGACTGGCATCTAGGTTTGGTTCAGCTTGGTTTAAGATTCTCCGGTTCAATCTAGGTTTGCCGGTTCATTTTTTCCTCCGGTTCACCGTAGCCAACCTTAGTTTCTCAGCTACGATAAAACAAGGCAATGCCCTGTTCATCCTCCACGCGAGAGGAGCGCCGCCCTCTCCAACCTCCAGGTGAAGTTACCGAGAACCCTAGTGGATCTTCCTCCTCCATGCACCATTGGTTGCTCGCTCAGGACGGACCACAAGCCACACTCATCATGATTTTAGGGCTGTGCGGTTCTTCATCTTCTTCCCCGACAGTGCGCCGCCGTCGCCGGTTGTAAACAGAGAAGAGAAGGCTGGCTGGTTTTCCCTTGCATGCTTTTCTTCTCTGGTTTAGTACCCTGGTCATCGCGCACCTCTTCCCACACGCAAGAAAAAAAACCGCGATTTCCTTCATTAACAAAGGTTGATCGCACGTGGTGCTGCTGAAAACCCTAGGCTGCCGGTGGTTGGTGATCAATCATCCATAGATTAGATTGGAGCTGCTGTGTGGGGTTTTGTATTTCCAACAATTGTCAGTATTATTGTCAAGGTTTACTATAAAATTGTTGTATAGCTATGTGTTGATTACTGTTATTCACTACTAGAGTATTTTCTGTGATTGGAAACCGTTTCTAGTCATTAGAGAAGTCATATGTCAATGTTAGGGCTATCAACAGGAAGCTTATGAAGCATCTAGATAATTATTCCATCATCATCGGAATAGTTTCGATTATTTGTCTATTATCGGCGGTTAATGGTTGACCATTGAAAACTATACCGAGAATATGATTTTTGTTAATAGTTAGAAAGTCCTGAAACGATTGTGACACATTGTTGTGTAGTTCTCAGAATAAGGCTTCTCTCGATTCGATCGTCATCGATCATCGGCGAGTACCGAAGATGATGACGCGACTCGTGACTTCCGAAGCCGTCCAGACGGGAGCTTGGCGTGGATCACCAGTAGAGGCGAGACTCCGACGAGGACCGCTCGATTGATACCAACACCATTCAAACGTCATCAAAGAGGTACGCGTAGAATAATCTTTTATTCTGAAAATATTATTTGTACGCGTAGAATAATTTTATTATTCAGTAAAATTTTAATTTCCTGCCATGCCTTGTACATGTTATTTCCTACTTATGCATGCGTGTGTTATTTAATAATTAGCTATAATTATTTATTTATTTCCACTGCGTACGTTTTCGAAATGTATAAACACGCACATTGCACTGGGACGATCCCAACACTTCAGACACTTTGACTTACACACAATCATCCAGAGTCTATATCTCCTCAGAGATGTTTGCTTAAGATGTCAAAGTATAAACCTCCATGACCAAGATGACTTAAATATTATAAGTCAAAAGAAACTCGCACTTAAGCTGCACTGAGATCTTCATTGGCATATCTCTGTATGCATAGAACCATATGAAGTCTCATGGCTGGTCACTCCAATGAACTAGTTACGTTTAACTAGCATCCACATTTAACTCTCAACATCCAATGTCTCCAGCCAGTAAGGAGCAGCTGCTTGATAAACCAAGGAGTTTGAAACGTGCTAATCTTAATAGAATCGATGACGACCGTGCTCATCAATTCATCAACTAGGGATAATTTTAATACATTCATAATTGCACATGTAGAGACGATCACTAGTTGTTATCTAATCACAAATTCTCTCATATTATGAATCGTATTGTGGGTATTCAGTAAATGAGTTTAAGATCTAATTAAACACATAGAGAATGTGCACTAAAATAGTAAATCGTTATTTATCCTTGCTATTTATCTAATAAATAATACAATCATGAGGCGATTGCATTAGGACATCTCTCAAATATAATAGACTCCCACCTGGCCTAAAGCGAATCGTCATAGTATCCAATACTATATGCCTTTATGTGTTCCTTAAACTTACTTTGAGGAAGAGATTTCATCAAAGGATCTGCAAGGTTCCTTTCGGTGGGAATCTTCTCGATTTGTATATATCTTTTACTGATGATCTCTTTGATCAAATGATAATGTCGAAGCACATGTTTGGATTGATGGTGAGACCTGAGTTCCATCGCTTGCGTAATTGCTCCATTGTTGTCTCTGTAAGTAAGTAATACTTCAACAATGGTTGAAACCACTCCAAGTTCAGTGATAAAATCGCTTCCTTTGCTGCTTCACAAGCTACAATGATGTCTTGTTTGAAACTCTTCCAACTTATTGCACTACCATTTAAAGTGAATATTTACCCAGACTGTAACTTGGACTTATCCTTGTCTATCTGGAAGTTGACATTAGTATACCCATATGTATCCACATCTTTATCTCCATATACCAAGAACACATCCTTAATTCTTCGTAAGTACTTAAGGATTGCCTTGACAGTAACCTAATGATCCATTCCTGGATTTGACCAGTATCTGCGCATGACACTCAGAACATATGATACATCAGACCTCATACATATAATAGCATACATGAAGATCCTATCACCGAAGCATAAGAAATCTTACTCATGCAAATCCTCTCGTCTTCTGTCCATGGACACATAGACATTGAAAGGTGAACCCCATGCTTGATGGGTGTATAACCTTTCTTGGATTCAAGCATGCTAAATTGCTTTAGCACTTTGTCTATATATATAGACTATGAAAGAAGAAGCAACCTTTTTTATCTATCTCTATAGATCTTAATCTCAAAGATATAGGTTGTTTCTCTCATATCTTTCATGGAGACTTTTGACCAACCATTATTTGACTGCCTATAGAATAAGCACATCATTTTTCTATCAGTAATATATCATCAACATATAATACTAGGAATACGATCGTTCTCCCACTAACCTTCTTATACACAAAGGGTTCGTCGGTATTTTGTGAAAAATCAAAATCTTTGATTTCTTCATCAAAATGGATATCCACCATGTTTCAAACTTGATTTCCATGAAATTCATTTTTGACTTCATGGTTGTTAACCATTTTATCCCTTTTTAAACTTTTTAGAATTTTTTCAAAATCAGTAGTTTCTTTATCCTCAATGAGTAATACATCACCCGATTCACTTACGAGAAATCTATATCTCTCAGGAATATTGCATGTCCTATTGGATCTACGAAGAGGCTGTGTCTCCATAGGTTCAGCCGATGGCTCACCACTATGAGTAATCGATTGTGGTTTTTAACTAGGTGTCTCATCAATATCTATTTAAGTATCTTGAACTTCACTAAGTTCAACTATACTCCCACTATTTTCCTACAAGAGAAACTTTTTCTCTAGGAATATAATATGTCTTTAAACAAACACTTTTATTCCACAGAATGATAAAATTGGTAACTTCTTGTTTCCTTAGGATATCGATAAATAGATATTTATCAGACTTAGCTTCATCTGATACAGTCCTCTTCATATAAATAGGGCAATCCCATATCTTCAAGTAAGATAAGTGAGGTTTTTTACTATTTTATATCTCATATGAAGTAGTAGAGACTACATTAGTTAGGACTCTATTTAGCAAGTAAACAACTATCTCATGCGTAACTATGAAAGAATTTGAGAAGACTTGCGTGATTCATCATTGACCTCATCATGTCCAACATGATTTGATTTCGCCTCTCAGATACACCATTATGCCGAGGAATATACGGCAGAGTCCATTCAGACAATATCCCATTGTTCTTCAGATAACCCTGAAACTCTTGACTTAAGTATTCTCCACCTCGATCCAATCGAAATATCTTAATACTCTTGCCTAGCTGTTTCTTTACTTCATTTCTGAATTCTTTGAACTTTTCAAAGGTCTCAAATTTGTATTTCATCAACCCAAATCATGAATAATCATCGATAAAGGTAATGAAATAGTTATAACCTCCTCATGCTTGAGTTGACATTGGACCACATATATCAGTATGTAAAAGGTCAAGCAACTCTCCCACTAGTTCACCCTTTCCAGAAAAAGGTAACTTAGTCATCTTGCGGTTTAAGCATGATTTACATGTATCAAATGAATCTAATTCAAATGATTCTAAAATGCCAACCCTTTAAAGTTCGGACATGCATTTCTTGCTTATATGGCCAAGATGACAATGCCACGAGTAGGAGGTTAATCGATTATCCTTTCGAACACGCTTATTGCTCATTTTGATATTGAATGCCTCGTCGGAAATATCTAACATGTAGATACCATTATTTAATATTTTGGTCCCATAAAGAACTCCATTCAAAGTTACATAACAACAATTGTTACTAAAAGTCAAATGGAACATTTTCTATTTAAGCAAAAAGTAGAAATGATTTTCTTTATCAAAGCACGAACATAGTAATAATTTTTTAACTCTATGATAAATATTTTACTATTCCTTAAGCCTTGTATGTCATCATATGTATAAGAGTCGCACCCAATATCCAATACTCAAGTGATTAAGAAAAAAGTATGACATTCAATTATGAAAATACTTGAAACAGAAAGGGCATCACATGCCTAGTTTCCTTTCATGGACTCAAGATAAAACTTGTAATTTTATATTTGAGAACAATTCTCAAATTCTTATACCAGTCCAAGAAGTTAGGGTCAGTTAACTTATTGATATCCAAAATCACGCACAAATTTAAAATTGTCATGCGTAATCAATTAAGCCTAGAAATACAATCGAGCATATATGAGAGATGATTTGCAATATATTTATAAATAATTTACATACATTAATGGATCCCATTTATTTTACAAATTCAAGAGCCCTAACTTTGAATTCAAGAGATAGTAAGTTCTCTCCAAATAGGTTGATATCCACTATATATAAGAACTGTAACGCCCGCCCTTACATAGGGCCCTTGACGGACGCTACAGTTACTCTTTTTCATTTATTTCATAAGAGATCACATACGAATATCCTTAAAACTTTGCAGCGGAAACTTAGAACATACAATCATGGCAAGGAATTCATATATGATTTGCAAATGAAACTAAAGGTGCATGCATTGTCTAGTCAATTACTACTTAGCAATATTCAATTCTAGCACAAGTATCCAATACAGAAAATGTCTAGACATTCAACATGCATAGATAGAAGTATTCACCTCCTTCCTCACTCATGCGCGATCGTGCTTCTCCCCATCGGCCGCCGCTTGCAAAAGGGGAAACAAATCCTGATCATCGACTCTCGAGTAAAAAGGAAAGTGATCTTCTCCTCCGGCTATCGCACATACAAAGGAGGAAAGGAATCTTCTGATTACCGTTGCACACATGAAGAAGGAAGGAGATTTGATCTCCTCCTCCGTTTAGCTGCCATGTGAAGAAGGAAAGGGATCCAAGATTAGCGCTTGACTCCTTAAAACAAGGTCGTCGGTTGCTTGGAGAGGTTGATTCGAAGAACCCTATTACCGTCCTCCTCCTCCCACTCGTCCCTGCTTCCGACTCGTTGCCAGAGAAGAGAGTCGGCTGCAACTGTTCCTCCCTCTTCCTAATGAGACTTTTGCTGAGCTGCTGAAGCCTTCCTCCCTTGCTTCCTTACCGGCTACGGGAGCCTAAAGATCAGAGCTTCCACCGGCCATCCTGGGGAGAGCTCGTCGAAGCTGTTGTTGGTTCACTGGAGATACTCCCTTTTAGTCGAAGCTGCTGTTGGAACGCGGAGTTGTTGTCGGGACCCACTACTGGAACATCGAGTGCTGTCGGGATACGTCGTCTAAAGTTTAGATGTTTTGGAGACTTCCATCATCACTGGAGAGGTTCCAGTCATGTGCCTTCATAACTTCACCGGAATTGGATTATCGGTGATAGTTAGAAAGCTCCTAAAAACGAATGCATCGTGTATTGTTGCACGTTTTTTATATTGGAATTTTCTCTCGTATCAACCATTACTGCTCAACGGCTAGTACCGCAACCAGCGACATAACTTGTAGCTTGAGAAGTTGTCCAGACGAGAACTTGGCGTGGATCACCGATAGAGTTGGATTTCGACAAAGCCGCTTGGTTCATGTCATTTTCACTTAGCGTCATATGTCAAATATACGTAGAATAAATTATTATTCTAAAATTTAAGTTCTTAGCTATGCCATGTACATCTTGTATCTTGCATACGTGTGTTGCGAGTGTTGTAATAATTTAGATTTTATTATTATTTTTCTTTCGCTGTGTACGTTTTTGAAACGTATAAATACATGCAACGCACCGAGTCAATCCCAACAGTATCAAGCAAGCCCAATAGATCAGGTAGACTAAATATTAGGCATAACATAACTTGTATGTTGTTTGTGGACTAATCTTGTATTGCAAGAAGTTGGAGTTCATAACAAAGACTAAGAGGTTTCGAGCAACCGAAAGTGGTCGAGGTGACTTGATAGTCTGGGTGACCAGAAGTGATTTGGGTGACTCGAAGACTAAGTTAATTCAAACTAGATGATCAGATGATCAAAGTTGATTGAGCTTCCAAGTGACAGAGATTGCCCAAGAGACAGGAGAAGTGCCAGGTCATCTCAAGATCTGATTTCTATACAGATGGAATCAAAACCTAAATCAACTTACTCTGAGCAACCATAAGGCTTTTAGACCACTGAATAGGTGCTACGTCAGCAATTCGACAGATGGCTATAAAAAAAGGGATGGAGCTCAAGATCAGAATCAATAATCTCAAACTCTCATACTCACATTCAAGCTCTCAAAGGTTTGCTTGAGTGATCCAAGAAGTACCAGGATGAGTGTAGTCACATTTAAGACTTCCAGAGAGGGATCTATTTTTAGTAAAGTTTGTTCGTGTGTTCTATTATTATTATTGTTTATTTGATTAATTGTTTGTGTGCCTGATAAATTTGTTAGAGGTTTCTCAACCTCCAAAAGATGTATAGAAAAGAGAAAGACTTAGTGCTCTTGTTTGAGGCATAGTTGTGGAGTATGAACCCTAAAGGGTGTTGAATCATGTAAATCTTGTGTGTTCTTATTGTTCTTTTATATTCTATTGCGTACTAATATGTAAATAAGCAAGAATGAATAAGTGTTATGTTGGGGATAGTGCCCTCAAAGCATAA
>NC_133873.1:9415303-9438842 GCF_044706935.1 Curcuma longa | reverse complement strand
AAGAAATCCATATTTATCTTTGACTATAAACACTGTAGCCATAAACACTGTAACAAACCGGGTTGATCTTTGGTTCGCTTGGTTCACTATCTAAATGAACTCTGATTTGACCCAAACTAGTTTTATTCGTTTCGTCTTCCCAAGATGAAACTTTTCATCTCTTCCGTTTAATCAGAATATCTTCCATCGTGAACCAAACCAAGTTGGTTAAACTCGATTCAAAACTGAATCATTTGGTTCACTAACCAAACGAGCTCTGATTTGAACGAAATCAGTTTTGTTCGTTTCGTCTTCGTAAGACGAGTTCCATCATTTTGTACATTGTCTGATTCAACCAGATTTTATCTCTCTCATTCTAAGAATCCAATTCTTAAACTCGTTTTAAGTCCTTTGGAGAACTTGTTGTGCATGTGACCCAATAGGTTTTTTATTATGTTGGCTGTCTGTAATTAACCATTAATTATAGAACAATCATAAGTGACACCTAGTAGTATATCATGATCCCCAATTGACCGAAAAATCAACGATTGATTCCAGAACAATTCTAAACCCTTCAACAACTACATTGAATCATGCCTCTTTTCTTTCATCGTCTTATACCCGCTTGGTTCAAGACATGGCCTATGTGTCAGTCTCCACTAGGCTGACTATACGTCACACCTAGTTTAAGCTGCTTTCTTGTCCTGTGGATTCAAGTTACTTGTACATGTATCCAAGAGTACCGTACTCTTGACATGTAATACTTTGGTCAATAACTTTTAGTAACAATCCTGACAAGCGGCCGCTGGGTATACGTCTCCTTTCCAAGGAGCAGTGAATCCTCTGTGGATTATTTCAATATCTTCGGGCACTTCAATTTATACCCAATCATCTCAGGTTCACACCTCCTCAGAGATGCTTGCTTAAAATGTCAAAGTATAAGTCTTATAACCAAGATGACTTGAATACCGCAAGTCAAAGGAAACTCGCACTTAAGTTGCACTGAGATCTTCATTGACATACGAATAGAACCATATGAAGTCTCAAGGCAGGTCACTCCAATGAACTAGTTATCTTTAATCAGCATCCATGTTTAACTCTCAACATCTAATGTCGACAGCAATGAGATCAACTGCTTGGCTAGTCAAGGAGTTCAAAACATGCTAGTCTCGACAGAATCGATGATGTCCGTGCTCATCAATTTCTTGACTAGAGATAATTCCAATACATTCATAATTACACGTGTAAATATGCTCACTAGTTGTAATCCAATCACAAATTCTCTCACGCTATGAATCGTATTGCGGACATTCAATATCCGAGTTTAAGATCCACTCAAATACATACGAAATGTGCACTCAAATAGTGAATTGCTATTTATCCAATAAATAGTATAATCGTATGGCGATTGTCTTAGGACACCCCTCAAATTAACAGTATAGATTGATTATGGCTTTCTAGGATTTCATTATTGTTTGGTATCTAGTTGATCTCAAGCTACTAAGACTTCCCTTACCAAGAGATCATTTCTTTAGGCCTTCATTCATTTCCTAATATCCAATAGATCTCAACTTACCAATACTTCCACTTGTCCAACTTAAGATCAACTTTAATTTGATAGGATTTCCTACTACCTAGAGTTCACTCCTATGAGACTTCAACTTTGCTTAGCATCTAATCAACTTTGACCAATTAAGATTTCATCATTTGTCTAGAGTTCACTCCTCTAAAACTTCATCATTGTTTAGCATCTAATCATCTTTGACCTATTAGAATTTCATTACTTGCCAAATATTAAAATTTTCATGACCTGCACATTCAATTTTCTATAACCTACTTGGGCATCCTCCATATGATTAGTTTGCAATCATCCATGACCTATTAAGCCTTCTACAACTATCAAACATCTAGTTTACCTTGATGTCTTTAGACTTCCAACAATATCAAATGTTTAGTTGACCTCGATCCATTTAAATTTCATCTACGATGAAGTATTTGGTGACCTTCTTGGCATATCTTAAGCATCAAACATTAAAATATAATTTTAACCTATTATGACCAAACTAGAGTTGATTACATCAACTTCAGCAAAAGGTTGGAATCCGCTATCCCAGCGGTCCCACATAATCGGTCCCACGACTATCTGTGAGGAGGTAAATTGAGAAGCTGCAGTTGACCACGACTGAGGAGAGCATTGCCTGAGTTGATTACATCAACACCTCTAGATAAGGTGGCCAAACCTTAATCGAAGTAGATAAAATATGAATTTGGGATGCTAATCAAATGTCTAATTCTATTAATTTTATCTACTACATTACAAAAGTTTCTCATGGCACAGAAAGGCTAGCAAAGGCTGCCTACAAGATTTGTTTACCATGGTAGCAAATATTATTTGTGTTAGGGAAAGGTGCTTCCAATACTATACTCTAAGTTGTCATGATCATATGATCATATTGAGCTAAGTTTTTACTACACTATTGGGCTCTCGCACTTTTCTTTCCCTTATGTTCTTACATGTAGCATCAACGCAATAACTTTGTGCGGCTTTTATATACGGTACTTGATTTCCCACTATAATTGAGTAAACTAGAAAATATAGCTCGAACTAATAGTTAATTTACTTTTTAATTAACAATTTTTGGGCGATAGTTTATTTAATTAACTATTGGATGGATTGCAATTTAATTAGCCCATTATTTTAGAAAGAATCTAGAAAAATCCATTTTAAGTGCCGAACATTTAGTTTTGAGTTGTTATATGTATATATTATGAAAATTTATTGTACTAAATTTACAGAATTTTTGAGACAAAATTTTGTATAATTAAATGCTATAATACTATGCAAATTACGTAATTATCCAAATTGAATTTTATTTGAAACATAAGATAATTGAGAATAATTAAATGTTCTGTCACATATAATTGAGTGCCATATTATTTAATTGACTATAGTATGTCCAAAATCAGAACATAATTGATTTTCTGGTGGACAAACATAATTGATTTTACATATATACATATAAGTAGAGAGAGAGAAATTATTTTCTAAATAATTAATAACATTTGAAATGAATAAACATTTATTCTTTCTTAAATTAAACCGGGTCTCACAATAAACTTCATCGAAAAATAGTGCCGATTCATATTCTAAAGAAGGCTGCAAATAGAGGTGCAATCCAACCGAACCGAACCAATCAGTAAGAGATTCGAGCTCGAGCTCAGTTCATTTTTTCTGAGCTCGAGTTTGGTTCGAGTTCGATTTGAGCTTTAATTCTTAAGCTCGAATTCGGCTCATAATAAAATTAAATAGTTCACGAACAGCTCGAGCTCGGTTCGAAAATGGCTCGTTTTAAAGTTAAACGAGTTTAATTCGAGTTCGATTCAAAAATAACTTGTTTAAAAGTTAAACGAGCTTAGTTCAAGCTTGACTCATTAATATATAATATTTATAATTTATGTAATATATATATATATAGAACTGATCTGCCGCGCGACGAACGCCGCGCGACGCCGTGCGCGACAGCCGACCTCCTTCCGTTCATCGCCGCCGTTCTTCGTCGTCCGATCACCGTTGGCCGCAATCCCGGACTCGTTGGAAGCGCAACTCGACGGCGCACACATCGGCACCGGATTCCGACCGGATTGGGCTGGAATCCGGCCGGATTGGGCCGGAATCCGGCCGAAATTCCGGCCGAAACAGGGCAGACACGGTGGCGACCGCTTTCGCCGAAAATCGGCCGGATTCCGGCCGAATCACGGCCGGAGACCGGCCGCGGTCGACGCACCGGCGCCGGGCGCGTCGACCGCGGCCGGTCTCCGACCGTGATTCGGCCGAAATCCGGCCGAATTTGGCCGGAATCCGACCACCGGACCCGGCGCCGGTGAGTTGCGCATCCATCGACGCCGGTCCGGTGGCCGGAGATGGCCGGACGCCGGTGAACAGCTGCGGTGAAGGAGCAAACGTCCGAGGAGAAACACTGTGCGTCGATCGGAGAAACGGACGGTCTCGATTGCTTCGCGCACGGGGAGCGTAGGAGAGCGGAGCGCAGGAGATCAATTTCCTATAATATATATATATATATATACATGTTCACGAGCCTCTAAACCAACACGTTCGTGAGCCTTTAAATGAATATGCTCGCAAGCTCACAAACTAAATACTGTTAAACTCGAACTCGGCTCGATAATATTTTCAAACTCGAAATCAGACTCGAACTTGGCTCATTAACGTAATCGAACGAACTCAAACGAACTTTTTTTCGAACCGAGACTCGAATAGTTCACTAGTAGCTTGGCTCATTTACACCCCTAATGGCAAATCTATGAGGCTTTTCAATTTGCAATTTGCTACGGTTAATTATGATTGACAGATTATTGAATAACACTCTTGCTTGGAGAAATAGACTTTCTCTCAAATATTAATATAATATTTTACTACAAAAAACGCAACCGGAAGCATATTACTCAGTCAAACGAGAAATCATATTCACGCATGTCTTTTTAACTTCAAGATGATCATTCAATGCTACGAGCACACGAGATAAAATGAAATTACTAGAGTAGGTAGTCCTTCAATACACGAATTTAAAAAAGAAAATGAAAAACTCCACCAATAATCTTTTGCTTACATAAACACAAACTCTCGGCTTCACCCCATGAGAGTAGAAACACAAACTCACAACTAGATTAGAGCCTTCATTGGGGCGAAAGAAGGGTGATGGATAACAATAGAGGGTGGTAATTGGATCACAATCCAAAAAAAAAAAAACAACCACCTCCCAGCCTATGGCAAGGGACGGTCACAGTGGGTGGAGGGTTGGTGACACAGTTTGAAGGGGACAAGCAGACATAGAGGACTCATGGCCAAGGAACACTTTTTTGGATCGATACGAGAAACTCTACATTCTCTTTGAGAAGGAAAACATATTTTCATCGTGATGACATCGACCGGATGTGAAATTTAGATTGTCATACCTCGTCCGAGCCATAAGCATAAAGTTTAGGCTCGACTTAATTTCCAACAATTAATATAGCGATGGCCTCAGAACCAGCTCTAAACAAAATACTTTAAACCATAAACATGCACTAGATGCGCCTGTATTAGATAGAGTTGTGGAATCAATGTATAAAGAACAATAAAATTATAAAGAAGACATTGGACAACACAATACGTTATTGACTTGTAGTCAGTCCCTAGCATCAGGAATCTGCCAGTCTCTTACCATCATCTATTTTTCATCAATATCATATTTTCAAAAATCTCACAGAATCGTATTGACGCCCCAGTTATGTAAACATCAGCTGTCTTTAACATATAGTTCTATTTGATGAAACTTTCCTATTAGCAAAGTAGATGTATGTAAACTGTAAATCATCTTCAGCAATTCAACCAGAAGAGCATAGGGAGTAACAATTTTGCCATAGTAATGAACAAGCTTCATACTAAGTGACTTTAAATAAAAGCAATCTAAGATAGGGTTAAAGTGCAACTCTTCTTGTAAAACAATTATTTACCAAGAAAAATGACTTATAGTTTGGGTAGAACTGATAACTCGAGTAGATCATTTGAAATTTTCACTATCATAAATTTATGAGGAAAGTGAACATATTGCTTTACTATGTATAATGGATGTGTTTGTGATAAACTAACAAAGCAAATTCTGGCACCAACCTATTACAACTCTCCTTGCCGGGATGATTTAGACTGTTGAGTAGACATCCCAATGTGTAGGCCTGAACTTGTTATCGTCGTGATCGCTCAATATTATCTGCCTTCTCAATGGAACCTTTTGAATGCTAGATAGCTTTAACTGGAGATATTGCAGGAAATCAGAACAAGCATTCAGATCTCTTTTGTTGTATTCATCACCCACAAGTTCCTTGGGAGCAACAACCACGAAAGACTCGAGAGAACTAGCCTTCTCCAATAAAAATCTTACCAACCGCATCTCATTGCTGTGATCTTTGAAGTTGCTGATCTTTATCATCTTAAGATACTCAAATTCAACCTCTGGAGGATCCTCTTCCAAAATTTCCAAATACTTCTCAACGAAAGGATCACGAGTATTGGTTGGAAGCTGTAAGGACAAGAGGCACAGATTTGAATGATTTACAATAACTCCAGTTCTGTATTACAAAGCAACTTTGATCAACTAACCTCTATGAACAATTTCTCCAACCTTGGGCATTCACATAGCCTAAAAAATCCATAGATATCCATTAGATTTTCATCAGTCATCATGCCCATCAATAGTTGAATTTCTCTCAAGCTTCTCAAACTCCTTAAACCCCCCATCAGTTTTGCACCTTCAACAACAATGTACTGAAAAGAAAACAAAGGAAAACACTGCAAATTTACTACAAAGGTCGGTTTTGTTCACTCAGAAAAAGTGAGGCAATATATTACCTGAAGTGAGAGATTGCAGAGGGTCAAGACCTTAAGATTAAAGAGGCCGCAGAGCACCTTCACCCAATTACTCCGAGGAAGGCTTGATATGGGGATCCCTGAGAGTATGTGCACATCCTCAAGCCTGCTGGGGTTGTCAAACGAGTAGGTTGTGAGGTAATTTCCAGCGAATCTAAAACGCCGCAGGCCTGGAGCTGAGACCGTGACCTCCACCGCTCTTACACAGTCGATGATGGTAAGGCTAGTGAGGGGACAGCCGGTGGCGGTGATGGAAATTCGCCGGAGCTTGCGACAGAAAGAAAGATCAAGCGAGCGGAGGCGAGGGCAAGCAGCAATAATCCTCTTCAAGGCAGCGTCGGTGACGGGTGTAGCAAAGAGGCTAAGAACCTCGAGGGAGGAGAGGCGCTTGATATTGGCACCGGGGCTGGCAAGGTGGAGGCCGCAGAGAGTGAGGCGGGATAGATTGGAGCACTCACAGATGGAGAAGAAAAAGGCAGTCGGCACGGCGGCGCGATCGTTCCTTCGGGCAGCACGGCGGCCAGGG
This sequence comes from Curcuma longa, assembly GCF_044706935.1. Taxonomy (NCBI): domain Eukaryota; kingdom Viridiplantae; phylum Streptophyta; class Magnoliopsida; order Zingiberales; family Zingiberaceae; genus Curcuma; species Curcuma longa. The sequence continues at coordinate 9,431,913 of NC_133873.1, read as the reverse complement.
CGAGCGGAGGTGGTGGCCGCCGAGGGGAAGGAGACCGCGAGGTGGAGATCCTCGACGCCGCAACAGGAGGCGTACTCGAGCCAGCGTTTGATGTCGGAGTCGTAGCGGCGGCCGGGAGGGAGGGCGAGGGAGAGAGAGTCGATCCGGAGGGAGCGATCGCGGAAGGAGAGGCATCGGTCGATGGAGGAGACGAATTGGTCGGCGGAATCGGGAAGCGCGGTGGTGGAGGGGGAGAATTGGAGAGCGGCGGGGTGGGGCCAGCGGAGGCGCCAGAGGCCGCGCCAGCGGGAGGAGAGGGCGCCGGTGCGGATGGCGTATTTGAGGGGCAGAAGGGTGAGGATGTGGAGACGGATGGTATCGGGGAGTTGGGTGAGGAGATCGTCGCCTCCGTCGTCGGATTCTGAGGAGGAAGAGGCAGCGGCGGCGGTGGAGAGGGAGGGGGAGGAGGGAGGGCAGAGAGAGAGGTCGGCGGCCCACCGGGATTTCTTCTTCTTGTGCCTCATGGGGATTGGGAGAAGGCAAACTCGGTTTGGTTCTTCTTTCTCTTCTTCTTTCTCTTCTTCTTCTACTGATTTGCTTTGGAGTTGTTGGCCGTCTCCTCCTCCACTTGCTTTGCTAATTGCTGCTGCTTTCCCTTTGCCTTTTGGTTCGGTCTTCTAATACGGACAGAGGGAAGAGCGAGGCTGTGCTGTGCTTTGCTGTGCTGTGCGGCTCCTGCCCTTCCAATTAATTATGAATCGTGAAATTTCGTCAAAAGCCCAACTTTGGTCCGCCCTCCCCTCTTTTTCATAGTGATATTAAAGAAATTTTCTTTTTTTATTTTTTTTTAAAAAAAAAATCATGAACAAATTCCACACTCAACTCCGTAAAGTTAAGATAAGAAAATATATTAACATAGCCATAATTTAATTTTATTAGAAATTATATAAATTCTTAGTTTATAATTTCTTAAATTTTTTTAAAAATTATTTAATATATTTTTAAAAAATTAATAACTTTCATTAAAATTAAAATTAAAATTTTATCAAAAATTATTTTTTTTACAAAGAATAGGGCCAATAAGTCGTATTATCAAATTATAAAAAAAGGATAAAGAATTGGTAATTTTAGATTGTATATTTATTCGTTTGCTTTATTATTCTTGATATCAAAGTTATATTTTTAATTTAGTAGTTAATATTTTTCCATCAATCTTCTCGGTTATTGTTTCCCTCTTCTCACCATTAACGTGCTCTTCCTACTCCGAATAGATCTCATGGCTCTTCTCCTCACATCCATCACACATCAACGATCTACTTCGTATAAATTTTTTAGTAGAAGAGGTTCGCATCAACCCAACAATATTATTCTAACTTAAAAATTACTTTCATTTATATTTAATAGGTTGATTAATTTTTGTTTATCTTTTATTTGACTCACATATAATCTTTTTTTTTGTTAATTCTTACCATCATTTTTTTAATTACCAACCTATTTTGTCATTATTTTCTAAATTTCAATTTGTTTCCTTAAAATTATTATATTATTTAAATTATAAACTTCATTACTTGTCAAACCTTCACATCTGCTATGATAAAAAAATTATCAAAATCAGAGAAATTCATTAGGTATGAATTTATGAAAGATAAAACCTTTGATCTAAGGGCACTTAAACTCGACTTAGGTCTAGACCTGAACCTAGATTTAAAACTAGATCAAAAATTGATTTTAACAATCGAGTCAACTTAAATGCCCCTAACTTTGATGGTTGACTGGGCCTAAACACTTTCCTCCACTAAGGCACTAAAATTTAGAGTTACTTTGACAAGTACAATATGACCCAAATCAATCTAAGCGCAATTTGCATAAATTAAATTGGTAAATTTAGCGAAGAAATATTAGTAGAGTATCCAAAATTGATATATCACAGATGGAGAAAATCAATCACATAGAGTAGATATGAAAAGGATTTTAAGTAAAAAAATGTGTTCCAATATACTTTGGAAACCTACCATATACTATGTGAAACAATCATATATGAGCATAAATAAATATCAAAGCAAAATTGGAAACTTACTAACGCATTGCAACCCCAAATTAGAAGGGAAACTTTGATCTATTTTATTAATAAATTGAGACCTAAAATTCAAAGCCAAGTATAATTATTAACCCCAACGTTGATCGAAGATATGTGCTAGAAGACTAAAAATATTGAGCAATTTGTGAAGACTCATACCTTGAGGCCATCAAGCCCTTCAACGGGCAATGCTTCTATATATAGGGCGTCACTATAATCAAGTAAACTCATTGACTATACTTGCTTTGAATTTATCATACGATGATTACAAACAGATACACTAACAAGGGTGGAGCCACTAATGCTAATAGAAAAATCATAATGTTCAATGTTTTAATTAATAGTATTAATGTTTTAATTATAATAATAAGGGGCATGTGGCATCCAAATGCCCACTTAGAGTCTCAGATTTTAAGAATACAATTTTGAGGATAAAATGACACATATTTGTAGAACCGATTTGATGCTAAAGAGAACGGATGAATAACGTATGATTTTTCATCATCATTCTTATCTACAAAGTTAGTTATGCAATGGAAACTAATAAAAACAAATAAACAAGATAAGAGACATGCTAATTTACTTGGTTCAGAATCTCTCAAGGTTGCTATGTTCAAGGCTATGCATGAAACACCTATTATTTCTCCTTTCCAAACACCTTCCAGCATCGGAGATATCTTTGACAAATTTATCAAAGACAAGAACAACAGAGTGAAATAATAATAATAATAAATGATAATTAAAAATCAATTACAAAGTCATAGATCTCTTTAGGAATTCCTGAATGCAATTGCACTCTTCTTGGAATCTCTTGGATCTATACGGAATCCTATGCGATAAACGACAAACCACAGCAGAAAAAGGATCCCTTGAGCGATATATGTGAAAGAAAAACTCATATAAGTTTAGATCTACAAAATTCAATCTAATAGAGTATACCTTTGGAGTGTGCCCTTCGCTTATTCCACTCGTCCAAAGTTTGTCAGATCTCTTGCACGTTCAAGTGTCCGTACCTTTATGCGTATCCATACGAACACTCACTTTTGAAGAAAATTTTGGTTGTACTAGCAACCCTTGGTGGTGTGTTCAGCTAAGAAGAAGAGGGGCAAGAAGATGAACATCTAACATGAATTTTTGGAAGAAAAAACTCTTTTATACTCAAGCCATGAATACCAAAGGTTTTTAGGCTTTTGGTATTCCCTCATCAATGCATGATTAATCATTATTAATCATGCATGATGAATTTAAATTCATCTTCTTCAATGCATGATTAATCCACATTAATCATGCATGATGAATCAAACTTTATTCATCAACTTGGTTTAATTTGAGTCTAAATCAAATTCAACTAACTTGAGTCTAACTCAAATCTTGGTCACCCAATGAGCTTAATTGTTCCATTAGTCAAATTAAAATGAACTTATCTCCAAAATAGAATATTATTTGTATGTGACTCAATAGGTTCTCGTAAAGTTGGCAATATCTCTAAAACTTATTTTAGAAACATAAATAATGAATGACATCTAGCAATGCATCATTGCTACCTAAGTGACAAGAATATCGAGATCCGACATAACCTTCGTGACTATGATAATGTATGACTATACCCTTCTATCCTCGATATCTAGATTGATCAATGAGGCATAGACTGTGTCATCCTCTTATCAATCTTTGTATTTCTAGATCCCTAAGTTGACTCACTCAAGCAAATGAGCTCAATATCTCATATTAACTCATTTGAGCATAGTCATGCATTTGATGGTCCTACTCTATCAAGAGGCCTCAAGATATCACTCCCGTCATATTAGAGAGATATATCTCATCTACATCACTCATATCCCTCTGCATAATTTGTTACATATCCAGTGATCACCTTTATAGTCCACCCTGTTATGGGTGACGTTTGACAATACTAAAGTGTTGGGATCATCCCGGTGCAATGCGCATGTTTACACGTTCTGAAAACATGCGCAGTGGAAATAAATAAATAAATAACAACTAATTATTATCAATGTTGGGTTGCAATGGTGCAAACATAGTCCCACATCTAAAGTACATGGAAAAGATCATGGAATTAAAAGGATGGAAAGTATCTCCATTGGTATGAGGCCTTTTGGAGAGAGCCCAAGAACAAAGTCATGACGGCTTAGGTCCAAAGTGGACAATATCATACCATTGTAGAGATATTTTGATTCCATCGGTACTAACAAGTGGTATCAAAGCGAGGTCGCTCTTCACCGGACTAACCGCCGGATGAGCCATGATCCAGATCTAACCATGTGGTTTGAACCTTAACCAAAGGAAGTGGGTGCTCCCGTGTCTGAATCAAGAGGACCAGACACTAGGTGAAAAGTCCTAGTAGGTCGGGTGGACCGAGGGGCAAAAAGTCCTAGTTGCGGCTAGGTGGGAAGTCCTAGTAGGTCGAGTGGACCGAGGGGCAAAAAGTCCTGGTGAGTCGAGGATTCAGACATCAAAAACGATGTTGAGGGGGCCCTGTGGTTCTTGTTTGAGGGGGGATTGTTGGGTTGCAATGGTGCAAACATAGTCCCACATCTAAAGTACATGGAAAAGATCATGAGATTAAAAGGATGGAAAGTATCTCCATTGGTATGAGGCCTTTTGGAGAGAGCCCAAGAACAAAGCCATGAGGGCTTAGGCCCAAAATGGATAATATCATACCATTGTGGAGATATTTTGATTCCATCGGTACTAACAATCAACACACGCATGCAAAGCAGGAAATAATATGTACAAGGCATGGCAGAAAATTAAAATTTTCTAAATAATAAATTATTATACGTGCACAATTAAAATTTGTAAAGAATTAAATAATTTTGCGCGTACCTTTTCGATGACGTTTGAGCAAGATTGATATCAATCGAGCGATCCTTGTCGGAGTCCCGCCTCTACTGGTGATCCACGCCAAGCTCTCATCTGGACAGTTTCAAAAGCCACGAGTCGCGTCATCGTCTTCGGTACTAGTCGATGATCGATGACGATCGAATCGAGAGAAAAGCCTAATTTCAAAAATTACGCAACAACATTTATCGCGATCATTTTTAGAGCTTTCTAACTATTATCGAAAATCATATTCCTGATGTAGTTTCAATGGTCAACCTTTGACCATCAATAACGGACAAACAATCAGAAATCCTTTACGATCACGATGGAAGAATTCTTTCGTAAGCTTCCGTGAAATCGATAGACGGTCGTCGGGCGTTCAGGATTTGATTGGCAACGGCGGAAAACATATCCGATGGTTGGAAATAATTTCCAGCGATCAGACAATGAATTCCAACATCCAAAACCCTAATACAAACAAACAACCTTCCCTCTCTTCTTCCACACAACCAAACATGAACAATATCTCCTCCTCTCCCACATGACCTAAACCCTAAAGAGAGTCTTCTCCTCTTCTCCTCCATGGCTGACAGTGGCAGAACAAAGAACCACTTCGGCATCTAGGAGGAGCCGATGATCAGCACTCGGAAGGGAATTGCCATGCTCTGTTAATTTGAGGGGTGTCATAAGGCAATCGTCTTACGGTTATACTATTTATTGGATAAATAGCAATTCACTATTTGAGTGCGCATTTCGTATGTGTTTGAGTGGATCTTAAACTCAAATACTGAATGTCCGCAATAGGATTCATAGCGTGAGAGAATTTGTGATTGGATCATAACTAGTGATCATCTCTATACGTGTAATTATGAATGTATTAGAATTATCCCTAGTCGAGGAATTGATGAGCACGGACGTCATCGATTCTGTCGAGACTAGCACGTTTTGAACTCCTTAGTTAGCCAAGCAGTTGATCTCACTGCTGTCGACATTAGATATTGAGAGTTAAACGTGGATGCTGGTTAAAGGTAACTAGTTCATTGGAGTGACCTGCTTTGAGACTTCATATGGTTTGATATATATATGTCAATGAAGATCTCAGTGCAGCTTAAGTGCGAGTTTCCTTTGACTTGCGGTATTCAAGTCACCTTGGTCACGGAGGCTTATACTTTGACATCTTAAGCAAATATCTCCAAGGAGGTGTGGACCCGAGATGATTGGGTATAAGACAAAGTGCCCGAAGGTGTTTGAATAGCCCACAGAGGATTCACCGCTCCTTGAAAAGGAGATGTATACCTTGCGGCCGCTTGTCAGGATTGTTACTAAAAGTCTTTAGCCAAAGCATTACATGTTAAGAGTACGAGACTCTTGGATACATGTACAAGTAACTTGAATCCACAGGACAAGAAAGCAGCTTGGGCTAGGTGTGACATAGTAAGCCTAGTGGGGACCGACACATAGACCATGTCCTGAACCAAGCGGGTATAAGACGGTGAAAGGAACGAGGCACGATTCAGTGTAGCTGCTGAAAGGTTTAGAACTGTTCTGCAATCAATCGTTAATTTTTTGATCAATTGGGGATCATGATATACTACTAGGTGTCACTCATGATCGTTTCATAATTAATGGTTAATTACGGACGACCAACATAACCGAAAACCTATTGGGTCACACGCACTAACAAGTTCTCCGAAAGACTTAAAACGAGTTTGAGAATTAGATTTTTAGAATGAGAGAAATAAAATCTGATTGGACCAGATAAAGGACAAAATGATGGAATTCGTCTTACGAAAACGAAATGAATGAAACTGATTTTGTTCAAATCAGAGGTCGTTTGGTTAGTGAACCAAATGATTCGGTTTTGAACCGAATTGAACCAAATTAGTTTAGTTCACGATGGAAGAGATTTTGGCAGAACGGATGTGATGAGAAGATTCATCTTGTGAAGACGAATTGAACAAAACTGGTTTGAGGTCGAATCGGAGATCGTTTGGTTAGTGAACCAAGCGAACCAAGATTAAACCTGATTCGCTACAGTATTAGGGTTTTAACTGATTTGGTTCAGCCAAACCTAATTGATCCGGTTCAAAAAGTTTGCTGGTTTTGGGTTTTCTTGGTTTTCAGCCGCCATGAGAAACAAGGAAAGCCAGAAAAACAAAGAAAAAAAAACCTAACACTATAGCTCCTTAAAAAATAACGTGAATCGCGCGATCACGTATATAGCTCCTGTTCATCGTCTTCTTCATGGTTTTTTTTTTCCGTGAACACCACCGAGGCTTTCCTCTGTTCCTCTTCCTTCCCACGTTGCGGAGCAGGAGCGACGTTGCCTAGCACTTTCTTCCCGCGCCGCGTCGCCACCTTCGCGAACGGAAGCTCGCCATCTCTGTGCACGGAAGCTCACCGTCTCTGTGCTCGGAAGCTCGCTGTCTTTGCGCACGGGAGCTCACCAGTAGTCACGCTTGGGAAGCTTGCCGGTAGTCGCCCTCGGGAAGTTCGCCGATAGCCGCGCTCTAGACAACACCTCCTTCGAGCTCAGAAACTCATCGCCTGCTGCGCCCGAGAACTCACCGTCTGCCGCGCTTGGGAGATCGCCGTCCTAGCTTCCATGTTCGGGAGATCACCGCTGCCGGAGTTGCACGCCGCCGCCGGTCTTCTCTGCCATCGCGTGGAGAAGAGCATAGCAACTGTTCAAATTGACCGGTTCTCTTCGCTGGATTTTCCAGAGCAGAGACGATGGGTTTATCTTCCGATCGGCAGACCCGAGCCCTGCTTTCTTCTTGGCATTAGCCCGGTTTAGTCTTTCTTCTCCCTTAGTTGGAAATTAGGTTTTCTTGCCACCGGAGAAAGAGCTTGTTTGCCGGGGAGAGGATGAGGAGAGCCCTTGTTTTTGGTTTAGAGAACAAGTCTTTTGAAGTTATTCCCAAAGCATCTTCGATGGAGAAATAGTGTGTAAGTGTATTCTCTGTTGTTGAAAATCGTCTTCAACCATCGGAGAAATAGTGTGTAAGTTAACTATCGAAAGTTTGTGAAGTTTTCGGATAAATATTTCATCATTATCGGAAAAGGTTTCCGGTTGGCTGTTTGTCCTAATTCGGCAGTCAATAGTTGACCACCGAAAATTATACCGTGAATATAATTCTCAGTGATAGTTAGAAAGCCTTGGAATGATCGCGATAAACTTTGTTGTGATTTCCAAAATAAGACTTTCCTCTCGATTCGATCGTCATCGATCATCGGCTAGTACCGAAGACGATGGTGCGACTCGTGACTTCCGAAGTCGTCCAGACGGGAGCTTGGCGTGGATCATCAGTAGAGATGGGATTTCAACGAGGACCGCTCGATTGATTCAACACCATTCAAACGTCATCAACGAGATACAGTTTAGAATAATTTATTATTTAGAAAAATTTTAATTTTCTGTCATGCCTTGTACTTGTAATTTATTTCCTATATGCATGCGTGTGTTGATAATAATTAGTCTTAATTATTTATTTTATTTTCGCTGCGCACGTTTCTGAAACGTGAAAACACGCGCATTGCACCGGGACGATCCCAACATGTTCGGGACTCGATCCTCCTAACCACCCAAACCTCTGGTCCTCCTGACCATACCCGCTTGGACTTTGGTCATGCTTTCCGATCCTCTAACACTGCATGGATTTGCACCTGGTGCACTCGACCTGCTAAGATTTCTTGTTAGATATGAGAAATTTTAGGGGTTAATTATAAATAACCTTAATTGATCCAGAAAGATTAAGGAGGTTAATTATTTAAGGCTAGGTAATTATGGAATTGAGTTTCATTTGGGTTTAAACCCATTAAATCAATTCTTAATCCAATGAGAAGCCCAATTGAGAGACCCAATTAGCTAGCCCGATTAGCCATGAAGTGAGCCTAATTGGAACATTCCACAAGCTCAATTAAAGCTCAGTCCATTTGACAATGGTTATTGGATCTGGTGAACGTTAACCCGTCGCCCGTTAAGAAACTGTTTAGCCCAATTCCGACTTCTTCTTCTTCCCTCGCGACTTTTCTTCCCCCCGCCCCCCCCCCCCCCCCCCCCCCTCACTCCACACGATCCACAGCCGCGACTCCTTCTCCCTCGCGCGCAACCCGCTTCCACCGACGAAGAACTCGGGACGAGGGGCTATAAAGGGGGTCGTGGGGAGAACCCTAGGAGCATGCAATTCCCTCCTCTGCCCCGATTGCTACTGCACAGCCTCTGCCACTCTACCCCTCCTCTGCCCGACGCCGCCCCGAACCAGCACCGCCCGACGCCGCCCTGAACCAATACCGCTCGTCGCCTGCCGCGAGAGCCAGCGCCTTTTGCCCCGATCGCCGCCGCCAGCCATCCCCCTCCTCTGCTCGACGCCACTGTCGCCGCGTGGAGACACTGCGCAACACCCCCACCGCCCAGTTGTCGACGATTGCGCCGCCCAGATCGCCGCCGATTGCTAGCGTCCTCCAGTCGCCCGCATACCCACTCCGGTACTCTTCCTCCCGCTCGCATCTCATCTATGAGTTTTGGGACGAAACAAGCAGGCTTAGCTCGTCTATCTGAACCATAAGGATCATTGGTTGAGTGGTGGATTTGATTTTGTGTCCTTTGCTGCATTATGATTCTTCATCTTGTGCCTATAGTCGTCCGTCCATTTTGCAACACATACCCCTTTCCTTCTAGTTCTGGGAGGAAAACAACCTTACTGTTCTCTTTCCAATTCGGATTTAAGGGATCTTCTTCACGGTATCCATCAATTCAATCGACTCATTTTAGCATGTCTAGCCCTGATCACATATATGAATCTTCTTTGGATAAGAATGATTAGATGCCCATCCATGAGGTATCAGATGCAGTTGTTGGTGTATTAGGTGGTGGTTAGGTTAGATTCGTGAGATTTTTAGAATGAAGGGAATTAGGGTTTCGTAGGATTATGCATTTATTTGGTTTATTTAATTAGGATTTATGCCTAATTAACAAGGAAATTAATTTAATTAGATAAATAATTAATAACTAAGTTATTAATTGATTTACATTGGATTATTTGTAATTAATTAACAAGTTAGTTAGTATGAATAATTGATATTTAATCTATTAATTAATTGAGGTTAATTTGGAAAGAGGTTAGCTTAAATTAACCGAGTCATGTTGAATCAATTTAATTGGGTAAGTTAGTACTAAATCTGTGGATCAGTTGGATTGACCTGTGTTGATCCTATTTGATCCGGTTTAGGCTAACTTGAGGTAATTGAAGTTTAATTGAGTTAGAAGCGACTAGGGTTTTTTTGAGAGAAATTTAATAAAATATTTAGAGGATGTTTTATTTTACAGGACCTTAATTTGTTGATCCTGCTATACACAGAAGATTATATTAGGGTTTTTATTGCGATGATTCGTCAATCAGGTGGGTACTCCTGTGCTTGGTCAACATAGGTCTTCTTTTCATAGAGCATGATTATTCTATTGCTATTCTTATAGTTGTTGCTTAATTCGTTGCTTGACACTTACCGTTGACCTTGATATAATCTGTTCATCATCAACACAGTCTTCTTAATTGTTGTTTATCTATGTTGGCTTATCATGATTGATGTTGTGCATATCTTGATGTTGTAGTAGATATGTGTTGAACTGTGCATTATGGATGTTGTTGTTGTTAACTCTCACTGTACGGGTTGGGTGAGAGCATTATAGCACTGCACAGGTTGGATGCTACCAGGACTAGTTAGATAGCTCTTCTGAAGACTGCCCCTCCCCCTCACGTGTAGTGGTCTGTTGTTGGAGCGGATGATTCCTGCTGTGCATCCTAATTTACTGCACAGGTTGGGTGTCTGGGGATGTTGACGGCAGACGGTGATATTTTTCCCACTCCCCACTCACGTGTAGTGGTCTGTTGTTGGAGGGTGTGCAGTTGTCCTGTTTGGCGCCCCAGTTCACTGCACAGGTTAGGTGATTGGGGGTGGCGAGTGCAGATAGTGACCATGCATACATTTGTTGTTAGTTGTTTACTGCATTTATACTTAATGCACTTGTTGTTATATGATTATGCACTTGGTTATATATGATTGTTGCATTTGTATGACATGACATACATGATTATCATATGGTGTGTTGACCTTGCTCCTGTAGTATCATGTTGAAACTGTATACCTTTTGATATCCATGCTTATATTCTTTGATACCTTGTTATATTGTGCACTTTCATTCTAGTACCCATTGAGTATTTTTATACTCACCACCTAGACCCTAGGTTTTTTGTCTCTTCAAGTAGTAGATAAGGATGTTAATTGAAGCTTAGAGCTCTGCCAGACTGCCTCCATCTCACTGCAAGATGAAGTTGGTCTTCCTCCATGTGTTTTCGGATTGTTGGTTTTTGGATTTTATTTGGTTGTGAAATTCTGTCTTGTTTCCGATGTTAGTTTTCGGTTTATACTTGGAGGTGTAGTTCTGGATTGTAGGATCGGAATACGCGCTAGAGGGGAGGTGAATAGCGCGTGTCGCCTTTTCTCGAATCGTTCGTTTAACTATACAAATACTGAGCAGCGGAATTAGAAATAGATGGAATGGACACGCGGGATTTACTTGGTTCCTAACCCCCCAGGGTTAGTACGTCCAAGGCCTAATTCGGGAGGCGCCCGTCCACTAATGGTCTCCTTTCCGAACGTCGTTCGGAGGCGGAGCAACCCGTCTTACAGTCCAGAGATAACAATAAAATAATGAACTAGAAATTAGACAGAAAATAAAGCAAACACTTTGGCCGTTCTGGAAGTCCTGAGCGCCGCGCACTCCTCCTGGATCTTCCCCGGTTCAAGCGTCTGGTCCCGTTCACGTTCGGCAACGACTCTTGTTGGAAGGCGGATGTTAGAATTGATGATCTCTGGCTGCTGCTCGAAGGCTTCTTTTATAGCCCGCCTGAGTCGACTCAGATCCTTATCTGGGTTGACTCCAGATGATGTGGCAGATAAAGTTCTATCGCCTTCGCCCGCTATCCTCTCTGAGTCGACTCGACTTGCCTTCTGGGTCGACTCCAGTTTGCGTGGCGTCAACGGCGATAAGTCTTGACTCTGCGTCAGTTTGAGTCGACTCAAAACCCGATCTGAGTCGACTCAACTCCGGTTTGACCAGAGTTGACTTTGGGCTTGACTTTGAGTTGACTTTACTTGCTTCACCTCTGCTTTTCCCTCTTGCTTCCAGCTCCTGGTTCCTGCAAGACAAGCATACAAGCAAGCAAATACAACAACCTAAAGTCTTACCTAGTGGGTCTGGTTCAGATTTCTACCGAAATCTTGGGTTACCCTAACCCACTCCATTCTGGAGAATCCATGCCAACCAAGTCCTCCAGACTTGTTGGATTTGTGCTCGACTCTGTCCTAGCCACCCAGGATTTTTGCTGCGGTTCAGGTTCTCTCTAACCAACCCAAACTTCTGCTGCGACTCGATCACCTAGACCAGCCTAGACTTCTGTTGCGACTCGGTCACCTAGACCAGCCCAGACTTCTGCTGCAACTCGGTCACCTAGACCTGCCCAGACTTCACCTGGTGCACTCAGGACTCTGCCAGGACTTCCGCCTGATCCTCCAAATCAGGACTTCCCTTTGCCTAGCCTACAGCTTAGGGACTTTCTCTTGCCCAGCTTCACTCACCATTTATTTGATCACAAATATTTATTATACTAAAATTGCTATAATAATTTTTATTTATTATTTTCGTGGTGTTTATATTTATCTACTATATTGATCGTATATGCGTATCTCACTTTTATATTCACTACATATTTTTTTTATACAAAATTTCAATCTTACGATATTTCTATTCAAGTTATCATACATGATCCAACAACTTCTACTAGTTGATAGTTGAATGATCATAAAGCGATTTGCATTTTCTTTCAATTATAATAAAATATAGAATTCGTCATCCTAATAGTCTCATACAATTAGTCTCATAATCTGAAGAGGTAAATCGAGAAGTTATAGTTGTCTACTATAGAAAAGATATTTTCTTAAGGGTAGAATTGTAGTTATGAAACTTGACTCAATGCCTCAGCCAAACAATGTAAAACCTAATTAGATGTACCTAACTAGTATTATTAAGCATGTGGTTGCTACAACATCAGAATTGAAAAGAAATATACCTTGTTAAAACGAGGGGCATCCTCCGATGTGGTTGTGGCACCCACTTCAACCTCTCTGCAAGGTACTCAAGGGCATTACTCGATGGGTCCGCTACCAACAAAGAGACTATCCAACCAATAGGGTACGTGATTAGAAGGATTTGTTCCGCACGATGCATTATTTGAGGGGCCACCTCACCTCACATTCATTTAATCTAGTCTATATCTTTTTTGTTATCATTAAATGCCTACTGAACATTTTCTTTTCTACTCATACACTATGACATAATATATTTTTTTTAATCCGATATCTAAATCTTACCATTCGACTAATTCAAAGATAGACGATCCGATCTTATATTCCACTATTAAGTAAATTTAAGAAATAAATCGGCCTGCAACCTAACAGCTCAACATATTAGATTTTCAAGCACTATAGGCATCCGATAGATAAATGCGCTATTGGAGAATAGAACTTTTGAAGTCGAGATTCAACTATTGTGTCTCTGACTATATCATTGCTCATTGTACTCTGGGGCATAAGATGATCGTATAGAAGGATGCCATTAAATTTCATAAATGATTAGGTAAACGATTGTCCCTAAATAATATTTATGATATCTTTAATATTTTCATGCAAACTTGATTATCCATAAATTTGTTAGAAATTGATTTTGAACTAATAAATTTCAAAAGAGAATTTAATTAGGTTTCGTCCAATAAAATTAAAAATTGATCAGAAAATTAAAAATTATCTTTTAAATTGATAATTTTAAAATATTTAGTTTTTAAAAATAATTTTAAATGAATAATAGTTATTAAACCGAGTCCATACAAAAACCTATTATGTAAAAAAATTAAAAGGGAATAGATATAGAATTATCCCACCTCAAAAAGGAAAAAAATATTAATTTTTTTATATTGTATTTTATGTTGTTAGAATTTAATTGATTCAACTTAATTCATGCCCTGAATCCAACGAGAAAGGTGCGTGACGTCTAAGTTCTTATAATTTGTCATGCTGTTATTGCCGGATAAAAATCGTTGTATCTTAAAATGATAAAAAGAGTCTAACATCTTAATATAATCTGCCTAGTCCGTCCCACTAAGTAATTTAGATAATTGAATTCAAATTTTATCAATTCATTTTACGATGAGTTCAGATGAGTAAATCTGCTTAGGCCCGAGACCCACGTGGATTGGTTCGCAGCGAGCTTGAGTTGGTCCGCGGATGGATAAAGTTTATTTATTTATTTTAAATTTTAAAATTTAAATAGAAAATTTAAAGAATTAATGAACTTGATCCGTCTAAATTACAATTCAAATTTAAAAATTTTAAATTAACAATTTAAACTGTAATTCAAATTTAAAATTTTTAATATTTTTAAATTTTTTAATAAGTTCATGGATTGACCTACTTAATCGGCAATCCATTTTGAATTAGATTGTATTAAAATTTTTTGAATTCATCAAATTAATAAGTCAATCTACTCTGTCCATGATAAATTTTTAATTGATTAATTCGTTCCCTCGTAAATTGATCCGTTTTAAAATTCTGCTTACTTCGAAACACCTATTGGATCACCGGCATTGCGAGTTCTAATACGTAACAATGGAGATGCAGCGTCCCATCATAGACGAGAGGACGGAGAGAGCACAGCTATGCTCCATGTCATCTCCATGTCATCTGCATTCCGGTTATTAATGGTGCGCGTGCGATAGATAGTTACGACGCGACGGTGGAGCTTCTGAAAACTACTTGTCGGGACCCACGCTCACGATTCTTCCCCCTTTCAAATCAAACCACCGCTGCCTTATCCTCCTCTTCCCTCTCAAATTCTCCCACTCCACCGGAAAAACAAAACAAAACAAATGAACTCCATTGATCGACCTGCCTGAACCACTTGTTCGTCACCATGCAGACAGCCACAGGATGCTTATTCACTATTCACCAATCCGAACTTGCAAAACAGAGGCGCGTAACGGTATCCCTCTATATAGAGTATCCACGGTGCATGTCAACGGCGAAGTGAGCCGCCGATGGACGCCGTTTCAGGCGGGGACAACGCGGCGGAAGCCGCGGTCGTCGTGCTCGAGGCGCTGGCGCATGCGCTGGAGCGGATGGTGGTCCGCAACGAGCTAGTCGCCAGCGAGGAGGGGGCAGAGTCGGAGAATAGTAAGGGGCTCGCGGCGTTCCGTGGCGCGCAGCCGCCAGGGATCGACCTACGGAAGTACATGGAGCGGCTCCTTCGGTACACTCGGTGCAGCGCCTCGTGCTTCGTGGTGAGCTACGTGTACATCGACCGAGCAGCGCACCAGCATCCGAGCTCTGCAGTTGTCTCGCGCAACGTCCACCGCCTCGTCCTCACCGGTCTCCTCCTCGCCTCCAAGTTCCTCGACGACACGTACGTACGTTAATAATGATCCTCCAATTCCTCCGCCGATCGACGAGGTAGTTCATTGTAAAACTGATTCCAAGTAATTACGCTGCAATCGTCGGAACAGGCATCGCAACAACGCATTCTTTGCGAAGGTGGGAGGTGTGACCAATGGAGAATTGAACCGGATGGAACTGGAGCTGCTCTTCTTGCTCGACTTCAACCTGGTGGTTGGTTGGCGCGAGTTTGAGACCTATTGTCGGCATCTAAATGTGGATATGGAAAAACTGATGACGACGATGGATGTAGAGACTCGCGTTTCAACCAAAATCATTAATACCCAACTGAAAGTTTTTCCCAATGGACTCTCTTCTTCTTCCTTGCATCGCCGTTCTATAGATTTGTGAAGATGCCTTCCTCTTGCAAACTGGTTGGCTTCCATGTACAAATCCTTGATGAGAACAAAGTAACGAATGACTCATGAGTTTTATTTTTTATTTTATAATTTTTACATTGTTTTTCAACACTGATGATAAAAATTTGTTTAACTTACAATGCCGTCGGCAATTCTCCTCGAAAACATAAGTGGCAAAACAAGCCAAATCGAGCTCAACTTAATTGAATTCAATCTTATTTATTTATTAAACTTATTCAAATTCATTAAAAATCTTATCAAATTTGAATTAAACTCGAGTGATGCATCGGAAATTTACCTTCATGCTGGATGTTGAAAAGAGAAGACTTGGCCAAGAATGAAGAACCTCCTGCGAAAGTAACATACATGCAATTCCTCATGTAATAGGGCTGTACAGAGAATGAAGAGCTTAAGAGGTCGGGTTCAACATAGGAAACTCAAAGAGCCCAAAATGCTCAGAGGGGTGATATGCTTGTACCGTGAGTGCACGTTAGCGTCAAATAATAAAATTTCATTCATTAGAACTGTATTGTTGAGTATCAAAATATTCATAAAATGGATTATCTAGAGGATTGAGAAAGGAACAAAAAATGTCGAGAGAAAACGATAAGAAAATTAATTTGGAAAGCAAATCTAGAGTTTCGAATTCACTATGATGAATGTAATTCCTTTGATCACAACATATGATTATATATGTGAAAGGATTCATTCAAAGATAATTATGTGTCTATAGGGTGAAGAAAAGCACATATGAAAACATTGATGTATCAAT
Source organism: Curcuma longa (assembly GCF_044706935.1). NCBI lineage: Eukaryota > Viridiplantae > Streptophyta > Magnoliopsida > Zingiberales > Zingiberaceae > Curcuma > Curcuma longa. Next base: position 9,415,343 of record NC_133873.1, on the reverse strand, counting down.
TCTAATCGCAACTCATAAAATGGACTACGATAGACCTTTT
>NC_133873.1:9281961-9415203 GCF_044706935.1 Curcuma longa | reverse complement strand
GGTTTTCTTGAATGCAAACCTAATGACATTTTATTTTGCCGAGTCTACACTGATGGTTCTGTGGGCGCTACTGTCCGAGTCTACATTGAGTAGTACGAGAATGATTCAACAAAAACATGAAGAGATTCACAGGAAGCACTTGCACCACTTGTGAGTAAATTGCTGCAATTTCTTTTTCCTTTTCCTAATTCATTCGTGGAACTTTTGCAAATAATGAGTTGGACGCTGCTGGTGTTGCAGGTAGAGGTGGCCGTTAAACTCTCAAAGATGGAAGAATTTGTGGAACTTTTTGGTTTATCCTAAAGATTACTTTATTTTTTCCAACAGTTCATATTTGCCAATTTTTCTACTTGGTTTAGTATTTTTTTTTGTGGTTCTTATAGTCCCTGCATTCTTATTATTTATTATGCTGCTTTATTTTTTCTAGCGGTTCATATTTGCCAATTTTTCTACTTGGTTCAGTATTTTTTTGTGGTTCTTATAGTCCCTTATACTCTAGTTTAATCATTGCGAGCTAAACCAAGTCTTTGTTACAGTTAAATTGGAATATGTGAAAGTTGTTTGCAATGAACCTGGATGTATGAAGACATTCACAAATGCAGAATGCCTTAAAGCACATATCAAAACTTCTCTTCTATACGTTGATTGTGTGATTTGTGGAACAAAACAGCTGAAGAAGAATATTAAACGACATGAACACATGCATGAAGCAAGCGAGGTGACTGAGAGTTGCTTCAAGGTGACTGAGAGGACAAAATGTAACTTTGAAGGTTGCGCGAACGCACCTTTTAAAATGAAACACCTAAATTTTGTGTAATTATCGATTTTCTCTCTCAGGCTGTTAAAGCTTAATTGCTATTTGGAAGCAATCTAGTAGAACATTTTCAATTAAAATGTTGAGTACAATTGTAAAATACTTTTACAGTTTGAATGTTTTATTGGATGTTGTTGTTTATTGTTATTTTTCTTTGACAATCGAAACAAATCAGTAAAAATTTTAAACCGTTGTTAACGTAATTTATAACGCTTTTAAATAGTTTTCCGGTGGTTCCAAAGCTGTCGGGAAATCAACCGACGACATATTGAAACTGCCGGGAAACCATTTTGCGGCAGTTTTAGCAAACCGCCGGGAAAACTTTTTGCGGCAGTTTTAGCAAACCGCCGGGAAATCAATTCGAACCGCCGCAAAAAATAAACCACCGGGAAATCATTTCTAACCGTCGTTAAAAGAACCGCCGGGAAATTATCTCGAACCGCCGCAAAAACAACCGCCGAAAAATTATTTCTAACCGCTACTAAACAAACCGCCGGAAAATATTTCGAACCGCCGCAAAAACAACCGCCGAAAAATCTACTTTAGTGGCGGTTATTCCAGCGGTTCTCTAAAACCGCCGCTAAATGGTTTAACGACACCGGTATCAGCGGCGGTTTACCAAACCGCCGGGAAATGATTTTGCGGCGGTTCCAAACCGCCGCTAAACGATTTTAAAACCGCCGGGAAATCCTTTTTTTCTTGTAGTGTAGATCCATGCAACATAATAATACCATAATATGTTCTTTCCATTGACCATAGTTTGTAACGGTAAGAATGGAAGTGTTATTCATATTGACAAATATTGAGAGTGCTAAATAAACAAAAGCAAAGAGCATAGTTCAATTTAGCAAATAAAGCATGTATCTTTATGGTTGTGCAATAACAAAATACAGCAAATAAAACATGCAACTTTATCGGCATTAATTGATATACCTAGTGTAATATTATATTAAATCTTTGGACTAAAATGTAATTTATTAGTGGTACTCTCCAAACAATTCATAATCACTTTTATTTGTCACATAACTCGCCTTCCTTTAAACCGACGCATTATGCACATGATACTTTATTTATGATCTTCCTTAGCAAGTTTATGTTTTCAACTATCACTCATAATACTTTTAATTTGCCACATAGTTCCCTTCTTTTGGGCCGGCATACTAAACACATGACTTAGAAGCCAAATTAAATTTGTAAGCTTCCTTAAACATATATCCGGCATCAAAAATAACTATCCTTTGGGCCAATCATCTTCAGCATGGATATACATCCATCTATATAAATACTACAACCCTCCCCAATAGTTCTCACTTTAGCGATAGTATCGGCTCGACTAAGTAGAAAATGTAAAGAAAGATACAGGAAAACTACTAAAAATACAACTAATCAGATATCAGTCGATTGTATCAGATATCAATCAATTGATACTGTCAACAGTCGACTGTGTAATGCCATCAATCAATTGACATTCTGTATGTGCCAATTATTGGGCATAATAGTCAATTGATTATTATCGACAGTCAACTGCCCCACAACAGTCGAGTCTGCGAGTCGAATCAGATAGCATGAGTCATCGAGCAATAATTGACTAGTACCTTATTGCAGTTGGCTGATAGTAATTAGTCGAATGCTCTAGTTGAATTCAGATAACATTCTGTCAGTTAAATGCTCTAGTCGCACTGATAACTGTTGGTGCAGGGAGCACCAGATAATCGAATAGATATTTTGGCAAAGGATTCAAGTTAAAGTTATGTTGTGTGCTAACAAGCTGAGTTGAGTGTGCAAGGAGCATAAAAAAGTCCTAGTTATAGCTAGGCAAGGAAGTCCTAGTCAAGTGAATCAAGTAGAAGACTTGGTTCACAACCACAGGTTTCTACTCTAAGGCCCATGATTCATGATTATTTCTGACAGACAATTCACTATAAAAACTCCCCTCTCACGAGAAGGAGTTTGTCATTTTATAAAATATGTTAGGATCGGTAAACTTATATCGTCCTAATTTTTTAAGTACAAAAAGTAATAAAGAAGTTACCGACTGAGAGTATTAGACTTGTAGTTGTCGGTGTAGCTCCAAGGCGTTACGATGGCATATTGGATCGAGTGTTTGCACATAGGAGGTGATGGTAGAAGCGTATAGAATTCATTTTAAGGTTCCACCTCGATAGCTTCTTATAAAGCCTAATTCGGGCACCTCCACGTCAACCCGTCGATTCACTTTCGACGCTAACTCGACATCTTCTGAGCGCTTGTATCTCTTTCGGGCGCCTGGATGCTGATGTGAAAGTTGTCGGATCAACTTTGACTTTGCAACGCCTTATCTAGATCTGGGCGCCTAGAACCTTTCGAGCGGCTAGAGGCTGAGGTGTCCTGACCACTAGGACTCTACCAGCTCATCCGCCTCGCGAGCCCGTTTGGCTGACGTCCAGTCGCCTAGATCCCTTTCGGGCACCTGGACCATTCGATCGCTAGATCCAGATAAGGATGCCTAAAACATAAAGTTTCAGCCCCTCTTTTTCTACATTACAAGTTAGTCCAGAAATAAAATAATAGGAAGGAAAATAGTTTTGCAAACTGTTTGATCTTGACTTTAGATTTCCAGTGAAGTCCTAGGTTAGACCGATGCCTATTGTTTCTCTTATCGGGAGCGTGTCCTCACTCACTTCACTGAGGAGAATTTACTGTTTGATTGCAAAGGTGCAAACATAGTCCCACATCTAAAACACATGAAAAAGATCATGAGTTTAAAAGGATGGAAAATATCTCCATTGGGATGAGGCCTTTTGGGGAGAGCCCAAGAACAAATTAAGTCATGAGGGCTTAGGCTCAAAGTGGACAATATCATGCCATTGTGGAGATATTTTAATTCCATCCGGACTAACAATTGGTATCAGAGCGAGGTCGTTCTTCACCGGACTAACCGTCGGATGAGCCATGATCCGGATCTAACCATGTGTGTTGAACCTTAAACAAAGGAAGTAGGTGATCCCGTGTCTGAATCAAGGCCTAATTCGGGCGCCTCCACGTTAACCCGTCGATTCACTTTCGACGCTAACTCGGCATCTTCTGAGCGCTTGTATCTCTTTCGGGCGCTTGGATGCTGATGTGAAAGTTGTCGGATCAACTTTGACTTTGCAACGCCTTATCTAGATCTGGGCGCCTAGAACCTTTCGAGCGGCTAGAGGCTGAGTTGTCCTGACCACTTGGACTCTACCAGCTCATCCGCCTCGCGAGCCCGTTTGGCTGACGTCCAGTCACCTAGATCCCTTTTGAGCACCTGGACCATTCGATCGCTAGATCCAGATAAGGATGCCTAAAACATAAAGTTTCAGCCCCTCTTTTTCTACATTACAAGTTAGTCCAGAAATAAAATAACAGGAAGGAAAATAGTTTTGCAAACTGTTTGATCTTGACTTTAGATTTCCAGTGAAATCCTAGGTCAGACCGATGCCTATTGTTTTCCTTATCGGGAGCGTGTCCTCACTCACTTCACTGAGGAGAATATACTGTTGGGTTGCAAAGGTGCAAACATAGTCCCACATCTAAAACACATGGAAAAGATCATTGGTTTAAAAGGATGGAAGATATCTCCATTGGGATGAGGCCTTTTGGGGAGAACCCAAGAACAAAGTCATGAGGGCTTAGGCCCAAAGTGGACAATATCATGCCATTGTGGAGATATTTTAATTCTATCCGGACTAACAATTGGTATCAGAGCGAGGTCGCTCTTCACCGGACTAACCGCCGGATGAGCCATGATCCGGATCTAACCATGTGTGTTGAACCTTAAACAAAGAAAGTAGGTGATCCCGTGTCTGAATCAAGAGGACCAGACACAGGACAGGAAGTCCTAGTAGGTCGGGTGGACCGAGGGGCAGGAAGTCCTAGTTGCGGCTGGGCAGGAAGTCCTAGTTGCGGCTGGGCAGACCGAGGGGCAGGAATTCCTAGTTGCGGCTGGGCAGGAAGTCATAGTAGATCAGGGTGGACCGAGAGGCAGGAAGTCCTGGTTGCGACTAGGCAGGAAGTCCTAGTAGGTCAGGGTGGACCGAGGGGCAGGAAGTCCTGGTGGGTCGAGGATTCAGACATCAAACGGAGGTTTTCCGTTTGAGGGGGGCTTATGGTCCTTTGTTTGAGGGGGGGATTGTTGGGTTGCAAAGGTGCAAACATAGTCCCACATCTAAAACACATGGAAAAGATCATGGGTTTAAAAGGATGGAAGATATCTCCATTGGGATGAGGCCTTTTGGGGAGAGCCCAAGAACAAAGCCATGAGGGCTTAGGCCCAAAGTGGACAATATCATGTCATTGTGGAGATATTTTAATTCCATCCGGACTAACATTTACTTTTTGTCATCCCGATCCTCCAGACCCGTTGGACTTTTGCTCAGCCTTGATCCTCAGCTCTCAAGTCTTCCACTACTAGATGTCTGATCCTCCAAATCCACCTAGACTTTCTGCCTAGTGCTCTGATTTGCTAAGACTTTCTGCCCTGTCCTTCAGACTAGGACTTTCTTACCCAATCCTCCAAATGTGGTCTTCTTTGTCCAATCCTCCAAACCAAGTCTTCCTTGCCCAATCCTCCAGATCATGACTTCTTTTGCCTAGCCACAACTAAGATTTTCCTATGCTACTAGCATACTCAATTTAGCTCATTAGTCCACTTTTCAAACTTAACTTGAACTCTTTGTCATTATCAAAACTTAGGTTCGATCATCTGGTACTTTCTACACCAACAGCTGCATGGAGGAACCTATAGCACCAATTCACGATCATTCTACGGTGACTTTACACGCGATCGAAGCTCCCGAGATGCTATCGCGATGTCAGAATTATGCTGCATCGACAATCGCACGCACTTACAAATCATTTTTCAGTAATCTATATTTTATAATACTTCGTCTATTTGTACTTAATTATTAAGATGGTAAAATTGTTACCAATCATATATCTTTTGTCAAGGCGAGACTCTTTCTCGTAAGAAAAAGAGTTTATTAGTGAATTGCCCAACGAAAGCGGTCAAGGACTGCAGGTCTTGGAGTAGCAACCAGTGGCTGTGAACCAAGTAAAAATAAATGAGTCCATACTTGAGTTTTATAATATCTTTCGCTATGTACTTTTTTATATTCGAGTTATGAATTTTCTGCAAAACTGTGAAAAAGTGATAAGCACTATTCACCCCCCTCTAGTGCTTTTATCGATCCTACGATAACATTCTATGTGCAACCTTATGAGCAACGGTCGACTAAGACCTTATAGCAGTCGACTAATGATATCAACTATTCTGTAGGCCATTTTGGGTACATCAATCGATTGAGACTTGATAGTAGTCGACTGATGGAATCAGTCGAATGCTCCAATTGAGTTTGATAGCATTCTGTGACCAAATTTCTACCTAATAGTTTATTGAGAATCCTCATTAGTCGATTGTTAGTCATGAGATTCAATTTTTTGCTTCTCGCACATGACAATTTAAGCTTGAGAATGGCAGTGGAAGACCTAATTCTGTCGTCGTTCTTCGTGTTCTTCAAGAAATAAGATGAAAAACTTAAAATGTTGGTAAAAACCTAACCTATCCAATGCTATAATTGATAGATATACATCTATTCGCTCATCCAAATGGAATCAAAATACAAAATCAATGTATATTTACCAAATCATCAAAAATTTACAGGATCTAGTTATCATTATTTATAAAACTACATTGGAAAACTGAATGCAATGGCAAGCGAGGGTTAACCTGAATCCAATGCTAGAGCTATTGTTTCTTATTTGTCATCGAGAAGCTACTACAAGCGTAGTAGAATGACCTTCTGTAGCAATTAGGCGGCAATCAAATATTGGTCTTAATGGACAAGAATCCAAGGAAGAAGAAGATCAAAGTCAAATATCACAATACCAAGCTCATCCTAGCATCTTGAGACCACTCTCATAAAGCTCATACCCTTAACAGCTCATTAATGTTAACGAACTATGTTGACGGATCTACACATGGAATCCACATCTAATATCTAAACCCCGTTCATGTTACAAGCATTATATAATTTAATTGCAATTTGATTTCTTAATGATAATTATTATTAATGTTAATTCAAGTATAAGCTCACTCAATAGAGACTTAATCCTTTCAAAAGAGATTCTAATGAGGTCACAAATTGAAGACAAAGAGCAAGAAAGTTGGTTCCATTCAGATTTTGGATGAATAAAATTAAACTATTAAAAATAATCTATAGATAACTTTTTTGATTCGTATCTCCAAATAAATAAAGCAGTAAAGCTCATTTTCTTGGAGACTTGTCTTTGGGTGCGTTGAATGGAATGGTGGAAGATCAACACGCAACTTCAACTTCTGAATGTCAAACAAGTGGTTGAGAAAGAATGATGCTTTCGGTAAACACAATTCTTAGAACTCTAGATTAGACTTGAGATCCGAAAGTGGGTTGTGGAAATTATATTCTATTCTTAGGTTGATCCATTGAACACCCTAATTCAGCCTAGTCAAATTCCCTTGGTCAATTTACAAAGCTTGTGAATTGCCCTAATTTTGGGACATCACTCGGAAATTCTTTTAAGTCAAACTAATACTTAACTGATGTCGATTAGCACAACTTTGCTGCTCGACTGCACCTTTTCCTCGTATTTGAATTTGATAGAGCTTCCTTCCACCCGAACGACTTGTTGTTTCAAAACCTACATGTCAACATGTGTCAGCAGGTATCGACGCGGCCAGCGTGACCCTTCCAATAGTAAATCAGCACTGGTAGATCTGGGATTTGCTCTGTATGGACCGGATCTATCAGATTAAAAGGGGAGTAAAGTCCCCTGATATCATTAACTATTCCATGGGTCAATTTTTAAAAGTATGCCTTTAAAACATAAATCCACAAGGGAACCCAATTAGAACATAAAGTAATTCTAGATAACCAAATTCTAGCCTAGTCCAATAAATCAAATCCAATTTAACCCACGATTATAATACACAATTCAACATAGAGTTTGTATGTCTTTGATTTCTTCTTCAAGCTCAATGAACATCCTTGAATTTGAAACTCCTCAAACCTCCATGCCCAATCCCTGATGTTCATCATTCAAGCTCAATCACTTCAATTCTCCCATACATATTATATATGTCTTGTACACTTGATGCGCAATATTAAATACGTACTTAAATTTTATTGTTAGACCATTAAAATTTTAAAATAAAGGCAAAGGGGATTTCTTTTAACATGAAATGGATAGTTTTATATATTTTTTTCTTTTTGTATATTTCTAACTCAGTTATGAGATGATAAAATATTATTGGTGTAATTGATCTCGGTTAACGTTGACAAGATTGATTAAGTTTGATTTGACTAAATATCTAAATACTCAAGAAACTCCAATAGGATTTGAGTTTCTAAAAGTATAATTCTTTCACACTAAACTAAATGAGTATAGGATGTATCAATTTAGATTGGAAAGGTAGTTAATTTAATCATGGTAAAGTTGACATTCTAAAGTATTTTTAAGGAATGAGATTCACCTTAAAAAATCATATCAAAATCCTATTCTAGAATGTTCTATGGAATGCCAAAAGGAGTTGACTTTTAATCTATTAAAATTGATACATTATGATAGAGTCTAACAATGTATCAAATTTGGGATTTACACATACGAGGGAGTTGGTTCACTTATATCAAAATTTATATTTGACGTAATATTAAATGATAATGCATAGATTAGAGATCTATATATTTTTATACTAACATGTTAAATTTTTATTATATTGATCATGTTTTGCATGTCATGATAATTATCATGTCATTTCATACATGCTTGCTTGTGATCATGATTTCCTGATAATAGTCATGTCATGTCATATATATGGATCATATCAAACATGTTAAATTTCCTTTGAAAGTAGATCATTATCAGTTGACTAATAAATAGTATAGTCAACTATTACTTAGGATTTTAAGTGAATCAAATTATTTCAAGTCTTTTATGTTTACTCTTAGGTACTATAACTATCTCTAACCCTCTGACATGCTTAAATAAGCATACAAAGAAAATTTTCTTAATGAAAATGAAAAGGGGGTGTACAAAGGGAGAATAATAAAGAATTAAGAGGAGGTTTAGGTTCAAGGTTAAATTTTTAATCTCACAATATAAAATGTGAAACTTTTTAAAGATTTAGGAACTCCAAAACATTATTAGTACAATAACTAAAGGGAGCATGCTTTGAGAGGAATGTCTATATTAAAGGCATGTGAAATAACCTAGGAAGAGAAGATGCATTTCCTTAAGGGGAGAGGGACCTCCTAGATTAAGAAATGAAATTAAAAAAAGAGTGTTTAAATAAGGGAGAGGTATGCATTTTTGAAAGCTAGTATGCTCAAGATTGAGTTTTAGAGAAAATGGAAGGTAGGGAACCTCCATTCAAGTGTTAGTATGGAATATATAAAGATTTTTTTATGTATGCCAAAGGAGAAGAATGAAGGACTTAAGAAATCTTCATTTATACTTTGATATAAGAAGTGAGATATTGGGATAATAGATAAGTCTAACTTAAATATATTGTCAAACATCAAAAAAGGAGAGATTATTGGTACAATTGACCTCAAGTCAAGGTTGATCAAGCTCGAGTTGAATTTTGATATTTGATCAATATGTTTAATAGTTGAGTAAGTTATAAAGTAGGTCAATATTGACCAGATATTTGACAGTTGGAGAAGTCCAAGTGGGTCATAGTTGACTGGACACTTAATAGATAGAAGTCCAATAAGAAGTTGACAACGATAAAGTCCAAGTGAATCTAAGTTGACCGGATAGTTAGCAATGATGAAAGTTCTAACAGGTCATGGAGGACTGGATATTAGAGATGTGAATGAAATTCCTAATATGTTATGCAGGACCGAATGTTAGGCGTATGGGTAAAGTCCTGATAGATCATAGAGGATTAGATATTAGGCATGTGCGTGAAATCCTAACAGGTCAAAGAGGATAAGATGTTAGGCATGTGAGTGAAATCTTAATAAGTCATGGAGGACCGGATGTTAAGCATGAGAAGGGAAGTCCAAACAGATCAAGGAAAATCAGATGTTCGATAATATGAAAGTCTCAGGGTTAACTAGATGCTAAGCAAAGGAAGTCCTAGTAGGTTGAAATCAATCAGATAATAGGTAAGGGTAGGGTTTAGCCTTGGTATTATTGGAACTATGATATTAGTCGATTGATATAGAAATATCAATCGATTGATGAACCCAAAATCATAAATTTAGGATTTGAACAGGTTTGTGATATGAGCAGTCGAATATGATGCATGGGACTATCAATTGATTAGTGAACTCAACTATTTAACTGTGAAATATCACAAAAGATTTAGTAGTCGACTACAACACTCAACTACTGTATCAATCGACTACAACACTTGATTATGACATCAATCGACTACAACACTCAACTATCGTGGATAATTTTCAAAAATAGTATTTTTTTTCAGTCTGAAATCAAACATAAAGTCTCGTAGTCGACTGATGAACTCTAAACCATGAATTTGAGAGTTGAGCATGTAAGCAATCAACTTTTAGATGCTAGCAGTCGATTGATGACATTGCGAAATACATAGAAGATTTCATAATCGATTAGAGAAATCGACTGATGAGTAGTAGTCAACTGATAGGGGAAGTCAATCGACTGATACTGGGCTAAATGGAACCATTGAACTAATAGAGCAGAGTAATGTTCGAATTATAATATAATAGTCGACTGTTATGAAATAATCAGTCGACTAATAAGTAGATTTCAGTCACGACACCCTATCAAAGAGGATTTTCATGGAAATTTTATGCATTGCTTCTTGGAAGGTTCATGGGAGAGTACTACTGCATTTTAGACCTTCAGTTGGCCATCTAAAACAACTACAAAACGAGCAAAGTATAGATTCATTCTTATTTCATTTACATTATATCTATTTTCTATTATATTTTTGGATTTTTGCTTATATTGCTTGTAAGAATGGTTTTTATAAGAGGTTTATCTACCTTAGAAGATCTCTGAGAAAGTAAAAGAATAGTAATTATAATACTACCACTAAGACTCTAAGTTATGAAGTACGAACTGAAAATTTTGAATCACGTAAAATTGAGGTGTTATGTGTTTGTGTTTTATTTTGTATTTGTTTCATGTATTTTCCATTGTGCTAACAAATAACGGACGAGCATTAACGAACGAAGTGAATCACTATTCATCTCCCTCTAGACCCGACCACGGTTCAGAATCGACGGTTCGACAGTTCGGAACCGTCGGTTCGACGGTTCATGGCAGGTCGACCCTTAACCTTAACCGCCTAAGACGGTTATGATTCACGGTTCAGAACCGCCGATTCACGGTTCAGAACCGCCGATTCACGGTTCAGAACCGCCGATTCACGGTTCGGTTCACGGTTCGCGACGGTTCGAGATTATTATATTAAAAATTTTTAAATTTAAAATTTATTTTAAAAAAAAAGGCTTGCACTTATTAAGTTGCCTACGTATCCCCTTAGGATATAGGGGAATCAAAGCCCACGTAGTTCTTTTACATTTTCACCCTTTTACATCACTCACTTTCATTTCCTCCCGTTTCTCCCGTTGTATTCGTTCCTTCAGTATCAAATTCTTCGGCTTCGTCTTCTGAAAGTTGCATTCCTTGGATTCTTTTCTCGGCTCTGGTCCAATCGTCGAGTAATGCTTGGGCTTCCAATGAGTCGAGAGACATAGTTGATCGCCGTTCATCTAATATGTTACCGCCGGCACTGAATGTCTGCTCCACAGCAACAGTTGACACTGGACATGCTAAAATTTCTTTGGCAATTACGGAGAGAACGGGAAAGCTTTGAGCCTTCTGTGACCACCACTTTAAAATATCAAAATCTTCACTATCTGCTTCATTAAAATCAAAAGAAGTGGTAAAATAATTCTCAAGTTCCTGTGTGGAACTTGAGGATCCTCGTGGACGTTTCGTCCGTTCTTTTAATAAAAGTTGTGCTTTTGAAAGTGTTAAATTAGTACTAATAGTTTGTTGTTGTGTTTCAGAAATATTAGTTTGTATTCCATATTTTACATAATGTTGATTATAAATATCACATAAATAATTTCTAATAATATATATAATATTAGCTGGATCAGGAGAAGAAGGATCTTTAACAGGAATTAAAGCGTCATAGTATAAAGTTAGCATTTCTTGTAAAACTTCTAATTTAAATCTAGGATCTAAAACAAATGCAACTAAATAAATTTTAGAAATTAAATAAAAATATTTTTCCCATTTAGTTTTCATAGCTAATATACAAAAAGTTAAAGTTTCATTATTGATATGTTCATTTAAAATTAGTACTATACTACAAAAATTCACTAAAACTAAATGAGCAGTGGGATAATAAACACTGAAAAGTTGTTCGGTTGCATCATTAAATACTTTTAAAATTTCACAAATATTACTACAAATATTCCATTGTTGTGAAAATAAATATATATTAGTATTACTATTTTCTGCAAAAAATAAACATAATAAATATTTATATTGAATTGAATCTTGTAATAGTTGATATGTGGAATTCCAACGTGTTGGTACATGACGTGGAAATTTTTTAGGTCTCATTCCATTAGCTTTACAAAATCTACCCCATTATTTCATCATAGATGGATGAGACCATAAATATAAAATTGCGATTCTAATTGGTTTAATATAATTTTCTAAAAGTCTTAATCCATCTTGAACACATAAATTTAAAACATGACATACACAACGAATATGAAAAAATAAACCACCAATAACAGGTTGACAAACAAATTTTAGTTCATCTATAGAAGCGGTATTAGAACTAGCATTATCTAATGATATTGAAAATATTTTATGAGTTAATCCATATTCTTCTAAAATTAAACATAATAATTGTGCAATGTTATGGGCAGTATGTGATTCATCAAAAACTCTATAAGCTATCAACCTTTTTTGGCGGATCCAAGAGCTATCAATCCAATGGCAAGTCACACTCATATAAGAATGAGTTTGCCAATGATCACTCCAAATATCGGCACATAAAGAAACTTTATTATTTAATTTACTAAATTCATCAATTAAATTCGTTTTTCTTTGTTTTACTAATTTTTTAATTGTACGAGTAAGTGTAGTCCTAGGAACACGTTTAGCACATGAATTAAGAGATTCTTTACAAAAATCTTCAAATGTGCATTTAGATCCAAAACTAAAAGAAAGATGTTCTACGGAAACAAATTTAGCTAATGACTCTCTTAATTTATTATCAGAATATAAAAATAAACCGGAATCAGTACTACTACCGCTAGAAAATCTAGATAATTGTGTTTGAGAACAGTCGAGTCCATATTCTGTCGGGTGCTTCGTTTCTACATGTCGTTTTAACGATCCATAGCCGCCGCCGGCTTGGAATTTGTAGGAAGCATTGCAATGCTTGCATTTTGCACGCATTTCTCCCGATGGAAGAGTGACCTTCTCAAAATGTTTAGTGAAAATAGAAGATTTTAGAGGAGGATGTTCCCAAACCTTAGAAGTAATTGCATCAGTACTTCCTTGTGTTTCGGGCGTCGGAAGGTGTTGGGCCTCGGTCTCATCATTGGTGGATTGAATGTTGGGGTCCTCGTGCGCTATTTCTTTTCCCCTCCGAGATCGATGTGAAGAACTTCCACCGCGGCCTCCTTCCATTGTAGTCGAAAGATGGAGTCGGAACTCGGAAACGCGTATAGATTAGAGAATGCGAAGTTGAGAATGAGAGTTAGAGAGTAGAGAAAGTGTGTGGAAATGATGAAATGAACTCCCTATTTATAGAATTTGGATCATAACGGACACTAAATCATAGCCATTGATCAAAAAACGGTCAAATGATCTTAGCCGTTGAAAAAAAAATCAAAAAATCAAAAAAAAAATCCCAAATGGCTCGGAACTGCCGGTTAACCGGCGGTTCGGAGCCGTTGAAACCGCCGGTTCCAACGGGAAAAAAAAATTAAAATTTTGAACTGGCGGACCGCCGGTTTCACACCTCTTGAACCGGAACTGGCCCGGCATCCTGTCGGGCCGGTTCCGATTCGGCTCGGTTAACTTGGTCAACAGGCCACCCGGCCCATTGACCCGGGCCGGGTTCGGGCTGGACCCGGTCCGTGGTCGGGTCTAAACAACATCAACTGTCCTAACATTGTTTCTTTCTCCCTTTGATAATACCTTACACCTCCATCAACAAATTGTTGGAAAGTATAACTTTTTCCCTATACAACATAACATCAATCAAGCTATTAAGTCATTCATAATTGAATAGGCTATATAAAATTTATTTATTTTTCATCTCTGCATAGCCAAATTGTTCTGATTTAATACATTAATCTCCCAACATATTGCATAACAAAGAATGCACAATCAACTTTGCAAAATTATATAATCTTAACTAATTATATTAACACTATATATAATCCATATCAAATATACATATATATAGCTACTTATGATGTAGCATAATTTAGGCCTCAAACTTTTTTTTTTTGAATTCCATAGTGATATTCTATCTGCTAAATTAGATTGACAATGTTGATAGTAAGATGTGTGCATTTCTTTTTAAAAAATTAACTATATGTTAACAACTATTTCAACTTTACTCTATGAAATCTAATGCTTAAAAAAGAATCAAAATCCAATAAGAATGAATATTTTAGAAATTAATTTTTAAATAGGTATAAATTATGTTTTAAATTAACTCAATAGATAAATCAGGAGATCGTCTATGATGCAGGAGTGATACATAAGGAGTCAAATTTTAATGGGTCATAATTTTTAACTTAGGTATCATAATGAGATATGGTCGGTTTCTAATCAAAATTTTTTGAGAGACCTTTATTCAGTACTAGGTACAATCCGTATCGACTTACTTTTGGACTCATCAAATATTATTTAGTATCTTTTCAGAGGCTCCGAATATATTTTCACTATTTATAATAATTTTTTATTTTTAAAATTTTAGGGTATTTTTGGCTTTTTCAAGTTAGGATTTGATTTAGGATATATTTATATGCATATTTAGCTATTTTCGGCTAACGTTTGATTATTGAATAAAAAAAATTTCAACAAAAATTCTAGAAATGGCTCTGTCGTAGTTTCTCTTCGTTTTTCCAATTTTTCATGCTTGTTTTCTTTACAATTCTTCTCTAATCTTTCGCCTCTAGAATAATCGTTATTCTGTTCGGCATCAATTTACGCCTTCAGAATTACTCATGTGAAGTTTGGACATCTGAATTATAAAAAAAAAACTTATACTATTAGAAGTCTATGACAAGAAGATGCTAATGATGTTCTTTGTTATTTGAAGGAAAAAAACATATGTAATTAGCTTTTCCTCATCAATTTGTTTTGTCGAAGACATATATATATATATATATATATATGTACATCATTGTAAACACATCTTACATAAAGATATTTAATAATTATATTAATGTACAAATTTGCATTACAAAAATAAAGTTAAAAGGATTGTAATGCAAACCACCGGTCAATACTAGAAATTAAGTATATGTTTAATCTTTTTTTTTTTAGAATTAAAAATATATTGTAAAGAACCCAAAAGATTTCCTTCACCATGAATATACTATCTTACCAAATGGGAGCACAATGATAATATCTTACATTGTTTGCACAAGAAAATTAAGTTGCATTGAAATCTTTTCTAGTAACAAATTCACAAATATTAGTGATACAGATACACATTTTGCTATCGTAGAGCTCATCTTTAGTCGCGATTCATCGATAAAATATCAACACCATTCTGCATTCACAAGATCAAGCATTTTCTCTGCTTTCGGCTCTTTCTCTTCAGTTTAGGTGGACAAAGAACCACCTTGATGGCAGCATCGAAGACGGCCTTTACATTCTACATAGGAAAGAAAAAATGAATATGGTTTCTGATATGTAGATCGATCGGTAAATGAGTCAAATGTTTGTGAGTAAATTTGATGTTTGACTTAATAAAATTTTACTTATGTACACATAATGTCAATTAAATGAATAAACATGAATACTTTATTAAATTATAAATGAGCAACACAAAATATAAAAGTTTTAAATAATTTTAAATTGAGAGTCCGATAACTCAAACTCTTAAAATAGAAACAAAGTTGAACTTGAACAATTATTTTCATGATTTAATTCATTTTAAGTTTGACTTAGCTTGGCTCCGATTATCCTATCAAATAAATTAACTTGAATACTATAAAATTTAAGTCGATTTGACTCATTTACAGCTCTACTGACCTGCTGAGTTTTAGAGCTGCATTCTACGTAGATAGCTGCCCCTATCATTTTCTTTAGCTCTTCTCCCTGTTTCAAATCCAACATCATTAAGTTCGCATTGCCTTGATTACACAACTCTCGACAGACTCAAAAACAGTAGCGGATTCACTTGCCTGTGCAGTAGCAATAGGTGCTGCGCCAGGATGATCCAGGAAATACTGCTTATCTTCACGTAGATCTGCAACAAATTTGAGACAGGCAATTTTACTTTCTTGGAGAGGAGAGGAGAGGAAACATTGATGCTTAGCTCATCTCCAACTTTGTTCAGTTGGAGTGCTTTAAATTATTCGTTTCTTCCCCATTTCATCTTTTTCCTTCTTTTCTTTTTCTTTTTATTTTCAAACCCACCCAACGACTTTTAATAAAAGAAAACCAACGTAACTCCGAGAAACTTTACCGAGTTTTGTTCCCACAAGAACAATCGGCACCGCAGGAGCATAATGTCGTAATTCAGGAACCCACTGCCATTAATCAACAAGAAAACAGAACAAAAAAGGAAAAGACCATGAGAAGCTAGCAAATTGAAAACCAAATGCTAATTAGTCAGCCAACAGTGTGGTTCGTTACGAACGTACCTTCTTGTATATGTTTTCATAGCTTGGCTTACTGATGAGAGAAAATGCCAGCAGAAACACATCAGCTCCTCTGTAACTCAAGGGCCTCAGCCTGTTGTAATCCTCTTGACCTGAAACCACATTTGTTTGTTTGTTTTTGCAGGGGAAGTAGTAGTACTAGCTACTTGATCATGTGTTTCATCACCTACCTGCTGTGTCCCAGAGACCGAGGTTGACCATGCTCCCATCTACGATCACATTGGCACTGAAGTTGTCGAACACCGTCGGCACATAATCCTGTATATGTATAATTCACAAGCCATTCGACGATCACTGGAGCAAGACTACTATATATATACTTTTGGACATTACCGTAGGAAACGTGTTGCTGGTGTAGGAGATGAGCATGCATGTCTTCCCCACGGCGCCATCGCCGACGGTGACGCACTTGATGAACCTTGCGGCGCTCATGGTCGTTGGGATGATGACTGCAACTCTTGATTCACTTAATTAGCCTCCAACTAATATACTGTCTAGTATTTATATGCACGTTACATATATGGCTAAATCACCTTTGAGATAGAAAGAGAGAGAGAGAGAGAGAGATGGTGGTGGTGGTGGGGATTGTGTTTGAATTTTGAATAAGAAGGAATCATCATCGATGAGCACCAACTGGGAGAGACCAGCTCATGGTTCAGTTCAGAGCAGAGGGATATCATACTTTGGACTTTGAAGGACAGGGCAATGATGCCCGGCACCATATCTTGCCATTTGCTTTGTCTTTCCTTAGCTTTGAGTGCAAGAGTACGTAGCTCTAAGGATCATCGACTAGCTCAGCTCAGTAGGAGAGTTTGTTGGTTGAGTGAGGAAGAAGGGAGGTGTAATCTAAAGGTGTCTTGCCCTTCTTCCCTTCTCTCTTAGCTTGCTTAATTAATTACCCTACGAGTGAGGATATGATGGCGATTGATTCAAAATGAACAGATCGAATTGAATAAATCCAACTGATGGAACCTTTTTTAAACAAATCCAACAAATCCAACTTCACCACTAAAATAAAATAAACTGAATCGATATAAAATCGATCGATTATCGAATCAATTGAAACTTTTTTATCAACTGATATATATCAATCGATTAATATTAGGCAATCAAGTTAGTTAAAAATCAAATTGTGATTTAAAAAATTCTCTTTTAAATATCAATTCAAATATATCAATCGACTGCTCATAATATAATATTTTACTAATACAATTCAATTTAATTAATTTTTAAAAATTTTTAATCATGATCAAAATAATAAAAATTAAAATTTTAAATTAATTGAATCAAATTTTCAAATTTAATCAGTTATTTCGATTTAATCTATATTTTATGCCAAGCCAACAAGGTGCAACCATTACTAGGGAAACTTGGGAGTGAAGCAAATCTTGATGGATATGTGAACGAGTATTGGCTTTGCTTTCTTCCCAGAAAACCCTGGTGAGCTGGGGAGTATTCTTTAGTCATTTTTTTGAGGCCTCCTGATGCTTGTGGGAGAAGAGTTGGTAGCAACTCTGTGCTCATAGAGAAACAAATATTTGTGTTCACTGGTGCAGTAACAAATAAGGTGATCTAGTTTTGATCAGATGCAATCTGCACAAGTAGTTTTAGACCTAATGAATCAATCTATGTTTCTGCAACAACTGAATTTGTGATGATTTTACCCACATTGTCTTGATATAGCAAACTGCAATGTCGCCCCCAAAACATGATTGAGTTGGTTATTGCGGGACAGACTTGTTGCAATGGACAGGAATACAAAATATCTTTAGGTTGCATGAGACTACACTGCAGAAACTATCTTCTCTTCACAATTGCAGCAGCTTGTAGACCTTGTACAAGAATGCAAGAGGATTCAAATAAATAACATCATACTAATAAAAACTCAGTACCAGGAGTAACGATTTTTCTTCCATGAATCACTCAGGAAGTACTAAATAGCTCTTCCCATTTTCCGAACCCAGTGACATTTAGGCCAGCTTTCACACACACACCTATATATATGGTCTGGAATATTTATACACAATCACATCATGCTACTTGTTCACCACACATCAGCTTCCTTTGTTGCACCGATAATAACAGCAATTGCAGCGAGCACAGCCTGCCATACAATAACATCAACCTTCGATGGCAGAGAAACATTAAACTAGTAAAGGAAGAAAATATATAAGATATGTTCATTGTTCACGAGTGAAAAATACCTATAGAAGTCGCACAATAAGGCAGTAAATTTAGTTGAATCTGTCTACAGTTGAATCATTTTGGTGATGCTCAAATTGAACATGATCAGAACTACTAGTAAGCTTAAAACTAAAATTACCCAACCCATTGGCGTTGCCTCTACAAATTTTACAGCTCAAACATGAATCTTTGTCTAAGCTTTCATCTAACTTAGTGATTTGTTGATAGATCTTGGAAGGAAAATCGACCCATTAGAATCTTTAAATAATCAAAGGAAAAGAAGATTTTGTCTTCGAATTCATCAAGGCAAATACCAATCAGCAATTCTTGGAATAATGATTATGCAAGCATGTGCCAAATATAGTTGTGATTGTAGTTGCCATGTACAAAGAGGAAATTAAATTGGCATCATAAAAAACCCAAATATATCAAAGTAGTAAATGCAATAAAGAAAATATATATATATACAAGAAAACACGGAAACACCGCATGGAAGAATCATTATAACAAATTTGACTTACTGCAATTGTGCAAGCAACCAAGCCTGGTTTCTCTCTGTAGTCTACTCTGATGCACACTAAAATGAAAGCTCCAACATACCACGGAATAGCCGGTAGGAGAAAACCAAGTATGAACCTTCCGGAAAGAAAAATAGGATAAGTTGATTAGCATTCAGGAATTTTAAGATTAGACAAATATATAACTTCAAAGATAAAAGAGAAAGGTAATTAATACAATGTATATACACATGCTGTTCATCCAATTTATTTTTCTTCTTTTATGTATATCATACTAGCATAAATGCATATACCACCAACCTTGAGTCCATGTATGAATACATATACATGACAAGCATGCCATTTCTTAGATATATATACTGATATTTTGTCATTCACCGCATGCACTCGTACACCATGAAACACATGCGGGATAAATCTTTGTTTTTGTGCCCTTGTATGTCGAATATATAAATTTATAATATTATTATAATTTCAATTAGATGAATCATGTTGGATCAACATAATTCTTAAATGAATCAGTTTGGCTAATAAATTTTGGTTCATTTATTCAAAACTTGCTTTCAAATAGGAACTAAAAGGATCACGGATCAATTGCATACAACTCATTTATAGTTCGCTGACCTTAATTATCACCCCAGATTTACACAATAGTAGAAATAGATAATGCATGCACATATACTTAAGCAAAGTCAAAGCAAGATTCACATACAGAAGCCAACCAACGCCTAAACCACAGCAAGGGAGACGTGGCAGTCTAACTGGTGTTCCTTCAACTGGTTCATAACCTTGAAAATAATCAGCAAATTAATAGCCGAAACAAAGGTAAAGTTTAATCAAATGGCTAAAAGGAACTTCGTACAGAACCAAGTTCACATTATTAGTATTGTGAAAGTTTTCAGTTCAGAAAACATTCAATTTTCACAGAAAAGAAAGAAATAGTATACCCAAAAAAAGTCATTGCACTTCAATTGAGGGGCACACGAAACCAATAACAAATATAAAATTGTAATGTAATTAGCATGAGTTTCAACACTTGCAGGATAAATCAGTGATGGACATTTGATGCGTAGACAAAAAGAATAAACATAGCATGCAATGAAAATTTACTGTACACAAGTAGATTGTAGTTGTTATACCCTCTTTCTATATATAGAAAGTAGGCTAGGTATAAGTTAATTTTTCTCAATTTGAGGTTTGATTCAAATTGATCTATAATTGAATTCATTGGATGATGAAATAGGTTCTGATGCATTTTGGGCTCAAATCAAGATTGAATAAGAGCTGAACCATACGAATCTAGGTGGGCTGAACAATTTAATTGAACTGAACCAGGCTCAGTTAAGTTATAATGGGAAAATAGATTTTTAAGAAAAGGTATTGATTTTTTCCCCCTTTTCTTTGAGGCATGTGAGGCCTTCTGCTTAAGATTTCTTGCAGGTGCCAAGAAATCATGCCAGTCACTTTTATTTGGAAAAAAAAACAGCAATCTTCTTTTCCAATTTGGAAAATTGTCCAACTATCCAGCATCTCCCTCTGACTTGAATTTTCTGTGCTGAGCTCTCCGATTAGGAATCATGGCAACTACCTAAATGATCTAGAAGGAGCTAGAGTTATAAATCAGCGATCGAGATCTTCCCTTCCCTTTATATATTTTTCTCATGTCCTCATGGCTTCTCCTAATGCAATCCCCTTGAGCTGTGATGTCCCTTCCTCGAGTGGTGTTTTCCTTGAGCACCATCTTCTTCCATCAATCAGGAGCCAAGGAGAGCCTTCTTTTGAGGGCCACAAGCAAGCTGGAATGCCCAACATCAACCCTCTCTTCTACTAAAAGCAGCAAGCTTAGCGTTTCTTTCCTCTCTAGAACTTGGCAGTACCTTAATAAAATGACAAGGGATTGCAGACCAATGCCATGCCTCTCTTTTCCAATCAAAGTTTCCTTAAAACTCTTCATGTTTTAACGCTTCAACTAAGAGGGCAAGAAGAAATAACTTTGATCAAGTTTTAA
The DNA here is from genome assembly GCF_044706935.1 of Curcuma longa. Lineage (NCBI taxonomy): Eukaryota > Viridiplantae > Streptophyta > Magnoliopsida > Zingiberales > Zingiberaceae > Curcuma > Curcuma longa. Next base: position 9,393,762 of record NC_133873.1, on the reverse strand, counting down.
ATATCAACAAATCCTCATAATCGAGATAGAAACTTCAACCCTTTGTAAAGCGGTAAAATCATCAAATTAGAGGATCAACTCAAGAGAAGGTGAGTCAAGGTGAAATGGGAGTAACCAAAGGAGAATTTGGTTTATATTGTACCATCATGATTAATGAAAAGTTTCAACCTTACATTGTAAAGCATGCCTCGTGGAGTCAAGGTTGAACAAACACTTAATTGATGGGAAGTCCAAGTGGATCAGACTAGATATTTGGCACTAAAGAGGTCCAACCAATGTTAGCACTAGAAGTTATAACAGGTCATGAAGGCCTAGATGTTAGGCACATAAGTGAATGTCCTAATAGATTGGAGGATTGGATGTTTGTTAGGTGATATCCTAATAGGTTATGGAAGTCTAGATGTTATACACATAAGGAAAGTTCTGACATATCAAAGAGGACTGTATGTTCGGTAGGTGATAGAAATCCTAGCGAGTTAAGGTGGACCTAAGTTAAGCAAATGGAAATCCAAAGAAGTCAAGAAAGACTGAATGTTTGGGCAAGTAGAAGTTGAGGTGAACTCTAGGCAAGTAGAAATTCTAGTAGATCAAAGTTGACCTAAGATTAAGCAAGTGGAAGTCCTAGTGAGTCAAAGGTTATTGACATTGGGCAATCAACCAAGTCTCAAAGACAAGAAATTTCTAGGTATGGGAAGTCATAATAGATTAAGGTCAAGTGGATACTAGATAAGGATAATATCCTAGTAAATCAAGGTCGACTCATACTACGAGGAAATCCTAAGACACGTAGTTGGAATCAAAGAATCCATCAACAAATAAAATAGTCAATTAATGGAGTAGTCGTAGATTTAGAGTGCAGTTGACAAATGGTAAGTAGTAGTTGGCTAATGACATAGCGAATCACAAGGTCATTATCCAAAGGATTCGATCACAATTTTATTTGGTCTAGGCTGATGATGTGTACTAGTCGACTAATAAACCACTCAGCAGATGAACAAGTATAAATCCAAATGAAGCAGTGAACGAGTCAACTGATGGTGAATATAAGTTGGCTGATGACACGATCGATGGAAAATCAGTCCAAATCTAAGATCCAAGCGAAGTGGATGGCGTGGTGTGTTGAAGTCAATTGATAGAGATTAACAACCGACTAAAAGCTAGTAGTCGATTGATAATTGTTTGGCAGTCAACTAATAAGGCAAATTCTAGAAAACGAGATTTTATAAAAGGAGGAAAGCTTCAAAATTTCAATAACATTCATAATCAGTTCTACGGAGAGTGTTGCTTCATTCCATGGCCATTATAAGCAATCTACAACAAAAAAAAATGAGCATGCAAAGTTTTTTTCGTTATTTGTTGTACTATTCACCCCTCTAGCCATGTCACACGATCTAACATTCATAGCATGCTTACCTACTTTATCATGTTAGTTGTTAATATTAATACACATTCAAAATATGGCTTTTATCTTGATGTATGCATAGTGTTGTTATTCTTTTGTTGATGTTGGCACATTTCAGATATTCCAATTATCATACATTTTATAGACCTACCATGACATTTGTAGACCATTAGCTTATACATATTACATGAGATCATTTTAATATGGTGAGAATTGTTACATGTATTTTGGCTCATCCGATGGCTTTTATGCTAATGATCAGAGTGTTGTTTGGGTATTAACAACAAAATGCATGATGGACAGAACCATTGATGCCTAATTAGTGTGGTTTGTGACTTTAGAACCATTGATGCCTAAATATTTTAGGATGAATGGTGATTAAGGTTGTAGATGCCTAACTAGAATTATTTAACTTTAACATTTAATAGAGCACATAACAATTCAAGCTACCAAGGCCTCATTGAGGGTCACATGAAGTCAAAGATATTATTGACAACTTACAGTTAGAACCACTAATACTTGACTTGTGATCATATACCTTAGTGATGTGGGATTTCCACCCTCTTTTGGTTATATTCATGAGTTATGTGCACAAGCATAGTGAAATAGATGATAGTTGTGTATTTATAGTCGTGTCTAGACTCATGGTGTTATGGTGCATCAACATTTACCTTTTCTTACTTTGTACTTGCTTGTCATTTTGCTATGGGTTCTTGTGAGCATATTGTGGAAATTTTAGTAACATCCTATTGTTATACTTGTCTAGATCACCTAAGGCAGACGGTAAGGGTGTCAAATTGTTAAACCCTCTACTACATTTGTTGTTATAAGCCATCATGGCTACCAAAGTTAGAGGTTTCCACACAAAATTATGGACTTTTCTGCCAATTTATTGTTATTTATTTATTGGAGTGTCTTTTTGACAATATGAGACATACTTTATTTTGTTGCTTTTACACTTTATACATAGTTGAATAATGTTTTTATTATTTCCTTTCTAATAAATTATGGTGTCGTTATTACCCTTGTGTGTGCGCTTTTGTTGTATCCAATGAAAATGTCTTATGCATGTTATCTAGCAATTTTTATGGCACAATAAATATCGTAATTGATATTGTTACCTAATAATATTTTTCTGATATTACATGCATTCTTAAATTTTAGCCTTGTCATTATCTTAATTAGTTGTGATAAATAATAAAAATTAGATTATCACGCTATGGTTGACTTTGATTGATGAGCTACTCCTCGAGTCAACTTCAATTTTGATAAGCATCTCCTTCCCAAATCAAAGTTGACCATGCGCTCCTTCTAGAATCAAAGACAGTGTGATTTTTCTCTTCCTCCTATACAACCAAACCAAGATCTCCTTTCTCTATTGACCAATACATAATCCATGAAGGTAATGGAAAACCATATCAAAGATACATATCACATGATTCAATCATATCTCGGTTTCTTAGATTCTCTAGGCCAAAGTTCGATCCAATTAAGTTCATTTCCCTAGCAATATTGAAAAAGCAAATTTAAGATATTGATAATCCATTAATGATCCAGCAAACATAATTTATTTTACGAGATCACAAATTAGAATTTCCTGATGGATCTGCCACAAAGATCAAGCAATTACGAAACCCGAAATACCGACGCGATGAAGGAAACGGTTGAGGAGGTCAGCGTACCAGGGACGGCTTGATACCCTTGGGCGTAATGAGGAGGCCCAGGATGCTGTGGCGGCGGGTGGACGTGGCGGGAAGCGGTGAGGCCCGGCGGTGGCACTGGCTGAGGGAAGCCGATCGCCGGCTGGGCGTAGTCGGGGGCGCCCTGGAAGGTGCCATACTGCCCCTTGCTCCTACCTTCCTCCTCGCTCATCGCCTTCTTGCCGCACTCTGCTCTCCTCGTCTCCTCTCCACTCCTAGCGTTCGCCCTCTTCCTTTAAGCCACTCTCTCGCCTTCCCACCTACCACATCCCGGTCTCAATTAATCAGGACGGAGACAGATCGGCTCCTTGCTGGCCTTGTCGACGTACCTACATTTAACTCCTGCGCCTACCCGAATTTCTATTGGATATCAGTTAAATGGAATGGGTGGTAATCTGTGTTAGGTAGCAAAGGCGAGTTTACTGTCATATTCACGAAATTTGAACGTGTCTAGACAAACTGGCGAAGCGGGCCCATACACAACTGTGTACTTAAGTGATGATTGGATAGTTGATACAGAGTCCACGTGTCGGTAAAGTAGATGCGAGACGACGGGAGAACGAGAACACGTTATTATCGATGCCAGATATGACATTTATTATTATTATTTTTTTATTTTTTTAATAATCCATACTTGTAAATTTCATCTGAATAATTATAAAAATAGACGATTTTAAAAATTCAAAATTAATTTATACATTAAAAATATTCTTAAAAATTTCAAAATTTAAATTCTTATTTTCCTCTTGTCCCTAAGCATAGACATACATTTAGAAATGTTGAAAGAAGGCTTATAATTTTTTTTAAATAATAAAATATAAATTTTAATATCTCGATCACTTAAAAGAATTTTTTGTAAAAATAATAATTAGATCTATTATATTATATAGAATTAAATATTAAATTATAACTTGAACACACAAAGAGAAAATGAAAATATTAAAATAGATATACGAACATATAAGTATGAACAAAATAAAAAAGAAAAATATTAAAAAAAAATAAAATTGCACTTATTAAAAAAATTTTTAAGATGTTAAATGATACAAATATATATTTAAACAATTATAAATATTTTAATTAGGCGATATAAAACTATGATAAATACACACATCAATTAAACAATATAGAGAAAGATAAAAATAATTTAGTAAATAAAAATAAAATAAAATAAATTTTATTAAATATAAATAATAATATAGTATCAGATAAAGTCTAATGGTATAACAAGATTTATATAACCATTCCACAGGAGAGCATGTTATTATTATTGTTCTTATTATTTAAGATCATCATCACATCTTGATTATATATATCATTATCTTTCATTTAAATCAATAAATTCACTCATAAATTTTAACTTAGACTTTAAAATTTCAAATTAATTGTTGTATTCCTATTGAAATAAACATAAAAATAGTATTATTATGTTTAAAAATATTTAAAATTCAATTTTACAATTTTATCGGATATAATTCATAATGATTCAATCTTAAAAAAATTATCTTTTCAGGTTATATCATATCGTTACAATTTTGAGACTATTTACACTTTAAAGATAATTTAATTACATGCATCTTGAGTGGGTATTGCAATTTTTAATTAGCATCTTGCATCCTTAGTCAATCATGCGTTAAGAATCATGAAACTAATTTAATTTGAAGAGTAAATATTCATTGCACCTCATAAACTTTTATTGATTTTCAAAACTACCCTTAATATTATAACATAACAAATGCGAAAGATAGAAATTAACCAAATGATGAGATAAGCTGGAGCCGCGTGTGTCGGCACGTGCCCGGCCATCTCGGGCGCTACTGATGGGAAGCGTTAAACCAGGATTAACCATAACCCCATCATAATCGTGGGATAAACACTGCATTAATCTAGGATTAAACTATTATTAAATGGGTCACTAACAAACAACAACACGTACTCATTGCCGACGAGCGCATGACTCAGTAGTGGCAATTTGGAAATTTCAAGGTGCTCACTGTCCACGTCACGGTTTGATTTTTATTTTTTATTTTTATTTATTATTTTTTAAATTCTATCCAGTCGCGTTGCGTCCTGAACTAGAAAAGGAAGAGGAGCAGCCAAAAGAAGCAAAGAAAAGCGAAGCGAACAAGGTTTTGGCGGTGTCAACGGACGCCAAGCTGCAGTCCAATGCGGTTCAATCACGGCGCACTATAAAACAGGGGACGAGACAACCCACCGCATCCTTTTTTCTCTCTCCCCCTCTCTCTCTCTCTCTCTCTCTTCTCGATCGATCGCGGTCGCCTTTTGGTTCTTGCGACTGCGCCGGGAGGAGGAGTAGGAGCAGTAATCGGGATTCTTTCTCCGGTTTCGCTATATGTTTCGGTGGATTGGGGCGGAACTTTTGGGCACGCGTCGCGGGGGATTGCTGGGATTCTTGTTCGAGATGGTTTGAGGGAAATTAGGGTTTGTTTAACGCAAAGACGAGTCACTTTTCCTCTTGGTAAGGAGCTGATTTATATTTCGTTTACCTCTTAGTTTTCTTGGATTGCAGATTCGATATGTTGGAAATTTGTTTTCTTGCTTGCTTAAGTGCAAAATTGAAGTAGACTAGGGTATTTGTGATTTTATTTAGCTGTGTCGCGAGACAATCCCCCATTTCGCTCTTTGGTTTGCTTAGATGGATGCCTTCTACCCTGTTGTTCATTGTGTAGAATTTTATTTAACACGGGATGGGATTGCCAATATTTGTTTGGGTTAGCAAAGTGATTGTTTTAGTTTAACAAAGGGTATGTTTGAATGTCAATTCCCTCGATAGAAATTTTGAACTCAATTTTCTTGAACAAGGTTCATGTGGAGTGAAGAGATAATGTCATTGTGGTTTTACCATTTGAAAAGTGGGGCATGCTTTGCTTGGTTTTGTGCTATTATTACAGTTATGTCCTTTTCCTGTTTAGTATTTGATGCATCTTAGGAACTTCAGGTCACTTTTTCCCCTCTAAATTGGTTTGTTTGATGATGCTCAAGCCTTTGAGTTTGGTTGCCCTCTCTTTCCTCTTTGTATCATAAAGGAGGCGTGATGGAACAAAGTTTGGAGAATTCAGTGCCACTCCGTAAGTGCAAATGAGACCATTCTATTGGAGAAGTTTTTTACATCCCAAAATTGTTTACGCTTCTAAATGTATAATGCAGGTTCCTCAAAATTTCAGTCATTGACAACCTTGACGAAGGCGGAAAATGCTTGGGATATTCCATCTAGCTCCATTGCACTTCATGCATCAAGTGATGCTAGCCTTTTCTCAAGCTCATTACCTGTCCTTCGTCATGAGAAATGTATGTTTTTTCCTAACAACTATTAACAACTGATTTGGTATGCATTTAGTTGATTCTATTCTTTGTGTTTCACTACCCAGTGGACTTTGTGGATTCTCTTCAAGGAGTTCAATCAACTACTGATGTATCTTCTAAATTTAGAAACTCAAGCAATAATGTTGAAGAAACTGTTTCTATAGATGATATAAACCCCCAAGCAATTATCGTCTCTTTACCTGATGACGAAAAAGCTCTCTTGTCTGGCATAATGGATGATTTTGACCCCAGTGGTTTGCCTAATCAAATTGATGAATTGGATGACTATGATCTCTTTGGAAGTGTTGGCGGCATGGAATTGGATGACCCTACAGAGAGTATTACTCTTAACATGACTAAGGCAACTATCTCAGATGGTTTTTTAAGCAATGGGATTAATCAGTATAGCCTTCCAAATGGTATTGGAACTGTTTCTGGGGAGCATCCATATGGAGAGCATCCTTCCAGAACTTTATTTGTTCGAAATATCAACAGCAATGTTGAAGACAATGAGTTACGTTCTCTCTTTGAGGTAAGGCCTAACCATGTTTTTTTTTTTTTTGATTTTTCATATTGTGATTTGCTTCAAAATCTGTGTAAATATTATAATTTGTAGACATTTGTAAAGTTGGTTTGCCATGTGGTTTATTTTTTCTACCAAATAACAAGAATGACAAGCATAGGTTTGATTATATGGAATTTTCTGCCCTTATGCTTACATAAAATATTGGCTGGATCTGCGATTACATTTGCATTTGAAATGTACATCCAGGAAATGCACTTTGTGCTAAAGTGCATTATGTGGAAGTTGTTTAATTTTTGATAACATTGGTTTCAAAATTGCTACACAATCCAATTTAGCATCCTACAATGTTTGACGAGACTATATTTATAAAGCACGCTTACTTTAACTAGAACAATAATAGTACAATTAACATGTGAAATAAATTATTATAGTCACATTTTTTGAATTTTTTTTTATCAATATGCCATAATATAAGTTTTATGTATTAATTAAACTAATCTTAATGGCATTATTTATTTATTTAATATGCTATTTAAGGAATTCTTAATATAATTTTAGAATATTTTTCTATTTTTATTTGGTTTAATTAATTTAAATGTTATTAAGATGAGCTAATATATATATTTTTATAATTTATATTGTGTTAACAATTATTGATTCAATAACAAATACAGATTGCAAGATAATAAAAAATTACATTGATATAACTATAATGTTTTCTATTAGTATTTATAGTAGTTAGTAATAATATTTTTTATTATGTAGTTAATCCTTTGGGATTTGGAAGTATATAAAAATTGATTTGAGAAAGCAACTTTTGGAAAGAACTCTTGCCTACATTAAAAAAGTGGATTTAGGAATGCACTAGTAAGGGGAATAGACGCTATGACATAGGTTTGCCAAATAATTTAATTACTAGTGATGTTGCTTGCATAGAGCTCCATGGAAGGATAAGATTGTGTAGCCACCCTTAATAGTTGAGAGAAACATGGCTGGATGATCATGTTCACAGTAAAATGCCACTAATTAGGTAGGCATAAGGCAATGCAATCTAGCTGGCATGACTTTAGTTGCGTTAGACCCTTGCAACTACCACAAAATTGTGTCAACAATTTCATGAACATAAATCTTAACAGAATTTCTTGTAAGGCGACATTGTCTCCCACAAGTGGACACGAAATTCCTTCAATACTAGAGTGCCTTGATATGCATAGTAAGTTGCTAAAAGTGATCCACATTTGGCTAGAGTGGGTAAATAAGTTAGTCAATGAACATAGGATTAAGTTAGCAATATCAAAACATTTCTTGGATAGAAAATATTAGAATTGTTAGACGATGGCTAGGTGAAGACAACACACAATACGGTTACAAAAATAAAGATTTTGTTGTACTGAAATGGTTAAGCATTAAAATGGAGTAGGTATTATGGTACACAATGGTTATTATGGATGTGCTATTGTCGTTAAGAGATTGAATTAGAATCATTGTACTGAAGTTGATTATACAAAAGATGGTACTAAAAGTTTTTGCTTATGCTCCTCAAATAGGTTTGACTAATTTAATTCAAACTGGAATTTGTGGAAAGCGTAAATGATAATTTTCATTTCACTTGCAGAACTCACACATGGAGATTTGAATGGGCATTTATGGAGAGTATATGCAAAATACATATATTAATATTATAGGCTTTGGATCTGGAAAATAAAATGAAGAGAATAGTATGATTTTGTCTTTTGATTCTTAATTTGTTTTTATCTTTAGTACTCATGCTATTGAGATTTCTTATTATAAAAGTGTAAAAATATTTGTACATGTTACAAATAACTTAATAAATTTGAAATGCTAGTTGATTATATATTATGGTAAGTGAAATATTGATCTTAGATATGCCAACTAAATTTTTCAGTAAAATTTGGCTATCAATTATAAGTTTGATTATCTAGGTTATTCACTGAAAAATAAGAATAAGAGAAATGTTTGATGATTGAAGAAAAGGGTTTTTAGTAAAAATTTGATAAGAATAACAGTGGCAGTCTATCTTATTCCAGCATAGAGGCATTAAGTTGATGAGTTACATTATGACACATTTTGAGAGAAGAATAAGAGATGTAATAGAATTTCTAAAAAACAAATTTGGTTTATGGCTGAGATCATGTTTTTAATTTGAAAACTAATGAAGAAGTGTTAAGCTTAGAATGATAATTTGGCCATGATTTTTGTTGACTTTGAAAAATTCTGAGTAGAATTTCCACACATTTCCATGAATTGTTTAGATAGGAAATGCACTGAAAAAGGTCATTAAAGTAGTTGCATCATTTTGAAATGTGTACAGTCCCTGAACTTTTCATGAGCCACCCACTGATTCTAAGTTTGAACTGGGACATTTGCAACAATGATAATGGCTCAGAAACCTATTTTCTCTTATATGCTGAACTGGCGGCTTTATGATTTCTGCAATTAGTTACATCTTATCTTGACTGTTGGAAGTGTGTATGGAAAAGCCCATGTAATTGCTTTGGATCATTAGTTTTCTTGCCATTCTTTAATATTGGGCATTTAAAAAAAAATACTTGCCCTGACATGTACTTATTGCTGTTTGTTAGCAATATGGGGACATTCGTAGCCTTTATACTGCATGCAAAAACAGGGGGTTCGTGATGATATCTTATTATGACATACGATCTGCTCGAAATGCTATGCGTGCATTACAGAACAGGCCCTTAAGGAGGAGGAAGCTAGACATCCATTTTTCCATACCAAAGGTCTGGCTACGTATACTTTTTCATTCAACTTCCTTACATTTTAGTTTCTATCACTTGTTCATTCTCATTTATATTATTTATCATCAGGATAACCCCTCAGACAAAGATGTGAATCAAGGAACTCTTGTGATATTTAATTTGGATCCTTCTGTTTCTAATGATGATCTAAGGCATATTTTTGGTGTATATGGGGAAGTTAAGGAGGTGATTTTTTTCATCTGTGAATTTGCTTTTAGTGTAGTGTTTTATAGGCCTATGTTAAATGCTTGTTATTTGCTGTGGGAAGTAGATAAGGGAGACACCTCATAAGAGGCATCACAAGTTTATCGAGTTCTATGATGTCAGAGCAGCCGAAGCTGCCCTCCGTTCATTGAACAAGAGTGACATAGCTGGCAAGCGAATAAAACTAGAACCTAGCCGTCCAGGTGGAACTCGTAGGAAGTACGCACTTTTTTTTTTTTTTTTATTTATATATATATATACACTCACTTTCTGATCAATAAAGGAATCAAATCTTCCATGATTTATTTTAAAGGATTTCAATGATCTAGAAGATCCATGTTAAAACACTGTTGTAGCCTTTTCTTACTATAAGTTGCACTACTTGGTTAAACTTGATTCAGATGAATAGTTATACAAAGTTTGATGCATGTAGTTGTTAAATTTCATTCAGTTTAATAGGCTGATAATGATCTTGTGACCATGTAATTGTTTTTTTTTTGTCAGAGATGATCAAATTTTGTTTTAGTTTAATATTCTCCTTTTGGCAACATAAGCTGTAATCATTGTTCTTTATGAGCAACATTTACATGTCAGCACTTCAAAATCTATATTCTAATTATGTTTTGTACTTTTCTCAGAATATGTTAACCGATATGCAATTTTTGTATGAAAATGTATGGAGAGCCTCAATTATTGCTTGTTATTGATCTTGTCAAGCTTTTGTTTAAGTTGCAAAGCCACTGTTAATTACTATATCATAAAAGATTTCTAGTTTCACTGGTTTCTTCTTACCTAAATTGGTCATTAACAATTTTTCCAATTTTTCATGAATTTGTAACTATAATGAATCATGATTTTAGTACCCATGCTTTTTAGTTGTGGGTATTTTTAATAAGCCTCATGCAACATGAATTTGGAACTTCATTGATATCCAAATTTCTTTGCAAAAAATTTCTTGCCCATTTTGATGTTTGATAATTAGTTAACATTTGTAACAAGTTACACTTTCCAAATCAACTTAGCGTGATCTTCCTTTATCAATGAATATGTCAATTTAGTTTGGGGTTTTCCCTTATTTTTGGTCCTTTCACCTGTTCTTAAATGTTTATTTGACATATAGGCAGGTTGGCTTGAAGACTGTTTATTTTGTTAAAAAATAATTGTTTGTTAGATAGTACAAATGTATTCTCATATGCTATGGGGAACCAATCCCTCTACATCTTAAATACCAATAGTTGGTGGCTGGATGCTTCATGCATTGAACCATTTAGGTTTCGTGCAACACCTCTCAGATCCTGACATTTAATTTGTATGTGTATTCAAATTGAAAAGTGTGCTTAGATGATTCACTGTGTATTTATGATCTCCGTACACAGATTTTACAAAATAGCAAAATATTGAGCAATGTTTAAGAAAAAGATGATTTGAAAATAGGATTGATGTGAGCTTTATCCAAAATCTTAAGTTCCAATAAGAAGGCTTGTGATCAACAAGTGATTTTAGCAACAAATAAAAAATTCGCAGCTAGGCTATACTTAATTGACTGTGATTGGCTATCTCCTTCTGTAAAATGTAAATGCATGAAATAGTTTTTGTACTCTGGTTAATCACTACACCTACTGTCCACCTTTTTTTATCATTGTTTTCTATTTTTTCTTTAACCTAATAGCCAGGATGATAAAATGGTTTAAGAATGTTACTTTTGCATGACTTAGCTAATATTAATCATTTAGCTGCTATCAATGCTTACTCTGCATATACTAAATGTGTAATATACTGCTGTCCTTACCTTCTTTAATAACAGAAGTTTGCTAAACTAAATATCAACCGCTGCTTAACTGGTTAGGGGATAAAAATGGTAAGAAATTATTCTACCTTTTTACCTTTATCTATTGATAAGTCTGGTTCTCTATCTGGATCTTGAGCCAGAAAATATGAGGTTTCATATGTCAAATGGGAATTTCCATCTGATTATTAATATTTAGGTTCTCTCAGTTTCATTGATTACCTTGTCTAGATGAAACTACTTTTCCCACTAATTTTATCTTATGCTCTTTCCATTAGCCAATTTAATTACCATGGGTATGGTGTTCTGAAAGGAAATGGTTTTGGGAAATCACTATTATCCTTTGCCTGTGTGAACATGATAATCACTTTGATCCCTTGTTATATCTCAGCAAGTTGAAAATATTTCTATTTTTAAACAATTGGATGGCATCATCGTCATTATCATTTTAAGAGCCCAGAAAAGAAGAAAAGAACTTGCCATTTTCTGAGAACTGTTAGAGCTTCTGAACTTTGTGTTGCAAACTCTAAAGCAGAGAATGCCAGTTTAATTCTTGTACGGTGATCTTGATTCTTGGTGTATATACTATTTTGATGATCTTCTATTTTTTGTGTCATGATACTTTGGTAAAATGTAATGGTGAGCTCTTGTTCAGCTGAAGTGATAGTATCTCATTTCTCCACAGTTTAATGCAACAACTAACTCATGATTTGGAGCAAGATGAAACCAGAAGTTGCCGACATCATGTGGGTTCACCTATTATTAATTCGCCTCCGGGTACAGACAAATATGGATCTAAGTTCCTTTTTGGCAGTTTCTGTCTCTGTGTTTTACTTATACCTCTAAGATTGCATATTTAATTGGTACTATAGTTTGAACTGGATGCCTCTTGTATGACAGGTCAATGGGCACAATTCAGCAGTCCAAATAATAGCATTCCGCTACAAATTTTCAGTAAGTCTCCTAGTGGGGGTGCAATGAGTCCTATTGGGAATGACCATGTGGCTGGATTAGCATCTATACTTTCCCCAATTTTATCAACTTCTGCGAAGATTGCGCCAATTGGGAAGGACCAAAATAAAGGTGGTCATTCTAATCAGACAATCTACGTTACCAGCCAATTACATGGAGGTGGACACAATAATTCTCATTCTTTGCCAGATCACACCCATGGATTGTTGAACCCAAGTCCAGGGAATTCAACCTCTTTTGGTTCATCAACTCCAAATGTTTCTGGGGTTGGAACTCTGACTGGTCCACAATTTCTCTGGGGCAATTCATCTTCATACAAGGAGAATACACATTCTTCTTCGTGGAAATCTCAAACTATTGGAAATTTGTATGTGCCAAATGGACAAGGGCAAGGTCAAAGCTTCCCCTATCCAGGCCGTGCTGGTTCATTGCACGGGTCATCACGCAGTCAGCATTTGAATCATGTTGGATCTGCTCCATCTGTTCCTTTTGAGAAGCAATATGGTTTTATTCCCAAGTTGCCAGAGACATCTTTCACGGACCATGTTGCATTTGGCAATATAGGAATTAGCCGAAATGATGCAAGTTTTATGAATATAAGTTCTCGGGTGACAATGAATCAAGGCATGATGTCAGGAAATATGTCAGCTAATCCTTCACCTAATATGAGAATGATGCCTGCACACAGATTTGGGCCTCTGCTCTTTCACAATGCTGCATACCCTGGTCTAACATCCATCGGCTTTGATAGTTTTGTTGATTGGAATCGCAGCTGGCGAGTGGACAACCAAGGGAATCAAGTAGATAATAATAAGCAGTATCAACTTAACTTGGACAAAATTATTAAAGGGGAAGATACTCGAACTACAATTATGATAAAGAATATTCCAAATAAGTGAGTTATCTTAAAAGAAAAAATACTAGAGGTTTATTCTTCTTTGATGGTTATACAAAATTTCAAACATAATAACATTAGTAATTGCTTTTAGGTATACCTCGAAGATGCTTTTGGCTGCAATAGATGAAACTCATAAAGGCAATTATGATTTTTTGTATCTGCCAATTGATTTCAAGGTAATTACACTACACTTGATAAAATGCTAGTAGTTTAATAACAAAGTTTCTTTTAGGTAAAACTAATGTTGTTTCTACCTGTGCAGAATAAGTGCAATGTAGGTTATGCATTTATAAACATGCTATCTCCTGCATGCATAATATCCTTTTATGAGGTTTGTTGCTTCCCCTTACCTCTTACCTCTTACCTCTGTCACTTGAACGTTCCATCTAGCCATTTTATTTACTTGTACAGGCATTTGAAGTTCTATTTACTTGTACAGGCATTCAATGGGAAAAAATGGGAGAAGTTCAACAGTGAGAAGGTTGCTTCTCTGGCATATGCACGAATCCAAGGCAGAGCAGCACTTGTTGCCCATTTCCAGAACTCAAGCTTGATGAACGAGGATAAGAGATGTCGCCCTATTCTTTTTGATTCTGAGAGAACAGAGGTTGGTGATCAGGTAATATGTTAAATGTTTTTGTGCAGGCAATCATAGCGAATTTTAGTTGTGTTTGACAACTGGTACAGACATGCTGGCATCACAATGGTTGACATTTGGCAACCAGATCAGATGTTAAAGCTTCCGTGACTGTCTTGGATAACAACGTTCTATTTATTTCATGAATAGAATAGATGTTCGTGGTTAGAAATAATAACAAATTTGCATCAATTTCTGTTTTCCTTGTCATTTTCTTAATGAGTATATTTCATTTGACTGATCTCATCATGTCAAGTTGTACTTAGATATTTTCTGGGGTGCTTGACTAAATACAGTTTGATCAGAATTAATCACAATTTTTGGTCGCAGTAGAGTTGTCAAGTTAGATGTGGACGTGCAGTAAAGTCAAACATAAAAAAAATGATTAAAATCCAGTACCATTCCTTCACAACTTTTTCTCATTCCCATGGAGTCAGATTAATGAGCAATAAAGATTTTACTATTTTTGTATTGTATATTTAGATGGGAAGTTTCCACGGAACTTTGTATTTTTTTTTAATGTTTTACTATATTTATCTGATTTTGATCCATTCTTTGAAGTTTCCTAGCATTCTTCACCCTTCGTTTTTCCTGACGAGGATGATTGTTAATAGTCTAGTAAATTTTGCAGGAACTCATTCTGTTAAGCAATATGCATGCTCCTCGAGAAGGTGGGAGAGGTGGGGACTCGCCTGAAAGTCCAGAAGGGAGCAATCCAAGTGGAACATCACCTTACCCGGAACTAGCTTGAAGGATAGTACTTGACTAATGCATGGCAAACTTGAGTGTGAATACTAACGTGTCCATAGGTATCCAAGTGTAAAGATATGGTGAGTGTGGGAAATTCAGATAGAAATTGTATTGAAAGGATGCATCCACTTTTGAAACCCTGGATGCACCAAACTGTCACTGGCGTGGTGTGTGCGGTTAATGGAAACAGGGATTCCAAATTCTGTGGTTTTGCAATGAGAGAGTTCTAGTGGTTAGAGAAATAAGTTTTGAGTGTATGTGTCTCTCTGCTGGTAAGCACTATGATACTTGCTCTACATGAATTTGGTCTGTTCTCTTCATAACCAAACCTAGTGTATTTTCTATATCCTTTGCCTGTGCGAACATGATAATCAGTTTGAACCCTTGTTATATCTCAGCAAGTTGAAAATATTTCTATTTTTAAACAATTGGATGACATCATCGTCATCATCATTTTAATAGCCCAGAAAAGAACATGTCATGTTTCTGCGAACTGTTAGAGCTTCTGAACTGTGTTGCAAACTCTAAAGCACTATTTGATGACCTCCTATTTTTTGTTTGTCATGATACTTCGGTAAAATGTATTGGTGAGCTCTTGTTCAGCTGAAGTGATAGTATCTCATTTCTCCACACAGTTTAATGCAACAACTAACTCATAATTTGGAACAAGATGAAACCAGAAGTTACTGGCATTCGCCTCCAGGTACAGACAAATTTGGGTCTAAGTTCCTTTTTGTCAGTCAGTTTCTATCTCTATGTTTAGGATTATTTGCCTCCTAAATTAATGAACAATAAATCAAATTAGCATCCTTATAAGTCAGGGTCAATGTTTACTATCAATTTAGTTTGTTTGATGCAATATCGTGTTTATCATTTTTGTTATTCATAAAACTATCTTGTATTAGAAGTTGTATTTGATGTGGTAAAATGGAAAGTCTGATTAATTTCTTTTTTGCAAAGATATGGATCTGTCGTTGTGTTTGTTATTTGCAATTTTCCTTATAGATGTTGATATGAAACAAATAGTTCACCAATATTAACCAAGGTGTCACTAATATTAACATGTGAAGTTTATGCAATAATATCAACTATCAATAACATATGAATAGAAATTGAAAATTTTGAATAAACATCTAAGGTGGTAAATAAATCAAACGTTAAAGAACTCCATTGGACTTGTCTTCTTTTTGTAATACCACTTGTTAGATGTTAGAGGGATCAAAATCACCCTTCTTTCTTTTCCCCTCTAGTGTTAGACTTTTTTTTGACAGTCAATCTGATGAAAAATGGTTTCACTTTGATATCACTTATTATTCATTAGAGGGGTGAATAGTGATTCTCGATGTTTTTCATGTGCTTGTATACAAGGAATTAATATACAGCAAAAATGCAAATGAAATAATACAAACAAATGCAAGTACAATAAATCAATTTATGTGATTCAAAATCTTCGAGTCACTTAGTCCTAGTGATATTCCACTATTTTATGAAGGTAGAGAAATTTTTTACAATTTATGTTCTGACACAAGGAACACAAACAAAATACAAAGAAAAAAAAGATGAAAAATAAAATACCATATAAATAACAATTTACACAAGTGATTTTTATTTTTTTGATTATTTTGTTATTTTGGATTACGTTTGAAGGTCTAGATTGCAGCAACACTTACTCTTCAACATCTCTAAGAAATTTATACATCTGGTGGCAGAGTGTGCTTCTTTCTCTATTTGTCCAAACTAATTATACAATTTTTGATAGTATAAATTCCAAGTTGCATATGTGTCTCGTGGCTAAGCTTCCAAGTATATCTCTTTTGCAATATTTTCGATAAAAATAATATAATAATTAATTTTTTAATTATAAATTCATTGTAGTAGAAAGCTTTAGTCTCATTATCCACGTACCCCATGTATGTTCAGAACTGAATTGATGTTCTTCGAATTTTGAAGTCATATATGTCGATACCTTATGATCGTTTGGAGTAAAGCTGCATAAAAAAAGTATTCAATATTTTAAAATAATAGAAAAAAGACTGTCAAAATAGATTAGTAATAATATTATTTAAAAGTATAATGAAAAAATTTACTTATCACCAATAACTTTTAGTACAATACGATGATGCTACTAGTTAGTGGGTAAGTTCTGCCATGATATATATATGCAAAATCATATTATAACCAATACAAGTTGTTTACGCATTTAGTAAATTCATTATCATCCTTCCAAAACTTGAGCTTAATAAATTATATATATAAACAGGAAATTCAATTAAAATTGAAAATTAATTTATCTTTAAGGATAACTTAAACTTGTTTTGGTTTTAAAATTCTGGTCTTGATCATTTTATTGGATCAAGATGGATCAAAATTTGGTAATTAAAGAATACAACAAGAAACAGGCAAGAGCATATGAATTAGCTAAGTTTTTAAAATTGACTTACTTTTTCCTAATAATGTGAGAGCTAGAGATACAGAAATGAAGAAGGGAAAGATAGATACTAGATCTAAAATTGAGGCAAATAATGAGCAAAAAAACAGCTAAGAGTAGGCACCAAATCCTTTGTAATTTAATTTGTAATAAAATGAGAAACAGTAATGAACAAGGGATAAACTTCTTAACACATTACTAGAAAATAGAGTACTGTAAATATATTTGCCAACAAATTTAAGAAAACTATTTTTCAATAGCAATTATTGGCATTATATTGATTAGCAACAAAACACCAACACTTAATTGCTGAAATGGAATTGTTGCAAAATGAGCAATTCTACTAGCTCTTAATGTTGCTCTGGTTTATTAGTGTGCATTAATGTTCGATGGAAATTAATGCATCACCAACTAATGTTAATTATTATGCTATCAAATTTGACTAGATGATCATTTTTCCCCACTAGTCTGCAGTTCTCATTTATGTGCACCACAATTGAATCAACAAAATAAAGATGTAATTAATTACCTTATAGGATGTTTATCTTTTGAATTAAGTACTTGCAAAAATATGAATCTAGCAACATAGACACTGATATATAGCATAGCTTTTTGTTTATTTATACTTGCAGTTTTGGCAAAGGGTATATTTCACAATTGCATAACTTGCAAAAGAAAATGGCACTTGAGCATGGCATGTGTCATGCTCATGGCCGAGCCACGCAGGTTTAGCATACAAAAAAGACGTGTGATAAATATTGATTGATTCACATGTAATCGATCAGTCAGCTACAAGTAGTAGCATTCACACTAGCATTATTTGAATTTGTGTAATCCAGGCTCTAGATTCGCACCCTCTTCTGCTCTATTTCAACCGTAATGTCATTCAACTTCAATGTGGGACTAATGTTCTCATTCATATAAGAGTCTATTTCCATCCATCACATTTTGTTCCATTCATATTTTTCCAATAATCCCCCATATGAATGGAAACAAGACATATGATAACCTTCAACAGTTGAGTCGTGTTTAGGACAAGTAAGTGATACTCTTTGAACCTTGCCTTGTGAAAAGTTATTTGCTCATTGGCTAACCAATAAACACGATGTCTTTGAACTATTCTGTCGTTTGTGCAAGCATTGACAAATCTCACATAGGACTTTCCCTGATAAAAGTTCAGTTCTCATGGGTGTGTTCGTTTGTGACCATGAACACTCCTGGTTCTGTGAGAAGGTTTAAGAATTGTGTCTTTAATTCTTTTCAAAATGACTCCACTTCTTTCTCACATAGGTGATCTCTTGAGAGTATTTCACATTACTTCACTAGGATCATTAAAAGCAAGAATGTTTAACCTTCATTTATTCACTGATTCATTGGGTCATTCCTTCACAGTGATTGCCTTTCGGAGCAGTTAGGTTGGTCCTTTGAACTTAGTTTTTGGGATCTCCAATCAACATAGGCTGGGTTTTCTTTTCACCTACAGTTGGCATCGACATTAAGCTCATTCATCATGATGAGCTTGCAACTAACTCTCTATTTTCTTTTTTAGTTAACGAATCCGCTAGATTATCCTTTGACGGCATATAGTAAATGGTGATAACATCTATTAAGAGTAGTTGCCTAATAGTATTGTGTCTATGACATATATGTCGAAACTTATCATTATACAAATAATTCTGAGCTCGACCAATTGCTAATTGACTATCACAATGTATACAAATTGATTCCACATATTTCAACCATTTAGGAATATCTTCTAAGAATTGTTGTAATCATTCAATATCTTCTCCACATTTGTCAAGAGCTATGAACTTTGACTCCATCGTGGATTTAGTTATTATGGTTTAATTAGAAGATTTTCAGGAAGTGGTTACACTACCTAAAGTAAATACATATCCACTTGTTGACTTAGAATCTTTCATATCAAATATTCAATTTACATCGTTGTATCCTTCAATCACAACAGGATATCTCGTGTAGTGTAGTTCATAATTATGAGTACACCTAAAGTACCTGATCAGTACTCTTGTTATCCCTTTCTAATGCTCAATATCGAAATTACTCATGTATCTACTCATTTTATTTACTATGTAGGCTAAGTCTGATATCATGTACAATTCATTAAGTATATTAGACTTTCAATCACCCTGGAGTACTCTATCTGAGAGCTACTCTCTTCATGATCTTTTGATAGATGTTGATTTGTATCTATCGACGTTCGTGCTAATGCAATATCACCCTTGTTGAATTTTTCAAGAATTTTATCCACATAATGAGACTGACTACGAACAAGTCCTTTTGTAGTTCTAAGAATTTTAATTCCTGGAATCACATTAGCTAGACTCATGTCATTCATGTCAAATCTTAAGTTCAACATAACTTTAGTAGATTTGATTATCTTATCATTATTCTCACTGATATTAATGTCATCAACATGAAGGCATAAGATAACATAATTAACATTGGTGTCTTTCATATAGACACTTGTCACATTCATTAATCTTAAATTCACTTTACTTAATGATATTATCAAAATTTTCATATCATTGTTTCAGAGCTTGTTCCAAGTCGTATAACAACTTTACTAATCTATAAATCTTATTTTTCTGCCCTGGCACAAAACACTTTAGGTTGCTCTATACAGATTTCCTCTTCTAAATCCTCATTTAGAAAAGTAGTCTTTACATCTATTTAATGTATTTTCAAATTTCATAGAGCGGTAATCACCGACAACACTTTAATGAAAGTTATTCTCAATACCGAAGAATACGTATCAAAGTAATCAAGGTCTTCTCATTGTCGGTAACCTTTAATTACCAATCTAGTCTTCTATATCAATCGTATCATCTAATTTCATTTTTTAAAATCTACTTGCAACCTAGTGGTTTACTTCCCTGAGGAAGATCCACAAGTTCCCACATGTGGGTTTTGCAAGATAGAGTCAATCTCATATTCTATTGCCTTCTTCTATTGAGGTCTCTCAAAAGAGCTTACTGCTTTTAAATAACTTTGGGGGATCACTTTTCAATATGAAGGTGAAAATCTATTCCAAAGGATTTTTTTCACCCGAGCTCTGTTACTCCATCTGAGCTCAATCTCAACTGATTCAGTATCTTCTTCTTCCATTTGTGTTTCATATGCCTGTTTTGAGGAACTTGTTTTCTCTTGGTTCTTATATAGAAACACATGAACGAGATATTTTTTATTCAATAATCGAGTTCTTATGTTAGCCAACCCCACTTAGTGGGATAAGGTTTGGTTGTTGTTGTTGTAATCGAGTTCTTATGTAGCTTCAAAATTTAAAATTCATAGATAAGGGACCTATAGACATTGTTGTTATGTACATATCCAATAAATATGGAATCAATAGTTTTTGATCCTATCTTGATCTTTTTCGGATCAGATACCAAAAATTTAGTCAAACACACTACACTTGCAAGCATTTATAGGATGATTATCTTCCTTTCCACAACTCTAAGAGCTCTTATCTATTTTCTTTCGAGGCGTCTTATTCAAAAGGTAATTAAATGTTAGCATAGCTTCCCCCTCTCATGTGTTCTGGTAGTCTAGAGGTTAATAGAAAAGCATTCATCATATCTTTTAGAGTACAATTCTTTAGATTAGTAGCAACATTTTTCTGAAGAGTATAAGGAGGCGTTGTTTCATGTCTGATCCCATGTTTAACACATAATTCAATGAACAATAATACATATTTATCATCTTGGTCACTTTGAACCACCTTAATTTTTTTTATTAAATTAGTTTTCAACCTCATTATTATAGAGAACAAACTTTTTTACAGTTTCATCCTTACTTTTGAGAAGATATACAAAATATTATTGTGTTATCATCTATACCATTACAATGAGCTTAAACAACACATCCATTACATAGTCCTTTTCTATAAACATTCCATGTTTGGAAAACACAACTCTGTCTGACTCAATAACAATCTGGAACCCATGATTGTTGAGAAGCGATCCAGATACTAGATTCTTTCGAATCTCTGAAACATACAACACCTTGTTTAAAGTGAGCTCCTTGCCCGAGCTCATCTTCAGTACTATTTTCGCTTGTGTCTGAGGATAGTTTGTCCCCATCTTTGACTTCATCAAAGTTGTGAAATAGCTCTTTGCTACAACAAACATGTCTAGTGGTACCGGTACTGATTCATCATTATCGCGGATTTGAACTTACCAAGTTCACTTCAGAGACTATGAGGCAAAGGTCCATATCTGGTACCTCGTTTAGGTTGGTCTCCTTTCTTGTTCAGGGACTCCCACAACTCCTTTGTTACTTTCTTCATACTGTACATAATGTACAGTGAGTCAGTAAGGCAGTTGAAGTTGTAATTTTGACATAGGAACTTAGACTGGTTCTATGTGTCCACTGTAGTGATGGTTTTCACATCATTTACACCCTTAGCATACTTGGCAAGTTCCTCAATCAAGATCCGTGCTAGGTTCAGTGTGGTCAAGTAGAAGAACATCTTCTGCTACTACTGCTTGATGTTTAACCTAGTGAACTTCTCTAATTTTTTTTTCCATGATTGATGGGAACATTTTCAATTGGGGTGGAAGGAGCCGACACATGTTAAGCCTATTGCATCTCAATATCATTTGCGACCATCTCAACAGAACGAATCTATTTTAAAATTGTTGGATGTCTTATCCACAATCTGCCAGAGGGACAGAGATTACTTATCTATAAAGATAACTTGAATTGATTATCTCAAATTGTCACCCTGACTGATTAGGCCTATCACACCAACTTCATTCGAGCTTAAGTGGACTTTTCGAGTGAGACAACTCGTACCGTTGAGTGCCAAGTTGGAAAGAATATGTCGAGTGCTTGGGACGAACATTGAGTGCTCGAGAATAAATATGAGGCCTACTGACTTGTCGAGTCCAAATGAGTTGCATGTGCTACGTCACCTGAGTGTAAATTAAAAAGTCAAGTCCTACAACAAAGTAGTCTCCTTAAAATAGATTTATCCCCTTTGACGGTGCTAATGATGATTGATTCACGTGTAATTGATCGGTTCAATCACTATGAACAGTAACATTCATACTAATATTATTTGAATTTCTATAATTTAGACCCTGGATTCACATCTCCTCCTACTTTATTTCAACCATAATATCACTCAATTCAATTGTGGGATTATTGCATTTATTTACATCGAAATTTATTTTCATCCATCACTTTGTTCCATTCACATTTTTTTCAACAAGTTCATAATCACATAGAGCAAAGGAGAAGTGCATCTATTTAAAAATAAACAAATTGAGACTTTATGGTTGTTAATATATCATACAAACTTGTTTGGATGTTGGCTGTCAGATGGCCAACAATGAAAAATATTAACACAATCAAAGGATGTTGGACATTTGGATTGGCCGCTATCCCGATTTACCCTGGTGGTCGGTGGGAAACTTCCGTGGGACTGGGCCGGCCACTCCCAGGGATTGAGTCCATGAGACTGACTGGGATTTATCATTTTTTTTAGGATAATTATACCACAAAGAGAAGGGACAATGAAGTATAATGGAATTAAATGACACAAAACGTTTGCAATGAGAATCAACAATGTTGCACTAATGCATAGAGTTGATTTTTTCTCAGGGCAAATGCAGGAAAATGATAATGATAATGAAATATGATAATCTAGGTCATGGAAGAGTTCCCAATGTAAAATTTAATATTTTAAGGTAGGTTTAATTGTAATTTATATAATTTATATATGCAGATATGAATCAAACTCATTTAAGTGATCTAACTAAGGTTTATCAGATTTTGAATTATCAAATGTATATTAAATATGTAGAACTCGTTAGCCCGATCTGTTATTATCTATGCACTGATAACAAATCAGATTTCTATATATAGGATTTGGTCCCCAAGGATTTAGAGTTTTAAATGACATTTTGCCTTTATTTCCCATTGACGAATGTTTTACGATGTTGTCACCCTAATTCTCTTGGAAGACTGCCTTCTTACTTTCGTTTCATCTTCTTCCACAGGAATCGAGCTCGATTAAAAATTAATTCGATTGCTAATTAACAATTAAAACTTAATTCGATCACTAATTAACAATGAAAAATTAATTTATCACCTAATAATTTTACTTTTCTTATTATTTAATTTTCTTAAAATCTTAATTAACAATTAAATTTATTTAGGTCGTTAATTAATGATTAAATTTTTTATTTCATTGTTAATTAATGATTGAAAATTCAAATTCGATCATAATTTTGTTGTAGTAACCCGTACCTGTGAGTATCGTACCGAATTCATAATTTAGCATGTATCCATCGCATTAATTTTCCTATTCCCTAGATCTTGGACCAATGGCGTCCATCGACAATCACCCTTCTCAAAGTCCAATCTCTCTCGACTTAGACATAATCATGGATCGAGTCTCACTATTTTCCTAATCTTAGAAGTGAGAAGAAAGTAGTGAATTTTGGTACAAAGCAATCATATTTCATTTATAAGAAAGCCCCGAGGGGTATTACAAATTGCCTAAGACAAAAAAAAGTAGTAATTTAGACACATTACAACTACTGGTTGGTCTTTCTCTAACTCGGGCAACCCCCCCCCCACCTTATCTATATCTAAAAATCTAGAGAAGTGCCCAGAGGTAGTAACCCATCCTTATGAACCTGTCGCAGAGTGCCCTTCAAAGCCGTGCTGCAACATCTTCATCATCTTGGCTCCCAGCAGGTTGGTGAACTCTTTGGACTTCAACCATTGCTCCTGTCGAGCAGCCTAGTGCCCTTCCTCGTCCTTCTATAGGCCTCTCCTTCTGCTCAGGCAATCTCTAACTCACCTATAGCCTCCCTTGACCTTCAATGACCTCTATTGCCTGCTGATTCAAGGTGTCAGATGCCTTCATTTGCCTCCTGCAGTAAGTGGTTCGTTTGGCTAGCTGCTTCTTTAAGTGGCTTCAGCTCGACCCCTTGCATCATAGCTCGAGCCACTAGCCTTTCACGCTCCTGATCTAAGGAAGCCACCGAATTCTACAACATTTCTTGCTCCTTAGCTCTTGCCTCCTCTAGCTCCCACTCTAGTGTGGCCACTTTCTCCTTGGTGGCATCCAGCTCCTCCTAGCGGTGCTCGGATGTGGCTTTATGCAGTTCCGCCTCCTGCTAGAACTGATTCAGCTCAGACCTTGACTACTTCTATCTCTAGCTAGGTTGAGACACCCTAGCTTCCAACTCAATCACCTGCCCTTGCATTGTCTAGAATTACTTGAGTAGGTGGGGTAGATGGTTGTGGATCTCCATGTGCTCTGCCCACAGCTGCAATACTAAGAATTCAGTTTAGCACTTAACCTACCTAATTTGAACCAGTATGAGAGGCGTACCTTCAACATCAAGTGGTTGGCTCGGTGACTTATCTCTAGCAGGTCGATGTTTTTGAATGCATCTAGGCCAGTCATGGCCCTAATGCGTGCCAGCAGGTTTGACCTCTCTGCTCTGCCCAGTCCTCATGCTTGTGCTCAGTTCTAATTCAATCAATGTGGAATGAAGAAATCCGAGCTTCCCTAAAAAAAACGAAGAAAAACGAAGCAAAAACGAAGAAGACGGCGGTGCTACAGTACCCGTGCTACAGTAACCGCGATTTTCAGCACTGTAGCTTTCTCTTTAAAGCTAGGGTACTGTAGCCAACGGTTTGGTTGGCTTGAGTTTGACCCGGGTTAGCCTGTTTTGATCAAATTCACTCAATTTAGCTCCAAATTGGCTCTGGTTCGCATGGGTTCCATCCAATCGCACTTGAGTCTTGATTCATGAAGTTGGATCGATCAATTGGGTCAATCTTGGCTCGATTCGATCATGGTTGAGCTCGATCTGGGTTCAATTTGAGCCCTACAACCAATTAAATTCAATTAATGCAAAATTCATCATTAAATCATGAAAATTATAATCAAGCCTCAAATTATGCAATATATCACAAATATAATCAAATTAAATCATTAAGCAATTTATTTTCATGAGAGAACCCAAAATTTATTTGGGGTTTTGGTGTTTTCATATTAAAATGCAAATGTAAGAAATTAAAACGGGAATGAATTAATGACACTTGTAAGTAAAACTGAATTATCCCTAACCATGCAACCTAGAAATGCAATGCAAGAAATTAAGAGAATTGAAAAGCTAAACTAAGATGAAAAAATTGAGTTTAAAGAAACTAATCTAGCTTGCAACGATCAAATAACTATGTAATCTAACTAATCACTACAATTCAATAACACCAACAATAAAAACTTAACCCACAACCTTGAAACCCGAGACCTACATTTGGAACAGTGACTTGGCACAAAACAGTTATCTCGGATTTTAAGTTTGAAACAAGGCTAAAACAATTCTAAAACAACTAGCTAACCGAATTCACTGAACTAACATCAACACCAATCCTTAAGCTGTAAAACCCTAACAAACTGATACGCGGGATAAGAATGGCATGAAACAGTGCTAACAATTCAGATTATCAGATATCAAATTCGGATGGCAAGAAAAGTTTGAGCTAAGCTAAGCAAATTCTATGTAAATCTGAATCCAAACCAAGACTAAACACTAATGGATAACCAAATTAACAAGGTTGTTAAGACACGAGATTAACAGAAACTTGACAATTGAAAATTCAGAAACTGCCGAAATCAGAAACTATCAGAAATGCAGAAACAAGAAACATCCATCCCTCTTCTTCTCCGTTGTATCGCCGTAGCTTGGTGTCAAACAAGCTATTGAATCCCTTGGAAGCTTGAAGATGGTCTCCAGAAGTGTTTTCTTGCAACCCGAACCATCCATAACCCGAAGAAACCCTCTCCGACCGAGAACAGTAAGGTGCAGAAGCTATTTGAGCTGGCAAAGGACTGAATTTTATGCTTCTTCTTGCTCCGATTGGCTTGCTGATGCTATAGGAGTGCTCCACGAACCTCAGAGAATCCCTCCAATGGCTTGCAGCTTCAGATTACACAGCGGATGCCTGGAACACAAGAAAACAGGGGTGATGGCCGTCGGTGAAACCCTCGCCGTCGCGCCACCTCCAGCTGTCGGAATATACCCAATCGGCCGGCTTCGTACTCCTCGTGGATCAAGGATCACAATGGGAAAGGTTTGGGAGGACGGGACTTGCCGTGGACGTACGTCGCCGAGAAGAGGAAGTCGTTCGGGACGATGAACAGTGGCGCAGTCACTATTCATCGATTAATCTGTTGATTTTATACGTCGATTAACTCATTAATCTCAGCCGTCCAATCTTGATCTGACGATGCAGGCTTGATCTGGGGATTAGGGCAGTCTAGGGTTTGTAAAAATTTGAGGGATCTTGATCAGGCTTGATCTAGGTCATGTCCTCCATGTTGGCATGATCAATTTGGGCAAATTGACTCGATTTGATCGCGATTGAGATCGATCTTGATCCGATTTGACTCCTAAAATCAATTAAAACTCAATTAATGTAAAATTTGTCATTAAATCACAGAAATTATAATCAAATCTTCAATTATACCACATGACACAAATATAATCAAATCGATTCAATTAACAATTTATTTTCATGCAAAAATCCAAAAATTGAATCGATTAAAATGCAAGAAACCCTAGCTCATCAATCACCATAAGCACCTTAAATGTTTGTTCTCTTATAAAATTGCTAGCATGATTTTTGTTAAGATGACGATATTGATACAAGTAGTTAATATCCCTAGAACTAGGTCTTTTCTTATCTTCAAAAATAGGAAGTGAGTTAGTATTTCTTGAGAAAATTGAGACTTGGCCTAGTTTAAGGATCTTCTCCACTACTACCTAATCTAGGAGTTGATGCATCTCTGAAATTAGTCATGATTCATGAAACCTGATCAGTACTAGAGTTTCCATGGTGATCTTCCATTGCATTTTGGTTATTGGACGAACTCAATTCATGAAAACTCTTTTGGAAAAATCTTAAGTCCCTGAAAAAAAATGTTTTGCTTGCAATAATGTAAATATATTGCAAACAAAATAAAAAGGGATGAAAAAAAATTAGTATCAAGAGTGAAAACTTTTCATTTACCCCTTTGAGATCGGTAATAGTTACTGGGGAAATAAATGATCTGGTTCTCTTGAATTTGAGCTAATCCTTTGAGACCTTATGCAATGGAAGAGATGAACCAAGTCCGTGGCAGGTAAGTGTCTAAGGCCGGGAACACTTAGGAATACGGTAGCATGACGACTTGACTTAAAGTAAGGATTTTGATACCAATTAGACTAAGGTCACTTTTGCAGTGAGCATGGAGAACTTTTTCTAGGCCATGTTTTGATGATTTTGAATATCATACTTACCATTGCTTCTGTTTGATAAGATTAGATCGATGTTCTGAGGATACCTATGCTGCTTTATGTTTTTATCCGAATCTAGACGTGAGTTTTTACTTGAAGACAAGCAAAAGTTTAAGTCTGGGGGTGTGATGTGCGTAGGGTATACATACATTTCTTATGCTTTAATCATACATCTGTCTGTATTCACGCTATTTTCTACGTTCATTGTATCCTTTATCTGTGCATTAGGCATGATTTTCTCCTTTTCCTAGTTCGGAGGTCTGCTTGTGTGTTTATGTATTTGTAGGGCGAAAATGGAACGAAAAGGCTAAACGAAGAAGCAATTGAAGACAAGGCTAGACAGGGCCGTGGCTCCCAGGCACGAAATATTGGAATGTTGAAAGTTAACATATGGATGTTGGTTAAGGGTAACTAGTTTATCGGATGTAACCTATCATGAGACTTTATGTGGTTCTATACATATTTATGAAGATTCCATTGTAGCTCGAGTGCAAGTTTTCTTCGACTTGACATATTCAAGTCATCTTGGTCATTGAGACTTATACTTTGACATCTTAAATAAACGTCTTTTTTAAGGTGTAAACTCGAGGATGATTGGGTATAAGTCGAAGTGTCTGAAGGTAATTGAGTAGCCTACAGAGAATTCACCACTCCTTTTATTAGGAAATGTATACCCTCTGACCACTTATTAGGATTGTTATTTGTATGACTTTGGGCAAAGCAGAAACACGTCAAGAGGATGTCTTTTTGGGCAAATGTTTTAGTAATTTGAATTTGCAGGATAAGAAACTACTATTTGAGCTAGATATAACGTAGTCAACTTTGTAGGATCGAGTTAGTGTGCTAAAGATGGTGAATAGCTCTTTATTGCTTTTTCACTTGTTCGATAAATTGTACGTAAAACTAGAGTGCATAAATAAAATTGCAGCGAAAAAATAAGGAATGACTACACTTTTATTTACTTAGTT
This sequence comes from Curcuma longa, assembly GCF_044706935.1. Lineage (NCBI taxonomy): Eukaryota > Viridiplantae > Streptophyta > Magnoliopsida > Zingiberales > Zingiberaceae > Curcuma > Curcuma longa. Next base: position 9,365,062 of record NC_133873.1, on the reverse strand, counting down.
CATAGTCATAGGCTGCTACTTCAAGGCCCACTATTCTTGATCATTTTCGATGGACAATCTACTATAAAAACTCCCCTCTTATGAGAAGGAGTTTGTCGCTTTACAAAATCGGTTAGGAATGACAAATCCTTACCATCCTAAGATGTTTAAGTACAAAAATGACAAAGTAAATTGAAGGTCGTAATGCTCTGCAACCTCCATGAAAGGTACGCATGAACGTGTGAAAAACATCCTACATAAATATCTGGAATGTAAGGCTATAAAAGTCAATGATGTAAATCTAATCCTGAGCTCCTTAGTGGAGAATCTGAGATCTATACTAGGAGTATTAGAAGTATGATGTGATGCTCATATTGTTGTCTAAATGAGCACACCAACTTAATTAATACCGAATCTCCTAACTAAAGTAGTATAGGATAACTCGAGTCATCTCCCAACGATTGAAGACGATGTGCGATAATTCTAGTGGTTATTACGATTGGGGATTTGGATTTTTCTTTTAGATTGAACCGGGGGGGGGGTTGTTTTGAATTCTAAATCTAATTAACGAAAAGAACTAAGCATGATAACAACCGAAAATATCAAGAATAAAGTGCATCAACAAAGTAAGGTAAAGAAATAAGTGCATGAATAGCAAATGAGAGAAAGCAAGATCCAAAAGTGTAAGAAGAATTTAACAACACGAAATTAAAGTAATCTAATGATTCTCCCTATGTCTCTAGCCGAAGGAGATGGATGCGAAGTGAGGGAAACTCCACAAATGGTGTGACGAAGGAAGGAATCCCCAACTTCAATGCAATCTGTAGATGATGGAGGTGATGCGGCGGAGAAGAAAATCCTCTTAACTCCTCGGTAGATGGAGAACGGACGGCTTGAAGAGAGGGAATCCCCTCACCTTCTTTCTGGTCGCGATGGAAGGGTGGCGATGTGGCTTGGAGATGGGTGGCATGGCTTGGGATGAGAAGGGAGGCGGCAGTTAGGGAAAAGAAAGGTGGCGGCTAGGGTTTTCCAAAGGGGAGAGTCCCCAAATGAATCCAACTTGTGTTCTTTTATAGCTTCCTTAGCGGGTTGCGATCATAGCAGATCCTTTGTGAACCCATATCCGAATCTGAAATATGATGAGAAAGGATGAATCCGAGTTGGGTTGGGCCTTTGAACTTGATCTAATTTCATGACCCTTTAGGTCTCCTACAAAAACACATGAAAAATATTAGATTCAATCCAAAATTTATAGGAATAAGCAATATAGTCCAAAATAAGTTCCTACCCATAAAATATGTTAATATTTAATAGTTACATAATGAGAGGATCAAAATATCAAGTATTAGGGCCAAAATAATTTATAAAAATAAATGTTATCAATTCCCCTACACTTATTCTTGCACGTCTCGGGCAAGGAAAGAAAACAAACATCTCCCTAGGTAACTCATATCAATGCTTTAAAGAAAGTAAATGTAGTTACTTAAAACTATCAAGTTTTCATAGACCAGGGCATAAAGAGACCCAATTCACACACAAGTCAACAAGCATGGTGATTTCAAGCACATGATTAACTAAAACTTGATGTAATCCTCACAAGGCATATGGTGTATATGGTGGTGCTCTCACTCTCAATAGATACCATGTAAGTAAATGGAGTTCCCACTCAATGCAACTCATGATGTTTCACTACCATATGCTTGCATGTCTCTTACTCTCCACCACTATAAACACAAGTATCCATGACTCCAAAGGCTTATCATATCCATGAAGAACAACTCATGTATGTAGATCACAATGAAGCACAAGAAAGAAAGATATATAAAAGGATGGTATGGATGTGGAAGAAAGAAGACATAAAATAATGAACTTTTATGATGTTAAACTTGCCCATTAACAATGCTTATGAGAATTTCACTTCCTTCTCTCTAAAAGAAAAATAACTCTCATCCTCTTCCATTGGATAACAATGCTTATAAGAATTTCACTTCCTTCTCTCAAAGAAAAATAACCCTCATCCTCTTCCATTGGATGCGCAACTACTAATCATCATCACAGAAAAATTGCACATCTAGAAAAATTTACACATCATATCAATAATTTTATTTTATTTTTTTCAACAAAATTTCCTTTTAATGATTTTTTTTTTGTTTTTTTTTGATTTTTTTTGTTTTTTTAATCTAAAGAAGATAAAAACCTATCTACAAATCATGATATGATGTGCTATTCATATAAGTCTCCCAACAACACTTTCCTCTCATCTCAACAACATTCATCAAATCTTTTTAAATAAAAATATGACTTCAAAGATAATAAAGCATGGTTCAACCATGGTGATCAAGCATGGATCACTCATGCTATCAATTATATCTAGCCTCATTTCATTTTTTTTTTCAAATATCCTCTACAAGTGTACATCTCTTCCCCTACACTTACAATTTGACTGCCATCTCCATCACGCCTTTTTGTTTTTGTTTTTTTTTCAACCACTTCTCTTCATTTTTTTTTCACATCTCCCACATCTCCTCTACAAGTGTACATCTCTTCCCCCACACTTAAAATTTGACTGTCTCAAGTAATAAATTCAACAAGATAATAGTAAATTATTTCAGTCAAGATGTATCAAAGAAGGTCACATAAAGTAAGGGGAAATAGAAATAAAACTATCAAATAGGTAAAAGAAGAGGGTGTTTACACAAAGAGAAGATAGCATAACAAGATCAAAAGTTCCAAAAATGTAGATAAGACAGCCTTCATCATCACAAAGCTTATGATTTTGTGGTCTTAAAAAGAAGCATAGCAAGTTCTAGAGTTCCACAACATGAGTGCATATCACACAACAATAATTCCTCACTAGGTGTATAAAGTCATCAAGTAAAGTCAATCAATTAGAATCCATTACCACACTAATGACCATATACATGGAAAGTGTCTAAGAATGCCATAGAATTCAAAACAAGATAATTAAACTTAACTAACTTTCACATTTCACATCTCCTAAATCATGGTACAAGCACTCAAGGAAATGAAACCTAAAGTCCCAACTTATGTGTAAATGAAAATATGATGTCTCAATGCAAAACCTATGTGTAAATGCAAAACCAAGTATGTATGCAAGCAAAACAACTAAAGCATGAAAAATAATAATAATAAATAAATAAATAAAAAGAAGAATGAATAAACTCCCCTCAAGTTGGGTAGATGGGGTTGTTGAGCTTTTCACGTTCCATCACCGTCTGCACAGCTCCATCATGAAATTTCTTCAAACGGTGTCCATTCACTTTGAAGGTCCTTCCATTAGCCTTGTCCTGTAACTCAATCAATCCATAGGGAAAAATATTAATGATGTAGAAAGGATCGCCCCACTTATATCTCAATTTACTTGAAAACCATTTGAGTCTAGAGTTATACAACAAAACCTTGTCACCTACTAAAAACTCCTTTCATAGTATGTGTTTGTTATGATATGCTTTGGTCTTCTCTTTATAAATCTGTGACTTTTTGTAGGTTTCAAGTCTTAGTTTCTCCAATTCTTGTAGTTGTAATTTCCTCTCAACTCTAGCTTGATCCATGTCCAGGTTACATGATTTGACTGCTCAGAATGCTTGATGTGCTATTTCTACTGGTAAGTGACATATCTTTCCAAAAATGATCCTGAATGGTGACATCCCGATTGGTGTTTTGAAGGCGGTTCTGTAAGCCCACAAAGCGTCCTCCAATCTTTTGCTCTAATCTTTCCTGTCAGGTCTTATCATTTTTTTAAGATCTGCTTAATCTCTATATTTGACACTTCTGCCTGCCCACTGTCTGAGGATGATAAGCAGTAGCAACCTTATGCACAACTCCATATTTGTTAAGCAACATCTTCATGTGTCTATTACAGAAATGAGACCGTTGATCGCTGATAATTGCCCTAGGCCACCCAAACCTGCAAAAGATGTTTGACCTGACAAAACATGGTAAGATCCCTTGCAATTTCAAAAGTTGTTCATCTGGGAAGCAATCAAGTATTGGTGTAGGTTCCCTATCTTGCATGATTCTGCTCAAGTGATAAACCACCAAGTTCTCCTTACCACTCCTATCACGTATCTCAACGTCAAATTCTTGGAATAGAAGCATCCATCTGATTAATCTGAGCTTTGCATCTGCCTTCTTTAAGAGAAACTTAAAAGTTGCATGATCTGAAAAGACAACCACATGATAACACAATAAATATGAACGAAATTTGTTCAATATAAACACAATAGCTAGAAATTCTTTTTCTGTGGTTGTGTAATTTGCTTGAGCAGGATCTAGGGTCTTGGATGCATAATAGATAACATGTGATGCTCCATCAACTCGTTGAGCTAAAATTGCACCTACTGCAAAATTAGAAGCATCATACATTAATTCAAAAGGTAATCCCCAATCAAGAGTACGCATAATAGGAGTTGAGATGAGAACGTCCCTGAGTTGGTTGAAAGCGTCCTTGCATTTTTCATCAAATCTGAATTCCACATCCTTCTGCAATAAGTGTGAGAGGGGAAGGGCTATAGCACTAAAATCTCGAATAAATCTCTTGTAAAAGCTTGCATGTCCAAGGAAAGCTCGAACCTCTCGCACGCATGCGGGGTAAGATAAAGAAGAAATCACATTTATTTTAGCAAGATCTACCTCTATGCCCTTATTTGAAACAATATAACCTAAAACAATGTCATGCTTTACCATGAAATGATATTTTTTAAAATTTAAAACTAGGTCAGTTTCCACACATTTTTGTAAAACATGAGAAAGACTATCTAAACATGTATCAAATGATGAACCATATACAGTAAAATCATCCATAAATACTTCCATGCAATGCTCTAAAAAATCTACAAAAATGCTTACCATGCATCTCTAGAACGTATCCGGAGCGTTGCAAAGTCCAAATGGCATGCGTCTAAATGCGAATGCCCCAAAGGGGCTGACCGTCAAGGCTCTGATAAGGACGGGCGTTACATCCAGTCAGTGAGATCAGCTGCTTAGTAAACTAAGGAGTTTATAACGTGCTAGTCTTAACAGAATTGATGATGTCTGTGCTCTTTAATTCCTCGATTAGGGATAATTTTAATACATTCATAATTGCATATGTCGAGATGCTCACTATTTGTAATCCAATTACAAATTCTCTCATGCTATGAATTGTATTGTGGACATTCAGTAATTGAGTTTAAGATCCAATCAAATACATAGAAAATGTACACTTAAATAGTAAATTATTATTTATCTAATAAATAGTATAACCGTAAAGTGATTGCCTTAGAACACCTCTCAAATATAATAAGAGATTCATTAGTAGATCAGTACTATCAAGCAGTTGACTAATACCTCTATTTCAACCACACTAAGGCTGAATTCTCACCTTTCCTAGTATCTGATTGACCTCAACTTATCAAGACTTTCTTTGCCCCCGCATCCAGTCAACCTTGACCTATTGGGACTTCTTATTACCCAACATCCAGTCAACCTTGACCTATTAAAACTTCATCATTATCTAACATCTAATCAACCTTGACTTGTTAAGACTGTTAGTGCAGGGAGCACCAAATGATTGAACCTATATTTTGATAATGGCAAAGGGTTCAAGTTAAGTTTGTGAAGTGGAGTAACAAGCTAAACTGAGTGTGCAGGTAGCATAGGGAAGTCCTAGTTGAAATTAGGCAAAGGAAGTTCTAGTTGCGGCTAGGTAAGGAAGTCCTAGTTGAGGATAGATAAAGGAAGCTCTAGTTGCGACTAAGTAAGGAAGATCTGGTTTGAAGGATTGGACAAGGAAGTCTTGGTCAAGAGGACTGGGTAGGAAGTCTTGGCAGATCAGAGTACCAGGCGAGAATGTTTAGGCAAGTTTGGAAGATTAAACGTCCAGCAATGGAAGTCTTGACAATCGAGGATCAAGGCTGAGCAAAAGTCCAACAGATATGGAGGACTAGGTTAGCAAAAGGTAATTTCTTTCAAGCGGAGTAGATGAGGACGCGTTCTCGGGAAGGGAAATAGTAAGCGTTGGTCTAACTTAGGATTTCATTGAAAATCTAAAGTTAAGGCCAAACAGTTTATCAAAACTGTTATTTTCTTGTTATACTTTATTTCTATACTAGTGATGTAGGAAAGGAGGGGCTGAAACTTTATATTCCTAGTGCCCTTATCTGAATTCTAGCGACCGGACGGTTCAGGTGTTCGAAAGGGATCCAGGTGCCTAGACGTTAGCCGAACGAGTCAGTGAAGTGGATGAGGTGATAGAGTCTCAGTGGTCGAGACACTTCAGCCTCCAAGCACCCAGAGAGGTTCCAGACGCTCAAATAAGGATAAGACATTGCAGAGTCAAAGTTGATCCAACAACCTCCACGTCAGAATCCAGACCTCTCAGAAGGGATATAGACGCCCGAAAGATGTCGAGTCAGCATCGGAAGAGGATTGATGGGATGACGTGGAGGCGCCCGGAAGGACTTTCAGGCGCCTAGATCAGCCTTTATAAGCAGTTACAAAGGGGAAACTCTAACATTAATTTACTACACTACTACGACAACTTCCTACATGCGAACAACCAATCCAATACGTCGTCGTAATGTCGAGGAGCTATATCGAAATCTACAGTTCTCATCTTTTAAGTCGGTAACCATTACTTGATGCTTTTGTACTTAACATCTCAGGATGGTAAGGATTTACTGTTCCTAATCAATTTTGTAAAGCGACAAACTCTTTTTTGTAAGAGGGAAGTTTTTATAGTAGATTACCCGTCGAAAATAATTAAGGATTGTGGGCCTTGGAATAGCAGCCTGTGGCTATGAACCAAGTAAACAAAAACATACTCATTTCTTTTTTTCCGCTGTAATTTTATTTACGCACTCTATTTTTATGTACGATTTATCGAACGAGTGAAAAAAATGATAAAGCGCTATTTACCCCCTCTAGCGCTCTAACTCGATCCTACAAGGACTTCACTATTATTTAGCATCCGATCAACCTACACTTGTTAGGACTTCATCATTGCCAAATATTTGATTTTTTTTTACTTGTTTAGACCTCCCTCATTGCTAATTGTTCAATTAACCTTGCCCCATTTGAATTTCATGTCTTATGTTAATTGTTCAGTTCTCTATGATCCATTTGGACTTCACTTCTCATGTCAAGTGTCTGGTCCTATATGACCCACTTTGACTTCGCCCTTGGTAACTCCCTATTAGATTTTCAACCGCTAAGTATCCGATCAATTATAACCCACTTGGACTTCGCTTCTCATGCTAACTCTCTGTTGAACTTCTGACTACTAAGTGTCTGATCAATCGTGATTTACTTGGACTTCTTCACTGTTAAGCATCTAATCAACTTTGACTTACTTGACTTTTCTTGACAATCTACATCCAAATCAATCTTGGTTAATCTGATCCGAGGATGATTGCACCAATAATCTCCCTATTCAACAAACTTTCCTTCTACACATTTCACTCTTGTCAACAAATATTGATCAAATATTGAAATTTAACTTAAACCAATTTGATCTTTGTCAATCTTGATGAAAGATCGATTACACCAATAGAGTCAACTAAAACAATTATCATTAGTCAAAGACTTACATGATCACCAATTCAATAGATTGGAAAGGCAAAATTATCTTGATCATGCAAAATAGTTGTTTGAAGTTTGTATGAAATCAACTTGGAGACTATAAATAAAGAGGAAAGAGAAGTTCATCTAAGTTGGTGGTAAGTGCTTAAAATCTTGTATTTTATTGTTCTCATTGTTTTAATTTGTAGTCTTCATTTTTGTTTGAGTTTAACGTCTCTATATTTTGATACAAAGTTGAGTTTGTTCTTATTGTTTTCATATTATTGTAAAGTTTTTTTGTAAGAAATTTCTCCATCGTTCTTAAGAAGAAAAGACAATGGATTTTGAGGGGTGACTCACACCCAACCATGGGTCATGGAATAAAAAATTAAGAATTTTAAATCATGTTAAAAATGAGTTAGAGTTGCTTATTTTGTTTTGTTGCACAACTAATATTTAACTAAGGTTGCTCTCGATATTTAAATTGCCTAATTTCAAGTTTTGACGATTTACCTCCTTCTAGCCATCATATCGACGTTACAATCATGATTTAAAATTGAATAGTTTATCGTTTATGCACTTGTTAATACTTTTAGAAAAACATATTTAGATTTTTATATAAAAACTAATTTTGAGAAAAAAATTAATCTTATAAATGATAATCCCAGTAGCCAACATCTCTAGGGGTGGTCGGCCTGGTCCCACGGAAGTTTTCCACCGACCACCAGGGTAAATCGGGAAGCGCATACGGCGGCCAATCCAGATGCCCAACATCCTTTGATTGCGTTCCTCATTTGGAGGAAAATTTCTGCAAATACGCCGTAGCTAGGGATCGAACCGCGGATCCCTGAGTTACAATTTGGATGTCCTACCGTTGCACCATTACCCTGGGGACAAAAAAAAAATTCATCTTAAGTTGCACATCACTTTGCACCGAAAGAGTTTTGATCGCGTAAAATAATTTTCATGTCTAAGAATTAAAGTTTTTTGTCCAAATTTTATAGTTATCAAAAATAGTAGAAAATATATTAACTTTTTTCTTAAAAATTTATTTTGATAAAAACATTTTATGCAAATTTATACTTGTTCTACCAGCAACATAATTTAAATATCACCTTCCAATCTATAAATCAAAGAGCTTAGCAATATTAATTGAGAGATATCATACTTTTTGCTAAAAAAAGTTTATTTTCATTAAAGTTGTCTTTTGAAAAATTCTATGATAATTTTTTATCAGCTTTAATGACATAAAATAATTTACAAATTAATTTATGATCAAAATGCTAACTATTTTAACTAGTTTACTCTATACTCAACTACGGTTCAGAATCGACGGTTCGACGGTTCGACGGTTCGGAACCGTCGATTCGATGATTCATAGCAGGTCGACCCTTAACCTTAACCGCCTAAGATGATTACGGTTCACGATTCGGAACCGCGGGTTCACGGTTCGGTTCACGGTTCACGACGGTTCGAGATTATTATATTAAAAAAATTAAAATTTAAAATTTATTAAAAAAAGTGCACTTCGGGGAATTTACCATCCTAGTTGACTGATTTAGTCAAACCAAGAAAACGGCTACTGAATTGCTGAAATCATACCTGATTTTTGTTAGAATTCAAAATTCAGTCGACTGAACCGAGAGTAAACCCAGTCCGATTCAGTTTAAACAGTAAATCCTAACCACAGGATTGTTGATTTTGTGTTTTCGCCGCACTGTAGCTCCATTTAAAAAGAGAAGCTACAGTGTTGTAAAAAAAGAGAATGCGCGAGAGCCGAGAAGGGCTCTTGTAGCTCTTCTCCACCGCGACACCGCCCCATCGGCGAAAGAGCTCCTGTAGCTTTCTTCCCCGCTGCCGCGATGCATCCCTCAGGCCTCAGCATCTCTCCCACCGCGATGCGCCTCTCTCCCACCGCGATGCGCCTCTCTGTTCGACGAACGCTGGCCGCCGTTGGAACCGGTGGTTCAACCTGCCGGTTTCACATCTCTTGAACTGGAACCGGCCCGGCATTCCGGTTCTGCCCGGCTAACCGGGTCAACGGGCCACCCAGCCCGTTGACCCGAGCGGGGTCCGGGTCCGGGCTGGACCTGGCCTGTGGTCGGGTCTAGTTTACTCTCATTAACCATAGGGACATTTAATACATTTTTACCTACATAATTAATTCTGATAACAAATTCAATAGAAAATTAGTTTGTGAATAAAAATTTCTAATAATGCATGTCAATTTACAGCTAAAAAAAATACATATTTGATATGGTAAGAGAAAGAGCACTGCTTTTCCCACCCCCAACAGCGCACGCCCCCCCTCCCACTTCCTCTCTCTCCTCTTCTAATGACAGTTTTATCCTTTTCTTTGTATTTATTTATTTATTTATTTTTAAATTTTTATTTAGTTTTATTTTTTAATTAATTTTATTTAAAAATAACTCTCATATATTTTTATTTTTATTTAGTTTTATTTTTTTCATCAATATGATATTTTTTCAATTTTATTTAATTTTTATTTAGTTTTATTTTTAATCAATTTTGTTTATTATTTTTTATCAATATTTTATTTTTAAAATTTTATATAAATTTTATTTAGTTTTATTTTTAATCAATTTTGTTTATAATTGATTCCCTTTTAAGTGTCGAATTAGAAAGGTAATTTAAAAAAGGGAGAGATTCTGACCTATGTTAAAAATTATATAAAATAAAAAATAAAAAAATTTGATAAAAAAATAATAAACAAAATTGATTAAAGAAATAAAATAAATAAAATTTAAAAAATAATAAACAAAATTAATTTAAAAATAAAACTAAATAAAATTTAAATAAAATTAAAAATATATATAAGTATTAATGAAAAAATAATAAACAGTTTTAATTTAAAAAATAAAACTAAATAAAAATTAATAAAAATTAAATATATATATATATATATATAAGTAAAATAAAATAAAAAACAAAGAAAAAATGGTATAAAAGTCATTTGAATAGGAGAGAGAGATATAAGTAAAATAAAATAAAAAACAAAGAAAAAAGGGTATAAAAGTCATTTGAATAGGAGAGAGAGAGGAGGGGAGGGGGTGCGGTATCAAGGGGGTGGGAAAAGCAATTTGCTAAGAGAAATATATTAAAGTTTTTATTGAAAAATTATTTTGATGAAAGAATTCTATAATTTTAAGTTAACTTAGTACATTTAATAATATATAATTTTTAGCTCTATTGAGAGGAGGAAATACTCTGACAAGGTTTTCAAAATTAAGTGTAAAATAATAGTTAATTAAATTAGTTATGATAAGACAGACTTATTAAAATGGTAAGGATTGAATCTCGACGAAATCGTAATAATGTCTTTTTCGTAGTAACTACCTATAGTTTTTTGATTTATTTTCTCATAAATGATCTTGAGATCGACTGTGTCGGACTGTTAGGATGACGAATTCCACTTTTTATTAAGTATAAAATAATAATTTTAAAATATAAAAGTATTTTAAAAAATAAAAAAATAGGAGGTGTAAAAACTAATTTGTTTCATTATTGTATATCAATTCGAGTGTTTAAGTTATTTTTCTTTCACGTCTGGCTTAGATGGGTCAACAGCCTGGTATATTAGCTCCATCGAACCCTAAATCGAGAATAGAGGGCACATTTCTTAAGGACAGCCGAAGGCGTAAAGAGCAGGCATGCCACCCAAATCGGAGCACCTGGCCACCGCCGGCGGTGGCGCGGCCTCCCTAGCAGCCACTGCCGCATCGCCGCCTTCGGATCAGGGCTCGATGGATCCGTTTCTCCACCTCCTCCGGCTTCTCCCCTACAGCTTCCTCCGCCCGCCCCGTACGCGTCTGAAGCTCCCCTCCTCCCTTGCGCTCCCCTCCCCGATGACTGTCTTTTCCCTCGTGCTGCTCACTTACTTTGCCGTCGTTTCTGGTCTCGTCTACGACGTTATCGTCGAGCCCCCAGGCATCGGCAGCACTCAGGATCGCTACACCGGTACTGTCCGCCCTGTCGTCTTCCTTCCCGGCCGTGTCAATGGCCAGTACATTATTGAGGGCCTCTCTTCTGGGTTCATGTTCGTGCTTGGCGGCATCGGTCTGATCCTGTTGGACCTTGCCCTCGACCGCAACCGTCCACGCAGTGTACGCATCTCCTTCGCTTCGTTCGGGATCTCTGCCACGATCATTGCCTACGTCATGAGCATGCTCTTCATCCGCATCAAGATTCCCGGTTACCTATCGTGATGTGGCTCTAGTTGAGAAGGTATTAGGTTATCGGAGATTTTATCATCCTTATCAGATCTGTGATAAATAAGTGCTCTGTCAAGCTATTTCAGTTATGGATGGTACCGCGTGGTGTTAATTTTTGGTTGTCTTAAGATAAAAGATTAACTTTGTTGATTGAAGTGGTTTTCTCTAGAATGCTTCACAAATTTCTAAAAAAAAAAAATGATTCTAGCAGTAATTATTAAGTACCTCCTTAATGATTTATATTACTTTTTGTATTGTTCTTGAATTAAGTCTTTTCTTAGTGATTTATTTGTATCGCTACTGCAAATTAATTCTTCAATGCCTCTTTCTGAGATAGTTGAAGAACATAAAGTAGACATCTTTTTCATCAAATACCTTAGTGACATATCTTGCACCAGGCCTTAAGTTTTGATTCTGACGCCATCTATTTGTAAAGCTGTTATTATTTGTTGAACTTTAATTTTGTGATTCTATGATTTAAAATAGATTGTTATTTTTGTGATAGCTAGCTGATAATTTGGATAAACTTAGATTACGTGCTTAATTTGGATAAACTTATTTCATCCACTTTATTCCTGTATGGTTGATGCTGAGTGGATTGGGATCACAGAATTGTTCTTTGTTCCAGAACCTTAGGTTTTTTTTCTTTCTAATTATGATGAATTGATGATATGGATGAGATTCTTCAATTACTTGAATAGTTGAATACAGTGATTTATGCTTCATAGTTGCTTGAGTACCCAACCCATACTGTGAAGTTTTGCTGTATTGGTATTGCAGTCACCTTTTGTAGGTATTGATAATTCATTCCCTAATATTCTAATGAAAACACATTAATCAAAAACAGAATTGGTTTATTGCAAATGTTTCTGATTATTCTTTTTTTATCATTGCCTTACTTGGAAGCCGATTTATTTCCTTTTGTTTATGTTACCTTTGATTGGCAGAACCCTCAACCCAAGAGTTTGAATTGTTAGAAAAGGAACCAATTTGGTAATTTGTACATTTATATTCTTAGTGCTCACTCTTTAAGTGTGGTTGATCATGTGAGAGGATTTAATTGACCCAAAACTTGATGTGAAAATTTGCCAACACACGTTAGATTTGAACACAGGTCCTCTTTCCCTCATAGCATGATAAATTTGAATGGAGAATCACTTGTATCCATTGCTTTATTTGTTAGGAAAATGATTAATCTATACATTTATACTCTTAAAAGTTTGTACCTTTTTAACTGTTTGTGTATATTTGATGTTCTTCAATCTCAGTATAGATGACCCTCGTATTGAATTCCTTTTCTATCAACTTCTTACTACTAGCTGTACCTTAAGGCTGCGTTTGGTTTAAGAAATACAGAAATACAGAGACAGAAATACAGAAATACAGAGACAGTAGAGACAGGGACGCATTTACAATGGTCTCTGTATCGTGTTTGATTTTGGTAATACAGAGAGTGGCTGAGGCGCACAGGGCTCTGTTTTTGGTTGGATTCCGGTCGGATTTCCGCCACAATCCGGTCAGAATCCGGCACCGACCGGAGCGCCGGCGAACTGCGTGTCCAATGCGCCCGGCCCGACGGCCGACGGTGACCGGACGGCGGCGTGACGGTGCCGGAAGCGGAGATGAGTAGAAATTCTGTCTCCGTCTCCATTTCAGTGTCCCCAGTTTGATAGTGGACAGAAATTCTGTCTGAGACGGAGACAAAAATCCTATTTCTGTCTCTGTCTCTCAAAATCAAACGGGGGCGGAGACAGAAATCCTATTTCTGTCTCTGTATTTGTGTCCCTGTCTCTGAAACCAAACGCAGCCTAAAAGTAAGATTTATATATTTAGAGAAAACTCTTGTGACCAAGAACATATCTCAGGATAGATCTATGTAGATTTTGTATTAAAGAAAATTTAATAAGTAATTATGAAAATTTGACATAAATATATTTTTATTCAACTTAATCAAAACCCACTTTACAACTGTACTTATAGATAATACCACATCTAGAAAATTAACAGAAAGACAACATATCAAATCTGCTAAAAATAGCAACTATATATATATATATATATATATATATATATATATATATATATATATCCAGAGTGTTGGGTGATAGTTGCCCATATACTTAAGGATCCTTTAGGAGATTAATTAGCTAATTAACATTTGTAAGTAGCTTGATTAGCCTTTGTGATGATGCTTTATTGAGGATCTAACATAAGGTTTGGAATTCTAGGACTCGAGAAGACATTCTATTTATGAGTTAGGTTGCAATGAGTATGACTTCTCCCCAATACTATTTTGGTACATGTGTAGCTAACATCAGAGATCAAGTTACTTCTTGGAGATGCCTTAATTTTTTTTTTCAACTACATCATTTTGTTGAGGTGTGTCAACACGAGTTTAGATAAATAATCCCTTGACTAGTTAGGTAATCACTCATAATGGATGAAAAATATTTTGTACCATTGTCATATTTCTTTCATTATGAAAATCTAGATTAGTGTGATCATCTATGAATGCTATAAACTAATGAGATTCAGTAATCTTATGACTTTCCTTTTTAGGAGAATCATTTGTCTTCAGTAGATAGAGTCTCATGTATTTTTCAGCATCGCCAATCATCTTCCCTTGAATTCAAGACATGAAATTCACAAGAATTTAAAGGAAATTTAGTGACACAAATCTAATCTTGAGTGATCCTACTAACTGATAGTAAATTGTAGGATAATTGAGGCACTAAAAGAATATAGTTTAGTGTTAGTTCTTTTGATGTTTTTAATGATTCAGTCTTAATCAATTTGGAAAGTGATCTGTGTGCTATACTAATTGTTATGTGTTTACAACATGGGCTAAAATTTTTTAGAGTTTTTATATCTCCAGCCATGTGGTCTGAAACTCTTGAATATACAATCATAAATTCAATTTATCTTTTCTAATGCTTAAGGCACTTATAGAATTCCCTTTCTGCGCTAAAGATCCAGTCCCAATTGTAAGAGTAGAATTGTTTTCTTGTGATTGCTTCAAAATCTCCAATTATTCTTTGCTAAAAGGGTTGGACTTGACAGACAATGATTTTCTTCTTTGATTGCATTATTGCCTCGGTTTTATGGGCTTGAGGCGTTTCAATTTGTTAATTTCCCATGAATCTTCTAGTATGTTTCCCTGGTGTGACCAGACGGGTGGTAATGTTGACAATATGTGCGTACCTTTTATTTTTTTGCCAATTTTCTGCTCGAGGTGTGACGATTGGAACCTTTCAAAAAGCTTCTTGAAGGTTGAGTTGTTGTTTCATCCCCCAAATTTAGCCTTGAACTTTGTTTTTGTTGAGCCCGAATAGAATTTTGTACATTCTTTTGTTTTCAACAATTTGCCTATATTTAGACTTTGTTAGGGCAATTCCTCTGCGCATATCACCATGTGTGTGTGTTGAAATATTCAGTTACTAACAAATTTCCTTGATGCAGATCATGTAGAATACTTTCTATGTTGAACAACTCTAAGTAAGTTCTTTTCCTTATTTGAATGTCTCCCTCGTTACTTCCCAGATTTCTTTCGCTCTTCCATGGAGAAGAAAATTTTCTCCTATCTCACTTTCCATGAAAATAATTAACCATGATATAACCATAGTAATTTTTTATTTCCAACTTTTGAACCTCTGAGTAGTTTGCCTTTGGAGGGTTGGGGTTTCTACTTCAAATAAATAGTTATCCTTTGCCATATATGAACATCATCACTAATTTGGACTTTGTCATGTATAAACATCATCACTGAGTGGGACCATTAGAGACAATTGTTCCCATTGAATTTGTGTCTTACAATGAGGATTTGACTGTCATCTGACATTCAACAAGGGTTGTAGATAGTGGAATTTCGATGAGAGGTGATGTTATATGTTGTAGAGCATGAAGTGAGTCTTTCCGCAGCCATTCCAAATTTCACAATGTATGGATGATATGGTATTGTATAGACTACAACTGAAAGATATTGTATGGACTTGTAGAAATGATGGGAAGACAATGTATGACATAGTTTGACCTAGGATTTTTGGGCATTGTGATACCATGTGGACATTGGAAATAACTTTGTATTTGACTTAATCAGAACGTATTCGGTAACCCTACTTGTAGATCGTACCACATCTACAAAATAAGGGAAGACAACTTATCAACTCTTTTAAAAACAACAACAATTAAAATGAGAATACACACGAGAGATGCATGATAAGGAAAGACAACTTATCAAATCTCAACGACAACTAATATATATATACACACAAGATTGTTATTCTGCACGATAAATTCGTGCGCAACTCACTGATCCACCACCGTTGCCGCCGCCCTTGTCGTGCCGTCCGATCGTCGTCGGCCGCCGCCTTAGCCGTGATCGACGCGTCACTCATCGGCGCTTCGGTCGCGATCGACGCGCCACTTGTCGGCATTTCGGTCGGCGTCGGATTCCGATCGGATAGTGGTCGGAATTTGACGAATTTGGTCGGAAATAGCCGTCCCCATTGCGTGGCCACTGTCGACGGTGATCGGGTTGGATTTTGATCGAATCACGGTCGGAGATTGGCCGAGAAAGGACCGATGTCAGTCGGATTCCGACCACTATCCGATCGGAATCCGACATCGGACGGAGCGTCGACGAGCGGCGCGTCGATTGCACCCGAGGCGGCGGTCGGCGGTGGCCGGACGGCGCAGCGAGGGCGGCGGCAGTGGCGATGGGTCGCGGGTGTCACGCACGAGTCGTGAATTGCTCGTCGCGTAGCGTAGCATTTCTCTCTATATATATATAGCACCTTATAATTCTCCGTAATAGAATATATAACGCTCGGAGCATGAACAATGCCTTTTTAATTAAATAATTAATATTATTTTTTGATTTGCGGTTAAGTCATTTAACATTTTCTCTTTAAGATTTAGAGGTTAAGGTTAGATTATAATATTAAGTATACAAAATTTTCAAAATCAAAAAATTTAGTTGCTCATAGGATGAGATGTGTAGGATAGGTATCCCACACTTCTTATTTGGTACACCTTGTGAGTAACTAAGTTTTTTTTCACTTTAATATTTTTCTTGTTTAATATTATAACTCAACCTCTAAATTCTAAAAGGAAAATCTTAAATGACTTAATTGTAAGTTAAAAATAATAATAAATAATAATAAAGGCATTGTTCATGTTTCGGGTGTTTCGAATATTCTCTTATGGACAAGTCGTGCATTATATGATGCGTAGAATATATATATAAGAGAATCAAAGAATAGTAATAAAACAACTATAATTATATAATGAAATTGTAATTATATAAAGAAAAATATTCTATAGTAATGAGGTAGTGATATGTCACTCATATGTCGAACTACAATTACATTCAATTTACATTAATATCGAATCCTTAACTACACTAAGGTAGTATAGAGTAATTCGAGCGATTTCCTAATGAATATAGTCCATGTATGATAAATCTTTAAAATCAATTTATTTAGACTGGAGTTTGAATTTTAATTCAATTCTAAGATTAACAATTGAAAGACATTCTAATCTAGCTTAAACTACAATTGCAAGGGAATTAAGTGAAGCACAAACATTTAATGAAATCTAAAACATTCAAGGAACCTAATATAATCCAAACTAAGCAAGATATAAAGTCTATCCACAAGCATCTATGATTCAATGGAATAACAACCTAATAACTAATTAAATGCTAACTAACAATGCAGAATTTAAACAAGACCATGGAATCGTAAGGAGAATGACATCGAACACATGACATACATCAATGAATTAAGACTAAATGCATGACATCTTAAGCATGAAACTAAAATTCTATTACAATCAATCTTCAACCGACAAATCAACACATCAACAACCAAGTCATCAAATTAACTCATCAAAGATGTAGTAAATGATCTAATCAATTCAAAATAGTGTTTGGGAAAATTCATCGAACACGGCATGCATCACCCAATAACAACCTAATACATGAAATCCTAATCATGGGAACCAAACCAATTACAATGATTCAAACATGTAGATCAACACATCAAACATGAAGATCAAACTACACATCCAAGAGATCAACCACGGAAGGAGAACTTGCCCGGATCTTGAATGAAGCTGTGGAGAAAAGATTATTGTTTCGGTTGAGAACTGCGTCGGGACACGTCACCAGACCCTCCTCGCCGTAGCACGGAACAGTGGAAGGAGCTGAAGACGGCAGTAGCTTCAAGGTAGCTGGGAACTTCGCCGGAGCTGACGAGGACCGGCAAAAGCGTCAAAACTGAAGAACCTGCGAAGACAGAGAACGTCAGTGGGAAGGCCAGGGGGTGCCCTGGTGCGACCACTCCGACACTCAAGTCAGGGACAGCAGCGGGAGGAAGAAGATGAACAGTAAAAGAGCTTGAGCGTTGAAAAAGTAGAGAAGTTGAGAGAGAGAGATACTTGCGGAGCGGAGTGGTCTTTTTAAGGAGAGATAAGCGTGCTTACCTGTCACGTCATCATTTAAGGAATGTCTCATCCTGATTAATATGGTGACAGGAACAATCGAGTTCCTTGTCCCATCGTCTGTAAAGCGCTGTGTTGTCACTATCCGTGCAGGCAGCGAAGAGATAGCATTAATTAATGGGGCGTGGGCTTGTCAGGGATATGATGAATTGTACCAGGGCACTGTAGGGTATCTGGTAAGTGTGGTGTGTTATCAGCTGTACGGGGAGGGACTTGATTATGTGATTGTCAAATGAGTGATTCGGCGAGACTGTTGTAGAACGGAGGATGCGACCAGGCTATTACCGAATGGACAATTCGACGCGTGGGTGGCCAAATGGAAGGATTCGGCGCGTGGATGGCCGAATGGAAGGATTCGGCGCGTGGATGGCCGAATGGAAGGATACAAAAACAGTCATAGACATCGGTGGAAAACCGATGTCTATGAGAAAATCGACTGATGTCTATGAAGGCGTTGTAAAAGGTCTGACATTTTAGACATCGGTTTGTAACCGATGTAATACAACTCAACGACATCGGTTTGTAACCGATGTAAAATCGATGTAATATCACTCAACGACATCGGTTTCGCAACGGTGTACAACCGATGTAATATATGTATCACAACGACATCGGTTTTGCAACGGTGTAAAACCGATGTAATATATGTTTAACATCAATTTTAACAACGGTTTTCGACCGATGTAATATCACTCAACGACATCGGTTTCGCAACGGTGTAAAACCGATGTAATATATGTTTAACATCAATTTTAACAACGATTTTCGACCGATGTAATATCACTTAACGACAACGCTTCCAAACCGATGTCATTGAATTTAAAACTGTTGTAATAACACTTATTTTTTTTATGTTGTTTGTAAATTATGATCGAGCAAGATTACAAAATTATCATAATATTATAAATTCACCAAACAAATTACAAATAGAAAAGCACCGATATATTTAATCACCTTTACAAATAACACAAATATTCTTCTTGCAACATATTACATATTCCCTCAACGTTTTCATCCTCAGAAGAAACTAATAGAATCCTCAGGGTTTACAAATAACCTTTTGACTGTTGTACTTCTTCTACAGATACAAAATCTCCATCTAGCATAGCAATGAATCATGAGCCACTCCATTCACTTACTTCGAACAGGCTTGGACCAGCAAGCTTTAAATTCTTGGAATTTATGGGCTATGTCAGCAGTAGAATTGCTGTTGAGAAGGATAAAGAAGAGCTCCATACTTGGTGTAGAATGATGCGATGGCAGCTAGATACAAGTTATGGATCCAACGAGGGGAGGTTCCGTGAAAGGCCATCCTCCAGAGCTGCACAGGCTTCACCAGTCCAAAGAAAACCTGCATAAGCAAGGCACAATAAATTTAAAACAACGCATAAAATATTTCAAGACTAGAGTAGCAAATACAATTTGGTACTTTCAGAAAATTACCAGTCCATAACCAGTAGCTTCGGTGCGGAGACTTGATCCAGACCAGAATATTTTTGGTCCTGTAAAACTTCCCTTGCATATGGATTATAATCAAATCCAGAAAAAAAAAACAACTATCAGTGCTGTTATAAAGCATAGAAACATGCACTAGATTATTTGAACTGTTATGTTAGTTCCATGGTAACTGAAAAGCAGATTGGTGAATTGAGAAAGGAAAAAATATGCCGTAATAGATAGAACGTATCATGGTTACAGTGATCTATACATAGTGTGATGGAAATAGATATGCACTCAGTGCAATGAAAATGGATGATCTTGGACTTTAAAAGTTTAACTTAACATGTAGTTTTATATGATGTGAATAGAGAAGTAGAATACATCGACAGTGTTGATATGATACATGATGACTATTTCGCTCTTGAATGGTTTGTACATGAGTGTTATGTTTTGCTTATGCATCCAAAAACTAGATGAGCAAAATTAACAAAGTTGTAAAATGAAAGGAAAATGAGTAAGGCCCTTGATTTAAATCTAAGGGTTGAGTAATATTTGCAACATCAAGTACATACGGGTTGAGTAATATTTGCAACATCAAGGACATACTAGTCAAAAACACTTTAATAATATGACAAAATACAGTAAATGCCATCTCATCTACCCTTTTGTCCCAACTTTCTCGAGTTATTTCTTTTAACAAATTAACTTCAAAGAGAGACTGTATGTATGCCTGACTTGTTTATTTGCCTATTTCTTTCTAAGTTCTCTACTGAATTAAATTCAAAGTGATTCTAATTTCTAACACACAAATAGCAAAATAATCAGTTAAAAGAAAAGTATGCAAAAAAAAAAAAAGGATTGTCAAGTTTCTAGAAAATGAAGGAGCAAAAAAATCACTAGGATTGTCAAGCACTATGCAAAACTTTCCAAGAAATTCCAGGTAACATTTTGAGCTAAGCACGTTAATGCAGTCAAAACATTTTCAGATTAGCCACTATAGAAATAAAAGGTTTATTGCTGAATAATTATATGCTGGTAAGGAGGGTAAGGATGGACTACATACCTGAAAATGGCCAGTAAGACGCCTATACTGGCCAAAGAGGTAACCCATTTCTCTTGGACCAACACCCATGTCTTCTGCAGGAAGATCCTATAGATCAGAAAAAAATGTAAATTTCCTTCTACAATTATTAAGCTAACACTGGAATTATTTTTCTTACCTGGTCAGGACCCAGATATTTATATAGTTCATCCATAAAACTTTGACAGAATCGCATGATCTGTTATGACTTGTGCATGTTAATTATACTAAAATAAAACAAGATGCTGTTACATAACAGACTCAAAATAAAAATTACCTCAGTCTCACTTTTTCCCTTGGGATCAAAATCACTTCCTCCCCCGGCTCCTCCAAACTTATATGGAGATAAAGCATTTTTTAAGGTCTGCAAAAACAGAAAATGTTAAAGTTTGACAACTTTTTTCTAGTAGTTAGCAAGCAATTGACCAAGAATCTCAAGTACAAACATAATTTCTGACTACTAAAATGAATCAACGAGATTCCTAATCTAATAAATATTTAATATGACTAAGCAGGGGCATATGACACAATTTGAAAGGAAAATAAGAAAAAAATCTAAATTTTATTTACCTGCTCAAAGCCAAGAAATTTTGCAATACTCAAGTTCATTGATGGATGAAACCGAAGGCCGCCTCTACATGGACCTAGGACTTGGCTAAACTGCACTCGAAAACCTCGATTAACATGAGGCTCTCCCCTATCATCAACCGCTGTCTATGAGAATGGGCGTACGAAGGGTGGAGGCGGCGGTGATGAATGGGCGTAGGGCGGAGGGTGGAGGGTGGAGGCGGAGGGTGGAGGCGGCGGTGATGAATGGGCGTACGAAGAACCCTAATCCCGATTAGGGATTTTATATACTAAATATAATTATAATACATAAATTTATATTCTTCTTATTATTTTTTATATTAAATAAAAATATAAATAAGTTAAAGTAAAAAATAAAAAATATTTTATTTAAATTTTTTAAATTTGTATCAATAATTTATTTAAATTCTAATCGATCAAATTTTCTAAATATTTTTAAAAATTTTTAAAATATTTAAAATTTTGAAATATAATTCTAAAAAGTAATTAAAAATTCAGATTTTTTTATTTTTAAAAATGTATCATTCCAAATATTTTTTAAAAAATATTTTCGAGTTGTAATATAAATTATATATATATATATATGTAAATTTTAATTTTTAATATATAAATATATGTATATGCTACTTCTTAACAGCTCTGGTCGTGATTTTGCAGTATTGCAGGAAAGAAGACACAGAATCAACAAAGTACCTCTACTTTAAGGTGTCTTTAAATAGCAAGGCCCGACCGTCGATTGAAGTGGAGCCGAAGGTTGCGGAGGAAGTGGAGACGATGGTCCGGAGGAAGCCAAGCGGCGGAGATGTCCCGACCGTCGATTGAGAAGGGGAGGAAGTGGAGCCGAAGGTGTAGAAGTGGAGCCGAAGGTTGCTTGCGGAGGAAGTGGAGCCGATGGTTGCGGTGTGGAGACGATGGTCCGGAGGAAGCGAAGCGGCGGTGTCTGTCGATTGAGAAGGGGAGGAAGTGGAGACGAAGGTCTTCTGTGGAGTTGAGGGGGAACGCGTAGGTGGCGGTCTCCTTGAAGACGCGGCGGCGGCGGTGTGGTTGAAGACGCGTCTAGGGTTTACAAGGGGTTAAGTCGCGGCCGGGTGAAGTGTTGGAAGCGCAGGTAATAGGAAGAAAGGGAGAGAGGGAAAGATAAAATCTAAATATACAACGGTTTTAAATTGTTATTATAGCTTTAAAAACCGTTGTTGAAAGCGCAAATAGACACCGGTTTTAAATTGTTGTTATAACTTCAAAAACCGTTGTTGAAATCACAAATCGACAACGGTTTTCAAACCATTGTCGTAGTCTTCAAAAACCGTTGTTTAAAGCGCACATAGACAACGGTTTAAAACCGTTGTTGTATCCTCCAAAAACTGTTGTCGTAGTCTCCAATCAACCTCTCAACGACAACGAAAATATACAACGGTTTTAAATTGTTGTTATAGCTTCCAAAACCGTTGTTGAAAGCGCAAATAGACATCGGTTTTAAAATGTTGTTATAGCTTCCAAAACCGTTGTTGAAAGCGCAAATAGACAACGGTTTTTAAACCGTTGTCGTAGTCTTCAAAAATCGTTGTTGAAAGCGCACATAGACATCGGTTTTTAAAACCGTTGTTGTAGCCTCCAAAAATCGTTGTCGTAGGCTCTAACCGATGTCTCAAAGACATCGGTTTTTGTTAAAACCGTTGTTAAAAAGTAAAAGACATCGATTTTGCCATAAAATCGATGTCTTTTGAGTGTTGTTAAAGACCGATTTTCTTGTAGTGACTCATTACCGAATGGAGGATTCGGCTAAGTGACTGCCGAATGGAGGATTCGGCTAAGTGACTGCCGAATGGAGGAGTTGGCTAAGTCACCGCCGAATGGGCAATTCGGCGAGTGGACGGCGGAATGAAGGGATTCGGCTTGCGGATATGGCCGAATGAGTGTGCTTCAGTGGTGGGTGAATTGGCCAATCAAATCAGTGAATACAGTAGGTTGGACCCGTGTGGTGAGACCAGACTGGGACTCGAGTCTGACCATGAGCCCTTAGGATTACTCCCGGAACATATTTAGATCTGATTTGGCATTGTGTTCTTGGCGTTCTCTTTTGATTCTGATTGAGATGTGCTAAGGAGATGATGGTCGAAGGAAGGGTAACCCCTTAACCTCGATTTGGGCTTGCAGTGGAGGTTGGCCGGCGTTGGTTAGGTCGGTATGAGGCGTTGGGTGTGAGGGATTAGGAGTTGAGATCAGATCAAGAGAAGAGATGGACGACCGGTTGAGAAGGGAATCCGCGGCCTCGGTGGAAGAGAGGAGAGACTAGGAAGGGAACCCCCTTGACCTAGGCTTGCCTCGATGGTGGAAGATGATATTGTTGGCTGTGAGATGGAAGGAAGAGATAGGTGTTGGGTAGGGAATCTCCTTACCTATGTAATTAGGAGTTGGCCGATTGCCGGAGGAAGGGAATCCCCTTAACCTCCGGTGGATCGAGGAAGAAGGTGAAAGAAGACGTCGCCGGCGTTGAGGTGGAAGAAGAGACGATGACGCGGGATCCGGAAGAAGGAAGTCTTGGATGAAGAGGAGCACCTTGTTACTTGGCCGATTGATCTCCTGTAGCATTCTTAATGGATTGTGGGTTGAGGTTTTGGGTTAAAGAGAGGAAATGGATTAAGATCCGATTCATTAAGGCTTAAAGAAATGGATCCGGATTGAGAGGACTCTTCTTGGGTCTGGATTTTGGATTAAGGAGTCGAGGATTCGGATTCATTAAGAATGGAGATTGACCTTCAAATTGGGCTTTAATGCTGAGATCATCCCGGTGCAATGCACATGCTTATACATTTCGTAAATGTGCACAGCGAAAATATACAAATAATTAAATTATCACAATATACGCATGCAAAACAGGAAATAACATGTACAAGACATGATTGAAATTTAAAATTTTATAGAATAATAAATAATTCTGCGTATTTTATTGATGACGTTGAGCGATGTTAGCATTAATTGAGCGGTCCTTATCGAAGTCCCGTCTCTATTGGTGATCCACGTCAAGTTCTCGTCTGGATGACTTTGAAAGTCACGAGTCACGTCATCGTCCTCGGTACTAGCCGATGATCGATAATGATCGATTCGAGAGAAAATCCTAATTCTGGAAAACACGCAACAATATTTGTTGCAGTCGTTTTTGGGGTTTTCTAACTATCAATGGAAATCATATTTTCGATGTATTATTCGGTGGTCAACATTTGATCGTCGATTTAGGATAAATAGTCAGAACTTTTTCGATATTGATGGAATAATTTTCGAAAGCTTCATAAGCTTCTGATAACAATTTGACGGTAAAAACTCCTGACAATAGTTTGACAGCTATTCCTCCAGCAATTTCACAAATCGCTCTGGGTAAAGATAAAACAACGATCTTCTCTTCTTCGACAATGACTGTTCACGATAATCAACTGTCAATGTCTAACGCCCACTCTTCCTTGCGGTTGACCATGGTTCTTTACAGGGGAGAATCCAAACGATAGCGTCCATTGATCCTTTCTCACATGATCGGCCACAAACCAGAGGAGCCAAATCGTAGATCAGGCAGGGTGAAGATCGCGCTTCCGGGAAGGAAACCTAGTCGGCGACGAGCTTGTAGGAAGGAGCAGCACCTTACACCGTCGGCCACTGTCGTTTCGAAAGGGACCGGTGCTGGAGACGACGTGGATCTCAGATTCCCTTTTCTTCTGGCCGACGGCGAGCTTGCAAGTCGGCGGGAATCGACTTACATCCAGGGGTCGTCGATGCTCGCGCTCGGGAGGAAGAAGAATGCGCCTCGGTTGATGATGCTCGCGAAGCCCCGAATCCCCAAATCACGTTCTAGGGTTTGTGATCGTCGACTTGTGACGCGCTCGGAAAGACGCCGTCTGCAACTAAGCGCAAGCCAGCCATTGCAGAACAGAATAGTGTCGGAGCCCCCCACGCAGTCAAGTAAAGTCGATCATGAATGACGTAGCCGGCAGCTCCGGCAGCACCCTTGCGCGAACGGGAAATATGGAACGACGTCGTTGTTGGGATTATCTCGGTGCAATACATGTGTTTACATGTTTCACAAACATGCGCAACGGAAATAAATAAATAATTAAACTAATTATTATCACAATACACGCATGCATAATAGAAAATAACAACATACAAGGTATGACAGAAAATTAAAAATTTTAAAATAAAATATTATTCTAAGCGTACCTCGCGGATGATGACATTGAACGAAGTTGGCATCAATCGAGCGGTCCTTGTCGAAGTCCCGCCTCTACTGGTGATCCACGCCAAGCTCTCATATGGACGATTTCGGAAGTCACGAGTCGCGTTATCGTTTTCGGTACTAGCCGATGATTGATAACGATTGATTTGAGAGAAGTTTTATTCTGGAAACCACGCAACAACATTTATCGCGATCGTTCTGAGGCCTTCTAATTATCACCGGGAATCGTATTTTTGATGTAGTTTTGGTGACCAACCTTTGACCGCCAATTTAGGACAAATAACCAAAAATCCTTTCCGATTACAATTGGAAACCATTTCCGTAAATGATAGAATAATTATCCGAAAGATTCATAAACTTCCGGTAGCTAACCAGCACACGACTTCTCCAATGGTTGAAAACGGTTTTCAACACAGAATACACCAGTGGTCAAACGACAACAATTGATGATTTTTTCGGTAGCGATTTCACAAATCGATCTGAAATAGGATAACAAAATTTGACATCTTCTCTCCTCTCCAATGCAGTCGAAAACAGAGGCCTCCTCTATTTCTAAACGACACAATACAAGATCAGGCTGATCCCTCAAATCTCTCCATTCTAGATCAGCCCCTTCCTCTGGTGGTCGACGTCCAACGCTGGGTTGCAACAGATTTCCCTTTCTTATCCGTGGTCGGCAATGAACTCTGCTAAGGGAGAAGAATCCGATCGGGATCAAAAGGGAAGCAGCCAAGCTCGCGAGGAAACAAGAGGAATCGCGAGTTCAAGGAGGAGGAGAGATCGCGACTTGGAGAAGGGGCGGCTGCGGATCTTCCTTCTTCTTCTCACGCGACGAGGGAAGACTTTCTCCGATGGCCGGCTCTGTGTTGGTGCAAGAAGCACTAGATCTTGTCTAGAGTTTCGATGTTTGACAATACATCTAGGTCTGGTCAGTTTGACCAAGGGTTGATCCAAACAGAACTTGATGTTTGGATGTGAGTGAAGTCTAGTCAGGTTAGTTTGACCAGATGACTAGCGAAAAGTCCTAGTCGGTTAGACTAGGCAGTGGAAGTCCTGCTCTAGAAGATTAGGCAAGAGAAAATTATAGTTATAGGCTAGACAAGGGAAAGTCCTAGTTGTAGGCTAGGCAAAGGCAAGTCCTGGTTTGGAGGATTAGGTAGAAGTCTTAGTAGGTCGAGTACACCAGGTGCAAGTCCATGCAGTGTCGAAGGATCGGAAAGCATGACCAAAGTCCAAGCGGGTACAGTCAAGAGGACCAGAGATTTGGTGAAGTCTGGGCGGTCAGGAGGACCGAGATCTAGCAGCAAATTCCTGGGGGCTGAGGACCATGGCTAAGCGGGAAGTCCAACAAGCTTGGAGAACTTATTAGCAAAACTTCTCCCAACTAGAGTGGGTAAAGGTGCGTTCCCGGAGTGGAACAGTAGGCGTCAGACTAACTCAGAATTTCGGTAGAAATCCGAAGTTAGACCCATAGAGTAAGGTTTAGGTTGCTTGCATGTTTGTATGATTATCCTACATGAACCAGAAGCTGGAAGCAAAATGGAAAAAGCATAAGTGAAACAAACAGAGGTAGCTGAACCAAGCCCGAGGTCAACTCAGGTCAAACCTGAGTCAACTTGTTTCAGGCGACCAGAATGGTTGCAGGCGACTGAAATGTTGATTCCAGGCGACTCAGGATCGGATAAACATAGTGGAAGTTGAAGTCTATCAAGACTCTTCACGTTAGTACGGAGTTGACCAAAATGGAGATTCCAGTCGACCGGAAGCGCCGAGTCAACTGCGAAGATAATGGATGGGCGGTCTATGTGGAGTCACCCGGATTAGGATTCCAATCGATCGGAAGGTGCTATAAAAGGAGGATGAACGTGCACAACCAGAGATATCAATTACAAGCCCTCCTCTCCAACCAGTGGTGATTCTGAATACGAACGGGGCCAGACTCTTGCAACCGAGGAAGATCCAGGAGGATTGCGCGGCGCTTAGGACTTCTAGATCGGCGAAAGTGTTTGGTTTAATTTTCCTTAAGTGGCTTACTTTGCTTTAATTTATTGCATTCTTTATTGGACTATAAGACATGTTTCTCCGCCTCCGAACGAACATTCGGAAAGGAGACCACTAGTGAACGGGTGTCTCTCATACATAAGCTTTGGATGTACTAACCCTAGGGGGTTAGGAACCAAGTAAAAATCCTCGTATCCCTGCTTTTGTTTCTAATATCCGCTGTTTAATTTTCTGATAGAACGAATGAACGAAAAAATGACGACCGTGCTATTCACTCCCCCATCTAGCGCGTTACAAGATCATACAATTGGTATCAGAGTAGACTCGCTCTTGATCGGACTCATCGCCACGGGAGCAAGAAGGCAAAGATGAAGGGGGAGAAAGGTATGATTTTAAAAGTTTGTTTCAAATATCATATTATTTATTTTAAGTGCAGGGAAAGAGGACACTAAAAAACAAGTGTCATACTCGTAAGAATCGGACGACACCACCGGCGACAAAGGAGCAACCGATGCTAGGAGCCCCGAGGAACAAAGAGCACATCATGTGTTTCAAGTGCCAGAAACGTGAGTACTACAAGAACTGGCACTACAAAAAAGTAGATTTTTAGGGACGAATTTTTACGACGAAAGTTTTTCATCGCAAATTTGCAACTAATTTTGCGACGAACTCATTTTTCGTCATAGATTGGTAACGAAATTTGCGATGAATCAAGATTTGTTGCTAAATTCGCGACAAATTATTTTCATCGTAAATTTCGTTGGAAATAATAAATTCGTTGCAAAATTCGTCGCAAAATCTGCGACGTAATATTATTTGTCACAAATTTGCGACAGAAAATAATTTTGTCGCAAAATGATGGGATGAAATTTAAACTCGGCGACATTTGGCAACGAAAATATGTTCGTCGCCAAATTCGTCGTCGATTTGGCGACGAAAGCTCTATTCGTCGCCAAATCGACTACGAACAACGCGTTCGTCGCCGATTTGGCGACGAATATATTTTAGTCGTCAAATTCGTTAATAAACCTTAAATCTGAGATTTCCTCTTTTCTTCCTCCGCTGCCTCCACGCGCTGTGCGCTGCCTCCGCTCCCTAAACCCCTAAAAACCTTGCTGTTTTCGACCGGATCTTGCCGGATCGTGTAGTAAGCTTCTTCCTTCCTCCTTTTTTTTTTCTCATTCGGCGTTTTGATCTTTTGGTCGCCGGACAGCTCCATCGCCGCCGCCGGTCGGCCTCTGGCTGCTGCTGGCTGTGCCCTGCCTGCCGTTGGCCGGCATTGGTCGGCGATGGCCGCGCTAACCGCGCTGGTCGGCGAAGTGCAGCCTACGCTCTTGCTGCTGGCTGCTGGCCGCTGGCCACGCGGCTGCTGGCCTCTGGTCGGCGTTGGCCGGCGCTGGTCAGCGCTGGACGGCGCTAGCTGGCGCTGGCCGGCGCTGGCGGGGGCTGGCTGGCGCTAACGGTAGAATAATCGGTTAATGTAGATTAATTATTGATTAATGTTGATTAATTTGTTAATGTTGTATTAATGTTGATTAATTGTTAATGTTGTATTGGTGTTGATTAATTGTTAATGTTGTATTGATGTTTGATTGTGATTGGGTTAATGTGGTATTGATGGTGATTAATTTGTTAATGTTATTTTTACAAGTTGACAAATTTACGTTGACGAAAGTATTTAGGGAGATACTTTATCGACTTAAAGTATATTTCTAAGTATAGTTATTTTAGAAATTTGAATAGTTTTTATAGTTATATTTGCATTTAATTTAATGTTAATATATATTTTTCAATTTTAGTTTGAATTAATTAGACCAAATTAACGATATACTCTAAAATCCTAAAATCATAATCCGTAAATCTTAAAACTGTAAAGCTTTGAAACGTTCCCAAGGAACACTTTGTGGGCATCTATGGTGGATGCTTTACAAAGTCTCGAGGGACCTTTCTAAAATTAAATTAGATGAGTTATTTTTCGAATTCGAATTACATGAATAGACTAACATCGAAACGAAAGAGAAGGGTATAACTCTTGTAGCAGGAACATTAAAAGAAAGAAGATTAAAAAGGGTGACGGAGGAAGAATCTGATACATCATTAGATTCCAAGAGCAATGACGAAGTAACAACGAAGTTGGTAAATGTGATCCGTAAAATGCTGCGGAAGAAGCGCGACATAAAGAAATCGGAGGTGAAGAAGGTGGTTCAAAAGTCGAACTCTAACAAACTTTCAACTAGCAAAACATAGCTCACGTGCTATCTTTCCATAAAGATCACCATTTAACATTATATTTGAGAGGTGTCCTAAGACAATCGCCTTACAGTTGTACTATTTAAATAAATAAAAATTTACTATTTAAGTGTATATTTTTCATATGTTTGATTGGATCTTAAACTTATTTACTGAATGCCCACAATATAATTCATAGCATGAAAAAAATTTATGATTGGATCATAACTTGAGCATATCTACATGTGCAATTATGAATATATTAAAATTATCCATAGTCGATGAATTGATGAACGTGGATGTTATCGATTCTGTTAAGACTAACACATTTTAAACTCCTTGATTTGCCAAATAACTGTTCTCACTGACTGGAGACATTGGATGTTGAGAGTTAAATGTGGATGTTGGTTAAAGATAACTAGTTCATTAGAGTCACCTGCCATGAGACTTCGTAAGGTTCTATGCATATGTCAATGAAGATCTTAGTGCAGTTTAAGTGCGAGTTTTCTTTGACTTACGATATTCAAGTCACCTTGGTCATGGAGGCTTATACTTTAACATCTTAAGCAAATATCTCCGAGGACATGTGGACCTGAGATGATTGAGTATAAGTCAAAGTACTTGAAGGTATTTGAATAGCCCACAGAGAATTCACCGCTCTTTGTAAAAAGAGAGGTATATCCTACGGTTGCTTGTTAGGATTGTTACTGAAAGTCTTTGGTCAAAACATCACATGTCAAGAGTATGACATTCTTGGACACATGTACGAGTAACTTGAATTCATAGGATAAGAAAGCAAGCTTGGGCTAGGTGTGATGTAGTCAGTATAGTGGGAACTGACACATATAGACCATGTCTTGAACTAAGCAGGTATAAGACGGTGAAAGGAACGAGACATTTCATTATAACTACTGAAGGATTTCAAAATGGTTCTGAAATCAATCATTAATTTTTAGTCAATTGAAGATGATGATGTACTACTAGGCGCCACTCATGATCGTTCTATAATTAATGATTAATTACGAACGACCAACATAATCAAAAATCTATTAAGTCACACGCATTGCAAGTTTCTCTTAAGGACTTAAAATGAGTTTAAGAATTTGATTCTCAATTCAAGAGAAAGAAAGTCTAGTTGGACTAAACAAAGGATAAAATGAACCAAATTAGTTTGGTTTATGATGGAAAATATTTTGGCAAAACAGAAGTGATGAGGGGCTTCGTCTTGTAAAGATGAAATAAGCAAAACTAGTTTGGATCAAATTGGAGGTCGTTTGGTTATTGAACCAAACAATTTAGTTTTGAACCAAATTGAACTAACTCGATTTGGTTTAAAACGAACTCAGGTTAATCAATATATGGGTTCTAGTTGGATTTTAGATTGGACCCAAAATCCAATAAGATATGATATCGAAAAGGAATGAACAGTTGGCCTTAAACCCTAATGGTTAGGATCAATTACAACCATTCAAACTGGTTCGCTATTGTAAATCCTAAAATCCAGTTCAAATCAATTTGATTTTTTTTCTTCCTAGTCTGGTTTGGTTTCTTCTTCCTCCCGTTCACAGTGCTCACCGCTTGTCCGCACGCCCGCATGCCCGCACGCCCACACGCTTGCGAGATTTCTTCTTGCAGCGCGATTTAGTTGGAACAAAATCGACCACGATCTTCTGGCGATCCCGCATCCGCTGGCGAGAAGATCATGGCGATCGGGTATAAGTGGCTAGGCATCGAGGATCGGAGGCAAGCACACGAAAATCCTAGCGTTGTTTTCCCCTTTCCCTTCTCTTCGTTGTTCGTCGTCGTTGAAGCCCAATCAAACTCCTTCCGCTAGTAGTCAACCACTAGAGGAGGGTTTGCCACCGTTGCTCTTTTGTTCTGCAGTCAGATCGTCGTCGGATTGAGGGTTTGCCGCCTCTACCCTTCTGTTTTGCCATCGGGATCACCGCCGGATTGGGGTTTGCCACCGCTGCCTTCTGCTTTGCCGAATATTTCACAGCCGAAGGAGGGTTTGCCGTCGGGTTGCTGGCCGGAGGAGCTGCTGCCTGCCACTAGATTTCCTTGCCACGACCGAAGGAGTTACTGCTACCGAGACCGCGGGTAGCTGTTGGGGTTTTATTGCCGAAAATCGTGTGCCTATGGTTATTTTCTATCTTTTCTGAAAAGTGTTCCGATCCCTTTTCTTACTTTGTAACTATCCGAGAATTTGATTGTCGACGATAGTTTGAAAGCCCCGGAAATGAACGTGACTTGTGTTGTTGCATTTTTCTAATATTAGAATTCTATCTTGTATCGACCATTGCTATTCGACAGCTAGTATCGAAGATGACGACACAACTTAATGGCTTGGGAAGTCGTCTAGAAGAGTACTTGGTGTGGATCACCAGTAGAAGTAGAACTTCGACAAGAGCCGCTTGATTGATGTCAGTCTAGCTGAGCATCATATGCTAGTATGCGTAGAATATTTATTATTTAAAAAATAAATAAATTTCAATCATATCTTGTACCTATTGTATTTGTATGCGTGTATTGTGAGTGTTGTAATAATTAAGTTTAATTATTATTTTATTTTTGCTGTACACGATTGTGATATGTGTAAACACGCGTAACACACCGGGCCGATTTCAACAATGGTATAAGAGCCTGATAGTGCAAGACATACGTGTAAAATCGTTTTGCATGTTATAGTTAGTCGTAAATTACTAGGGCGTTGTCGTGGGGGATGACAACTCCTTCCAGGTCTTGAGTCCTCAATTGGATGAAAGGACCTCTATCCTGACTTCTGTTGGTACCGATATTATAAGTCTCTAACCGTCGCCCATGAGCTTTGCGAGCACGATTAGAGTCTCCATCCATATGACCTCCATTAATCATATTGATATCCCCTCGGTGAGCTATGTTGTCCCGGTGGTCTTGGCAGCCTTAGGTTGAGCCTCCTATGGAGGTGCTTGATGATCAAGTTGCCAATCTTCCCTCCACAGTGGCCTATCGCGACCCGGTGGAGATCGCCGAGGCATCTTGTGTTATATTAGGGAGGTGTTCTAAGACAATCGTCTTATGATTATACTATTGAATAAATAGAAATTCACTATTTAAGTGTATATTTTATATGTTTGATTGGATATTAAACTTATTCACTGAATGCCCACAATACATTTTATAGCATGAGAGAATTTGTGATTAGATTACAAATTATGAGTCTCTCTACATGTGTAATTATGAAAGTGTTGAAATTATCCCTAGTCGATGAATTGATGAACACGGACGTCATTGATTCTGTTGAGACTAGTACGTTTGTACTCCTTGATTTACCAGGCAGTAGTTCTCACTAGCTGGAGACATTGGATGTTGAGAGTTAAATGTGAATGCTATCTATCAAGAGTGAGAAGAAGGCTGTGATGCTGGTTGATTCCTCTAAGAAAGGTTCTAAGAGAAAGGTAACTCGTCAGAATAAAGGGAAGAAGAAGAAGGCCAAGGTTATTGAACCTGCTTCAAAAGGACCATGCCATCACTGTGGCAAAATGAGTCACTAGAGAAGAAATTGCAAGGCTTATCTTGAGTCCGTGAAGGCGAAGAAGGCATCTAATGCTCCATTCGCCTTAGGTAT
Organism: Curcuma longa; assembly: GCF_044706935.1. Classification (NCBI taxonomy): domain Eukaryota; kingdom Viridiplantae; phylum Streptophyta; class Magnoliopsida; order Zingiberales; family Zingiberaceae; genus Curcuma; species Curcuma longa. The sequence continues at coordinate 9,331,622 of NC_133873.1, read as the reverse complement.
TTTTGTAATTGAATGTCATACTATTTCCTCAAACGCTTGGGTATTTGATACTGGGTGTGGCTCACATATATGTAATGACATGCAGGGGCTAAGGAATAGTAGAAGACTTGCCAAAGGAGATTCAAGCTTATGAGTTAGAAACGGAGCAAGGGTTGTAGCTGTAGCCATTGGAACGTACTTGTTAAATCTCCTTAGTAGACATGTCTTAGAGTTGGAAAACTATTATTATATTTCTGTTTTAATAAAGAACATTGTTTCTATTTCTTGCTTAAATAGAAAAGATTTTCATTTAACTTTTAGTAACAATTGTTGTTACATAATTTTGAATGGAATTCTTTATGGAACCGGAATGCTATATAATGGTATCTATGTGTTAGAAAATTCCAACGAAGCATTCAACATCGAAACGAGTAACTAACGTGCTCGTAATGATGATCTGTTATCCTCCTATACATAGTATTGTCGTCTTGGCCATATAAGCAAGAAACAGATGTCTGAATTCCAAAAAATTAGTAGTTTAGAGTCATTTGAATTAGATCCATTTGACACATGCAAATCATGCTTGAAAGGTAAGATAACTAAGTCACCCTTTACTAGAAAGGGAGAAATAGTAGGAGAGTTACTTACATACCGATATATGTGGACCAATGTCAACTCAAGCACAGGGAGGGTACAACTACTTCATTACCTTTATCAATGATCATTCACGATATTGGTATGTATATTTAATGAAATATAAATTTGAAGCCTTTAAAAAGTTCAAAGAGTTCAGAAATGAAGTAGAAAAACAACTTGACAAAACTATTAAGATACTTCGATCTGATCGAGGTGGTGAATACTTAAGTCAAGAGTTTCAGGATTATCTAAGAGACAATGGAATACTGTCTCAATGGACTCCACCGTATACACCTCAACATAATGGTATATCTAAGAGGCGAAACCGAACCTTGTCAGACATGGTAAGGTCAATGATGAACCATGCAGATCTTTCTAGATCCTTTTGGGGTTACGCACTTGAGACTGCTATTGACCTGCTTAATAGAATCCTGACTAAGGCTGTCTCTACTACTCCATATGAGATATGGAATAGTAAGAAACCCCACTTATCTTACTTGAAGATATGGGGTTGTCCTGCTTATGTGAAAAGGATTATGTCAGATAAGTTGGATGCTAAATCTGACAAATGTCTATTCATTGGATACCCTAAGGAAACAAGGGGTTACCAATTCTATCATCCCAAGAAACAAAAGGTGTTTGTTTCAAGGCATGTTGTGTTTCTAGAGAAAGAGTTTTTCTCTTGCAGGAAAACAGTGGGAGTAGAGTCAAACTTACGAAGTTTGAGAAGCACAAGTAGACATTGACGAGACACCTAGTCAAGAACCACAACCGATTACTCATAGTGATGAGCCATCGGATAAACCTTCAAAAGAATAATTTCTTCGAAAATCTAATAGGACATGGTATATTCCAAAGAGATATGGATTTCTCGTAAGCGAATCAAGAGACGTGTTACTCATTGAAGATGAGGAACCTACTAGATATGAAGAAGTTTTGAAAAGTTTAGAAAGGGACAAATAGTTAACAACCATGAAGTCGGAAATGGATTCCATGTATGAAAATCAAGTTTGAAACTTGGTAGACCCACCTGAGGGCATTAAGCCCATTGGGTATAAGTGAGTTTTCAAGAAGAAGACTGACATGGACAATAATGTGATTACCTACAAAGCTAGACTAGTAGCAAAAGGATATCGTCAAAAGCAAGGAATTGACTATGACAAAACCTTTTCACTAGTGACTATGCTAAAATCCATTCGAATACTCCTGGCCATAACTGCTCATTATGACTATGAGATATGACAGATGGATGTGAAAATAACTTTCCTTAATGGGAATCTGTCTAAGGATGTGTATATGATACAACCCGAAGGCTTCGTATCCGTCGATAAAAATAAAGTATGCAAGCTTCAGTGATCCATTTATGGACTGAAGCAAGCATCTAGGAGTTGGAATATCCATTTTGATGAGGTAATCAAAGAGTTTGTTTTCTCACAAAATCTTGACGAACCCTGTGTGTATAAGAAGGTTAGTGGGAGTGCGATCATATTCCTGGTATTATATGTCGATAACATATTACTAATAGGAAATGATATGTCTGTTCTACAATCAGTTAAATTATAGTTATCCAAAAGGTTTTCCATGAAAGACATGGGAGAAGCAACCTATATCCTTGGGATTAAGATCTATAGAGATAGATTCAAAAGGTTGCTCGGTCTTTCATAGTCTACATATATAGACAAGGTGCTAAAACGGTTTAGCATGCTTGAATCCAAGAGAGGTTACATAGCCATCAAGCATGGGGTTCACCTCTCGAAGTCTATGTGTCCATGGACAGAAGACGAAAGGAATCGCATGAGTGAGATTCCTTATGCTTTGGCAATAGGATCCATCATGTACTCTATGATATATACAAGGTCCGATGTATCATATGCTCTGAGTGTCACGAGCAGATATCAGTCAGATCCAGGAATGGATCATTGGGTGGCTATCAAGACAATCCTTAAGTACTTATGAAGGACTAAGGATGTGTTCTTGATATATAGAAACGGTGATATGGTTACATGTGGATATACTGATGTCAGCTTCTAGACAGACAAAGATGATTCCAAGTCATAGTCTGGATACTATTCACCTTGAATGGTGGCGCAATAAGTTTAAAGAGTTCCAAACAAGACACAGTTGCCGATTCTACCACGGAGGCAGAACACATTGCAGCTTGTGAAGCAGCAAAGGAAGCGATTTGGATCAGGAAGTTCATCACAGAACTTGGGGTGGTTCCAACCATTGTTGAAGCATTACCTGTCTACTGTGACAACAATGGAGCGATTGCGCAGGCAAAGAAACCCAGGTCTCATCATCGATCCAAACACGTTCTTCGACGATCTCATCTGATCAAAGAGATCAACAATAGAAAGGAAATACAAATCAAGAAAATTCTCACAGAAAGAAACCTTGCGGATCCTTTAACGAAACCTATATCTCAAAATAAGTTTGAGGAACATATAGAGGCGTTTGGTATTGGATATCATGACGATTGACTTTAGGCCAAGTGAGAGTATGTTATATTAGGGAGGTGTCTTAAGGCAATCGCCTTATGATTATATTATTGAATTAATAAATAGAAATTTACTATTTAAGTGCATATTTTATATGTTTGATTGGATCTTAAACTTGTTCACTGAATGCCCATAATACATTTCATAGCATGAGAGAATTTATGATTGGATCACAAATTGTGAGTCTCTCTACATGTGTAATTATGAAAATATTGAAATTATCCCTAGTCGATGAATTGATGAACACGGACGTCATCGATTCTGTTGAGACTATCACATTTGTATTCCTTGGTTCACTAAGTAGTAGTTCTCACTAGTTGAAAACATTGGATGTTGAGAGTTAAACGTGGATGCTAGTTAAGGGTAACTAATTCATTGAAGTGACCTGCCGTGAGACTTCATGTGGTTCTTTCTATATGTCATTGAAGATTTCAGTGCAACTTAAGTGCGAGTTTCTTTAGACTTACGGTATTCAAGTCACCTTAGTCGCGGAAGCTTATACTTTGACATCTTAAGCAAGCATCTCCAAGGAGGTGTGGATCCGAGATGATTGGGTATAAGTTGAAGTGCCCGAAGGTGTTTGAATAATTCATAGAGGATTCATCGCTCTTTGTAAAAGAGACGTATATCCTACGACTGCTTGTTTGGATTGTTACTGAAAGTCTTTGGCCAAAACAATACATGTCAAGAACGTGGTATTCTTGGACACGTGTACAAGTAACTCGAATTCACAGAACAAGGAAGCAAACTTGGGCTAGGTGTGAGATAGTCAGCCTAGCGAGGACTGACACACACATATCATGTTCTGAATCAAGCGGGTATAGGACAGTGAAAGGAACGAGGCACATTACATTATAGCTACTGAAAGGTTTAGAAATTATTCTGAAATCAGTTGTTGATTTTTTGATCAATTGGGGATCATGATGTACTACTAGGTGGCACTCATGATCGATCCAAAATTAAGGGTTAATTACGGACGACCAACATAACCAGAAACCTATTGGGTCACACACACTACAAGTTTCTTGGAAGGACTTAAAACGAATTTGGGAATTAGATTCTTAGAAAAAGAGAAATCTGGTTAGACCGGACAAAAGCAAATGGTGGACTTCATCTTATGAAGATGGATTAAACAAAATAAAAAATGTTCTGATTGTCGAACTAGACAAATCGATTTTGAACCAAAGAATTGAACTAATTTGGTTTGGTATGTGTTGAATGCATTTTGGCAAAATGGAAGGCATTACGGGCTTCGTCTTGAGAAGAGGAAACAAATGAAACTTGTTTAGGTCAAATTGGAGTTCGTTTGGTTGCTAAATTAAATATTTTGGTTGTGAACTAAAAATTGAATCGAACCAGACTTGGTTCGAAATGAACCAAATCAAGCAAACCCTAAAGCATTGAACCGGGTTCAAGGAAAACCCTAAACCCGATTCAAGCCTACCCGGTTCGCCCCCTTTCCTTCCTCAATCGCGCGGACACACGATACCTCCTCCAACCCAACGCCGATAGCAAAGAAAAGGAAGGAGATCTTTGTGGTTGTCGGATCTCGTGCAAAAGAAGCAGTAGATCTTCTCTTCCAGCCCTCACTCACACGAAGAAGGAAAGAAATTCCTTGATTATTGCTGCTAGCACGAGAAAGGAAGGAGATTTGATCTCCTTCCCTAATCTATCGGCGAGCAAAAGAGGAAAGAGATCTAGTGATCTCAAGCTTTAGGCTTTAAAGGAAGCTTGGTGATAACTGCCTATTTGACCGAGTAAATTAGGATCATTTTGGACTGATTTTGATTATATTTCATATCATGAATTAGACTTTTACCTTGTTTTTCTATCTTGGATTAATTGTGGTCTTCATTCTATTTTCTATTATTTTGAGGCATTTATCGATATTAATTTGTGGTAATTAATTTGACAGGAAATTAGGAAGAAGATAACGATATTTGGACTTTCAATTTGAAGGAAAGTTAATTCTGATTCGAGTTGGATTCGAATTGGAGTTTAATTGACTCAACTAGGTTAAAAATTGATTTTGATCCATGTGAGTTCAACTTGGACTCAGCTTAAGTTCAATCAGGGTTCAAATTGGGTTTAGCTTGCATCCAATCTGGTCCAGCTCGAGTTTAATTGATCTCAGCCAAATCTAAATCAGCTCAGCCCAGCCCAAAGTCAAGTTAAGCTCAAATCAGCCAATCCATTAAACAAGCCAAGCCCACTTAAAGCAAGCCTACAATCCAGCCGACCCACTATTCATGCCCAGCCCAGTACTGTGCAAGCCCAATTCAAAACAGCCCGGTTCAACCAAATCAAAGAGGCCGGTTCAATTGAAATTAAACTCGGTCCACCGATAGGTTAAAAGCCTTCGCCGGTTCACAACGCCAAAGGGGCTCGCGATCGATTAGGTTTCTCCTCCTCTTCTCTTCACGCGACGGCGTCTGCGAGCTTCGCCGTCGTGGCCATTCCTTTCTTCCCCGATCAGCTTCGAACGGTGGCCGGCGACAACCATCCCTTCACATCCACAGAAGAGCGTGTGGCGGCCGAGTTTCTGGCGGCGATTTGTAGCAGAGAAGCGGCTGATTCACTGGCGGCGATTTGTAGTAGTGGATTTCCGCGCGCCTTCAACCTTCCGCCACCACCGGAGAAGACCAGGTAAGGGTGTGTATTTCCTTGCTTCTGACTTCACTGGCGGCGATTTGTAGCAGGGAAATAGGGCAAGGGTTGCTCCTCCGATGCTGCCATCTTCTCCGTTCGTGTCTCGCTGTGAGCGCAGCGGCGAGATCCATCTCCTCCACCTTCATCTTCACCGACGCTGGTTCCTCTGTTCTGAGTTGATTCGGCGCCCTCCATCCACTTCCATCCGCCTCCATTTCATTCCACCGTACCCCTGTTTGCCTCTGTTCCGAACCGAAAAGGGGAGGAATTTTCTAACCCTAACACTAGTTTAACCTAGTTTCGCTTGTTATCTTTTAGTAATTTGTTAGTTTCTGAATCAAAACCCCCCCCCCCCCCCCCCCCCCCCCCAATTTCATTATTGTTCTGCTCTTGTTGTGTTGAATGGATGAGTTACCATTTGAATGGATATTTGGTTTATTCATGCATGAAGTGTTGAAGTTGTTGATTTGATTATGTTGTTTGGCTAGCCGATTGCATTTGAATGGATGCTAATGAATGTAATTGATTTTGATTCATTCGGTTGTGTGAATGTACTGTTTGGGGATGATAGGATGAAGTGATGTGGGTTTCGGTTTGCAATTAAACAAGTTGGTTTGGAACCTTATAAGATGTTGGATAGCCATATGAAATAGTGGATTGTTTAGACAGTGAACAGAATGTGAACATGTTTCATTTGATTTGGTTGGTTGTGTTGAATTTGGTATGGTTAGTGGTGAACTCGAGTTGAACACATTTGAACCGGTTCTATGAATGTATGTGGATTGTGTGGTTAATTAATGCATGATGTATATATGTGTTGTATGTAGTATGTGGTTATGTTGTTGTAAGATTTGAATAAGATGGATTTATTTAATGTCAATTGTAAAGTATTTGTGTATATTGTTACTAGTGTGAATTTGTGTATCTAAGTTTGACAATGCATGTTGTATGATAACTTGTATTAATAAATAAGCCTTTGAACCAAGACTTGTACAATTATGTGATGTAGAGGTTCGTTATGTAACTTGTTGTATACGTTTGTTTCTTAATTTTGTAAATATGAGGTTGTTTGATTTAATTTGTGATTATGATGTATAGTAAATCTTAAATTGTGATTTCTGTAAATAATTAATATTCTTTTGTCAATAAATGAATTGTGCAATTAGCTAGGAATAAATAATGAATAAAACACAATAATGACAACCCCGCACCATAGGTCTAGAATAACATCCAGTCATTGAATCCGAGAGAGACGACCCGGACCTCCCTATACCATTTAAGGCGATAATAAGAGGTTTGGTAAATAAATAATTAATTAATTTTGATGGGTGTAAGTGACACATTCAATAAGGGAATAATGTAAACAATAATAAATTATCCCATAACAAAAACATCGCATCACTTGGCGGTAGCTCAAATAGGGGCATGAGAGCTCTGTTATTGCCTCCTTTCTTGCTGCCCCTTCCAACCCTACTTCAGCCCCATCTTGAGGAAGAAGAAGATCCTGTTCCAGTTCTATTTCTTCCTTCCCGATCGCCGAAATATTCCTGTTGGCTGCTGGAGCTTCTTTTTGTGCTTTGGCTGCTTGCTGCTGGGTTTTTTTGATTGATTGCTGCTGCTGACCGAACAGTTCACCAGATTTACTGTTGAAGCTTGTGGTTGTGCTATCGGTCTCATTGCTTGCTATCGGAGTTCGTGATCGTGTTGTCGGAACTCGTTGCTTGCTGCTGGAGGATGAAGTTTTGGTAGATTCCATCATCACAAAAAAAGTTTCAGTATTGTGCCTTTGAGAGATCACCGGAAATTAGTTTACCGGCGATCGTTAGAAAACCCCGTAAACGAAAGCAACATGTGTTGTTGCACGTTTTCGATATTAGGGTATCCTTCTGTATCGATCGTTGCTGATTCACGGCTAGTACCGCGACCAGCAACACGACTCGTACTTGAGAAGCCGTCCAGACAAAACTTGGCGTGGATCACCGATAGAGGCAAACTTCGAGGAAGCTGCTCAATTCATGACATTTTCGCTGAGCGTCATACGTCAGGTATACGTAGAATAAATTTGTTATTATAAAATTTTGTTAGGATCGGTTGGTTCGCTAGAGGGGGGGTGAATAGCGTTTCTCGATTTTTCTTGTTCTTTCTCTGCACAGAGATTAGCGGAAGCAAAAATATAAAAGAGAAAACAAGAGATCAACGCTAACCCGGTTTGTTTACTTGGTCTCCACCTCCGCAGAGGTGACTAATCCAAGGATCCACACGCACGCACACACCCGATGCACTATGAATCTTCTCCTTCTCGAAAACCTCGAAGGCGGAGAAACCTTTACAACTCTTTCGATCTCCTCAAATATGATATGAAATAGTGTTTAGGAGGAGAGGAAGAAAGCAGAGAATGGAGAACAAACAAGTTCTCAGAAGAAGCACAAAGAATGAAAGAATAGCGAAAAGATTGAGTTGTTCTCGTGCAGGCTTCTTTTATAATTTCTGCAACATCAGTCGACTGCTGGCAGGGCCAGTCGACTGATGCCTTCAATCGGCAACAAAATCTCGCATTAAAGCGCATTAAATGCTTGCCAATTTTCTGCAACGTTCAAATCACAGTCGACTGTTCCAAGACCAGTCGACTGGCAACAGTCGACTCACCATAACACCAGTCGACTGCCCAGTCGACTCCTGTCTTCCTCTGGCTCGACTGATTTTTCTGTGTGCGTCTGATTTATGAGCAGTCGACTGCTGGCAGGGCCAGTCGACTGGTGAAGCTGAAAAATCACATTTCAGCTTCTCTTGACCTAGACCTCGGCCTTCAAACATCTCCCACAGCCTCATGCCTTCCCTGCACTAGCTTGAGATGCTTCCATCAGCTTCGTCATGTCAAGTCCTTGCCAAGACTACCCACTTGGACTTTTCCTTGCCAAGACTACCCACTTGGACTTTTCCTTGCCAAGACTTCCCACTTGGACTTTTCCTTGCCAAGACTTCCCACTTGGACTTTTGCTTGCCAAGACTACCCACTTGGACTTTTGCTTTGCCAAGACTACCCACTTGGACTTTTGCTTTGCCAAGACTACCCACTTGGACTTTTGCTTTGCCAAGACTACCCACTTGGACTTTTGCTTTGCCAAGACTACGCTTGGACTTTCCTGCAAACTTGCATCACACATGTTAGATCACAAGTATTGCCTAACTTCAAACATAGTTTAGCCAAACATTGAAACTCAATGCACTTGGGGCAAAGATTGCACCAACAATCTCCCCCTTTTTGATGTTTGGCAAAACTTTGTTTAAGTTAGGTCTTTAAATCATGTAAAGCATAGCATGTGATTAAAACATGATAAGTAAAGCATAAATCACATGATATCAGAGTATTAACAGAGAGTATTAACATGAATGATAGCATGAATAGCATGATCAAATATGAATAGGCATGAAAAACTTTATTTTTCTCTCTAACTTAAACATTCATATTTCTCCCCCTTTTTGTCAAAGATCAAAAGGTGATTGCATAGACTAAGTAGGGTTAAATTTTCCTTAAAAATGTTTATCCCCCTTTAATGTTGCACCAACAATCGTTTCGGAGGGAAAAACAATTTAAATTCTCAAAATATGCTGAAAACAGAAGTATCAGTCGACTTCTAGTATATCAGTCGACTCAGCAGTCGACTGCAGTCTGACACAGTCGACTGATAAACTGAATTTCAGTTATCAGAGACGAATTTGAGAAATGCATAAGTAATTGTACGAGTTTCAAAAATTCATGAAATTTCACACGTACAATACTTATGACTAACCTTATTTGAGAAAAATATTTTTGAAAATTTTTGGTCTCAAATATGGTAGTTTGATACAAAATCCAAAAGTGATTGAATAAAATCAATATATGTCCAAGTTTGTATCAACTTTTCTAATGAATAGAGATTTTTTGATTTGGAGACTATCCTTAAATTACTGAGGGATTTTAAAATGTGTTTGATTATGTTAGTTTAGGAATTAACCACAAGGCTCCCCCTAAACATCATTAACCTCTTTCAAACACCTTTTTAAATCATATGCTCCCCCTTAATCATAACTCCATAAAATTTTCAAACACACATAGGCTCCCCCTTAATGTTTGAAATCACAACTCCTTTTAATCACTCAAAATTACAACTTCTTACAACTTCTTAAAAAACTTAAGCTCCCCCTTTAAAGTTGAATTTTGACCTTCTTCTTAATATTTCAATCTTTTCTCCCCCTTAAGATTTGAAATTTTGCATCATCCAATTTAAACACATAAAACATCATGAATCAAGCATCAATAAAAAAATTCATCAAGTGAATAGCAATCATAAAATGGATAATCATGAAAACATTGCAATCATAAAAGATCATAGTAAAGAAAAATCATCAAAAATATAAAATCACAATTTACAAAAAAAAGTTTAGAAACAAAACAAAACATCCAAGTTTACAAACAAACATCATAACAAACAATAAAAAAAACAAAAAAAAAATAGATGTTCAGGATACATGTGATAAAAAAAAAACACATCTTGACATCTCAACTCCTATCATCTACTCATCAGCTGCTGGAGGAGGAGGAGGTGATTGAAAGTGCATGTGCATTTTATGCACCATGTCACATATGAACTGTTGTTGTGCAAGACCCTCCTCCTGTCTTTGTGCAATATTCCTAATTTCTTGTCGTAGAACACGAATCTCCGCAAGACATACTTTGACTCGCCCGTCAACATCAGAAATCATTGTTTCCATACGGGTAAGCCTCTCATCGTCACTTGCATCTTTTTCTTCTTCAGAATCAACGAGGAGATAATTACTTGAGTCGTCTTCTTAATCCAAGTCATAGCACCATTTGAGTAGACGATCCTTGCTAGCTTCAAATGACGAGGACCAAGTTGATCATAGTCCATTGATAATTGCCGTATGGCTCCCACCGTGATATCCACCCCCTGGAATGCTAGAAATTGGGTAATGATGTGACCAAACGGCATATAGATCTTGCCATTCGTGGGATTGGAATGGTAGAGGATGGAGTGATATATGTGTAGGGCAATATCAATGTCAAGATGCTGCTCTAAGGCATACATCATAATGAGATGAGGTATCCGTATCATAGCTCGTCCTTTAGTTACTATGGGTAGAATGCAGTCAAGTATGATACGGTACCAGACATAATGATCAGCAGACATTTTGGTGGCATGAAAGGTATTTCTAGTAGGTTTCCTTGGTTGCTTGAAGTAGTATGTATGAATTTGTTCAATGGTTACATTTGAGAAGGATCCTGTGATTTTACCAGTGACATCAGGAAAGCACACAAATGGATTTGAAGATGTACGGAGGCCAAGAAATGATCGAATGGTCTCAGGTGAAAACTCAATGTGTGTACCAGCTGCAGTGGACACATAATGACTATTGGTTATGTCTTTTGGTCGGAGATTCACATAAAACTCTTTGCATAGATCTAGATTAATATTGCTTGTGCAATTTACTAGGTTTTCAAGTTGATAATACAGGATACGATCATAGATATGAGGAACAGTGGTGAAAATTGTCGATTTAGATAACGACAATCCATGAAGTGAAATTCAAAAGTTTCAAATAGATGTTGTGCCATTTTCGAATGAAATCTGGGTTCAGGACGGCCATGAAAATACAAAGGATCAGGATATTGTGGTGTATCCTTAGGTTTGCGTGGAAGTGATTTCCTATGAATTTTGTGAGCGACTTGTTTTTGCCTAACTCTAAGAATAATGCAACATATGATGCATGCACATGAAAACAGAAGCAAGTTAGGGCAAATATTGGATTTTAAACCAAGATAATCAAGGAGAAGTCGTTTTCTAGGGTTTACCTTCTTCCACTTGGTTGATCTGCCATCTTTACTTCAAAAACCCTAGTTTTGTCTTGAATGAAGGGAAGTAGAAGTTGTAGGAAAGTGAAGGAAGGAAGATTTTGAGGCTTTGAAGATGGCTGGAGGAAGGTCTGGAGAAGGAGGAGAAGCGGCGCCGGCGACTGAAAACTAGGTTTTCAGTCGCCTGCTGTCGGGCGCGTATATAAGGTTTTTCGCTCATCAGTCGACTGATTGTAAGTGAGTCGACTGATGTCAGTCGACTGGTGGAATAACAGTCGACTGTTCTCATATTTTGAACCTCTCAGAAAGTTCAGTCGAGTGTTGTGATGGTTCAGTCGACTGATATCAGTCGACTGCTGGTCTATCAGTCGACTGCCCTTAAATTTCGAATCTTACAGAGAGTTCAGTCGAGTGAAATCTGAAGATGAGTCGACTAGAATCAGTCGACTGCTCCTCTAGCAGTCGACTGCCCTTAAATTCTGAAACTCACAGAAAGTTCAGTCGAGTCTTTTTGGTCCTGAGTCGACTGTGAAGTCGACTGATGAAGTGATCAGTCGACTGATATTCTGAACATGTATTTTTCAGTCGAATTTCATTAATTCCGTAGAAATTCCACAAAATTCAGAAAAATCTGAAATTTTGCGAGAACATTTGTCTTAGTGATATCTATAAGGGAAAAATTTTGTTTCATGAAAATTCTTCATAATTTCATGAATTGACACAAACTTCGAGAATATGCTTAAGTGTGCATTGTTTAGTGTCACTATGATTCATTGTTGTGATCCTTACAGATTTGTGACTGTCTAGCATTGTGAATGAATTTGTTATATGTTTTCCAAGCATTTTAAATATTCAATTATGACTAATGAGCAAGATATCCATGAATTGAATATTTGCTATCCTCATAATTGATCTATTATTAATGTTTTGATACTCTTCATGCTATAACAATGTGCCATGAGTACAAGTAGAGCATGAGTATCATCCTAGCATCTCACATAGTGTTCAAGCAAGCCAAAACACAATCAAAGTCATCCTTAATGTCTTGTGAGATGTAATTGTTCTTATAATGGATCATACAATGCTATAAACCATTATTCTACAAAACACATTCCTAAACCCCTTCTCAAATTTGTGAATTCGTTTTCGGGTAATGGTTTAGTGAATATATCCGCAAGATTTGATTTTGATTCTATGTAGCTTAGTTCTATGTCTCCTCTTGCTACATGGTCTCTTATAAAGTGATGTTTGACTTCTATATGTTTAGTCCTAGAATGATGAACCGGATTTTTGGTCAAATTTATAGTACTCATATTGTCACAAAGGACTTTTACATTTGTATAGTTTAACTCATAGTCCTTAAGTGTGTGCATCATCCATAGTAATTGTGCCACACATCCCCCTAGGGCTACATACTCGGCTTCGGTAGTAGACAAAGCTACACATGATTGCTTTCTACTACTCCAACTAACTAGGGAGGATCCAAGGAATTGGCATCCACCACTAGTACTTTTTCTATCTAACTTGCATCCTGCATAATCAGAATCAGTGTACCCTATCAAATCAAAGTTTTTTGGTTCCTTTTCCGTGGGTATAGCATCTATCCACATGATATTTTTTCTGTGGGTATAGATTATAACCACCAATTTTATTATAAATAATTAAAATTTAAAATTCAATTTATATATTTAAATTTATATCACAATAGCAATCACTTAAAAAAAGACTCCAATTATATTAAAATCAAATCATATCCTAAAATTATAAATATCAATATTACAAATGAAATCATGAAAATCTAAAAAAAGTACATAACATGTTATGCCCCAAGTACATATATATGGTGCATACAAAATACAATGCCAAAATATGATAGACGTAAATCACCAACAATCAACAAGATGAGCACCTTCACTTCTAGTTATCACCTGCAAATTAAATTATAATGAAACATTAATATAAGTGAATGTATTTAACAAAATTAACTTCAATCTTAATGAAAATAATCAAATTAAATACCTACTATCTTCATAATCTTCATGAACTTTGAGATCCTGAATTGTTTTGATCATTTGGCTTACTTGAAGCATCAGGAACCTATAAAAAAATATACAAAAGTAAAGTATGAGACTCATAATTCCTAGTTGCACTATTCACATCATCATGGAAGAATTTATACTTGAAGAGTAAAGTAGTTAGAAGGTAGGCAATATGCAAAAGTCAAGAGGAGAAGCGTTGACTACGAATAAAACGAAAGTGAAGTTATTGGCTAATTCTCTTAATTAGTACTAAAACTAATTAAACTAACAATCAAGACTAATATTATTTAGATAAGTTAAATTTATACTGCATGTAGAACAAATTTTTCAAACAAAATATAAAAGAAATTTATCTGATATTAGCATACCTGTTCAGTTGCAAGTTGTAGGATGTTTTGCACAGCTTCTTCTGGCAAATGATTTTGCATTAATTTCAACACATTTGTCAACAATCCCTTAATCTGCGCAACTTCTTGATGTAAATCTGCATCTGTAGATGATGAAGCTTTTGCCTTTTTTGCAGGTGGAATCTTCCCCAAACATTGGGTACCAAAGACCAACATTTAAGGTTCCTTTGATATATCTCAAAATTCTCTTTACTATTGCAAGATGTGACTCCTTAGCACATGATTGGTACCTAGCACACATCCCAACCGCAAATAATATATCGGGTCTACTAGCGGTTAAGTATAAAAGACTACCAATCATACTCCTATAGGTTTTAGAATCTACTTCCTTCCCTTCTTCATCCTTATCTAGTTTTGCGTTTGTTCCTATAGGGGTTGAAATGTTTTTAGCATTTTCCATTCCAAACTTCTTAATCATTTCCTTAGCATATTTAGTTTGATAAACGTGTGTTCCTTCATTTGTTTGTTTTACTTGTAAACCTAAAAAGAAAGTGAGCTCTCCAACTAAGCTCATCTCAAACTCCATCTCCATATTCTTGATAAATTCATTTAGGAACTCATCATTTGTTGACCCAAAGATAATATCATCCACATAGACTTGGGCAACAAAAATATCACTCTCCTTTGACTTTATAAATAAGGTTGGATCAATGGTCCCTCTTCTAAAGCCTTTAGAAATTAGAAAGGTGGATAACCTTTCATACCAAGCTCTTGGAGCTTGCTTTAAACCATATAAGGCTTTTCTAAGTTTACACACATGATGATTTGGGTAATCATTACTCTCAAAACCAGGAGGTTGTTCTACATATACTTCCTCCTTTATATACCCATTTAGGAAAGCCGATTTTACATCCATTTGATGTAATTTAAATCCCATGTAAGCGGCATATCCTAAAAGAATTCTAATTGACTCTAATCTAGCCACGGGTGCATAGGTTTCATCATAATCTAGTCCTTCCACTTGAGTGAAACCTCTAGCTACTAATCTAGCTTTATTTCTTGTTACATTTCCTTGTTCATCTAACTTGTTTCTAAACACCCATTTTGTTGTAACAATTGTTTTATCATTTGGCCTTGGAACTAAATCTCATACATTGCTTCTTTCAAATTGATTTAATTCTTCTTGCATGGCTATTATCCAATCATTATCACTTAAAGCTTCATCAATTGTTTTGGGTTCAAATTGTGATATTAATGCAATTTGGTTTGATTCGTTTCTAAAGTGTGATCTTGTCCTAACACCTTGTTCTATATCTCCCACCACTTGGTCAATGGGATGATCTTGATGGTGCCTAAGGTTTCTAGGCCTAGTAGATTCATCACATGTGTTATTATTGCATTTTAGTTCATCGTCTGAGTCTCCTCTACCTCCCCCTAGATCATTGCTTTCAAGTTCTAGATTTTCAAATTCTTTTGTTATTTCTTTGGTTTTAGCATGTATATCCTCATCAATTTGGGATTTCCTAGGGTAGGTATTGTTAGTTTCATCAAATTCAACGTTTGAAGATTCTTCTATAATTTGAGTCCTTTTGTTGTAGATTCTATATCCTCTACTCGTCGATGAGTATCCTACAAGGATTCCTTCATCCGCCTTAGGTTCAAATTTTCTTAATTCATCCTTAGTGTTTAGGATGTAAGCTTTACACCCAAATACCCTAAAGTAGTTTACTTTTGGTATTTTCCCACTCCATAATTCAAAGGATGTTTTTCCTAAAAATCTGTGAATTAATACCCTATTTTGAATGTAGCAAGCGGTATTAACCGCTTCTGCCCATAAGTATGTGGGTAAGGAGTAGGCATTTAACATGGTTCTAGCGGCTTCTTGTAAGGCTCTATTTTTCCTCTCAACAACTCCATTTTGTTGAGGGGTCCTAGCACATGAAAATTCATGTTTATAACCATTTTCTAAACAAAATTTGGAGAAGTTTGAATTTTCAAACTCTCCACCGTGATCACTCCTAATCCGGTTAATTTTGAGTTTCCTTTCATTTTCTACCCTTTTACTAAATCCAATGAATATCTCTAGGGTATCATCCTTATGTTTCATGAAGAACACCCAAGTAAATCTAGAATAGTCATCTACAATTACCAAGCAATATTTACTACCATTCAATGAAGGAGTACTATGACAATCAAATAAATCTAGATGCAATAGCTCTAAAGGTAATGTAGTACTAGTTAGATTTTTACCTTTGTGTGATGTTTTAGATTGCTTACCCTCTTGGCATGCATCACACAATTTGTCCTTGATGTATTTGATTTTGGGTAGTCCCTTTACTAGCTCCTTATTTGCCACTTTTGCTATAGTCTTCATGTTGACGTGTCCAAGTCTTTTATGCCATAGCCATCCTGTTTCTTCTTGTGACACAAGACACTCAATAGAAGAGTTAGTAGCAAATGCCAAATTCACATAGTATAAGTTTTGTTTCCTATGTCCTTCTAAAATGATGTTGTTAATTCCTATTTTCCTAATCAAACACTTGTTAGCATGAAAGTCAATTTGGTAGCCTGAATCACAAAGTTGGCTTACACTAAGTAGATTAAAACTCATGCCTTTAACCAATAAAACTCTATGTATGGTTATAGTGGGTGACATTTTAATAGTTCCTTTTCCTATGATTTTTAGTGTTTCATTATTTCCAAAAGATACGTTTCCCTTTTTCATGTATTTAATTTTGGTGAATTTACCTACATCCCCGGTCATGTGGCTTGAACACCCGCTATCCAAAATCCACATGCCTTCATCCTTCTTTTTGTTTACCTACATGATACGAAAAATATCCTTCTTAGGTATCCAAAAACTAGATTCACTAACATTAGAAAGATACTTCTTAGGTACCCATGCTAGTTTTCCTTTAGTGCTAGGTTTGTTAGATTGTCTTCCTACAAGTGAAATATATGATACTTCCTTAGGTCTATATCCTAACCCAGCTTTGTTATACACTGCCCTTTGACTGTTCAAGATTAGATCAAGTTTTTGTGAACCTAATGTAAACTTTTCTAAACATGTCTTTAATTTAGCATTTTCTTCCTTTAGTTTTGTATTTTCTTCATTTAGGTTGCTATGGTCACATGCGATTGTTCTAGTCTTCCTAAGTTCTTCTTTTAATGCCTTAACTCTAGATTTTGACTTTTCTAATGCATGCTTAAGATAGTTCATGGTACGAAAAAGCAATTTTTGTTTATGACTATCTAATACCTCATCCTCGCTAGAGGAGGATTCATCTTCGCTTGATGATGATGATGCTTCATCGCTTGAGGTGTCTGATTCATCTCTTCGTGCCATGAGTGCCATATGTCGTGTGATGTGGCACGCTTCTTCATCATCGGATGAGGACTCACTGCTTGAGTCATCCCATTTTGCTTGAGCCACCATCACCTCCTTCTTTTTACTTTTGTCCTTTTTCTTCTTGTCTTTTGATTCATCACTTTTCTTCAGGTTTGGACAGTTTGGCCTGATATGTCCCTTCCTGTTGCACTCATAACAAGTAACGTCAGTACCAAAACCTGAACTTTGACTATTACCTTGAAATGGTGTGAATGTCTTCTTGAAGTTTCTCTTGGTAAATCTTTTGGTTTTCCCCATCATCTTCTTTACGTAATGTGCCATCTCTTTTGATGTTAATTCTTCATCACTGTCTGAAGATTCTCGCTCAGATTCTGATGACTCCTCTTTCTCTTTCTTCTTCTTCTTCTTCTCCTTATCTGCAATCAAGGCAATACCTTTCTCTTGCGTGCCCATATTAGCTTGTTCGTGTAGTTGAAATTCACAAAATAATTCATCAAGCTTAACAACAGATAGATCCCTTGATACTTTATATGCATCCACCATAGATGCCCATAAAGTAGTTCGGGGAAAGGCTTGTAACACATACCTTACAAGATCGCGGTTATCGATCTTTTCACCGATTACATGGAGTCCATTTACAATTTCCTTGAATCTCCCATGCATCTGACTTACTGTCTCATTTGATCTCATCGTGAAGGATTGTAGTTGACTCACCAAGAGATCCTTCTTGGCTCGTCTCGATTCGGTTGATCCCTCGTTTAGTTCGATCAATTTCTCCCATAGTTCTTTGGCCGAATCGAATGGTCCGACCTTGCTCAATTGCTCTTTTGATAACCCACATTGAAGGGTCGTTGTAGCTTTGGCGTTGGCTTGTGCCTTCTTGCACACATCTTTCGTCCAATCTTTTGTAGGAAGAGCTTTTCCCTCAAGGTCTTTGGGTATCTCGAACCCATCTACAATACTAAACCAATTTTCAATATCATTCATTAAATAATATTCCATTCTACCTTTCCAGTAGGCGAAATCATTTCCATCGAAGTATGGTGGTCGTGCGGTGCTGTAACCCTCTTGGAATGCCATGAGTTGCTCCGGTTGATTGTTAGATCCTCCGAAACGTAACCGGCTCTGATACCACTTGTTAGGATCGGTTGGTTCGCTAGAGGGGGGGTGAATAGCGTTTCTCGATTTTTCTTGTTCTTTCTCTGCACAGAGATTAGCGGAAGCAAAAATATAAAAGAGAAAACAAGAGATCAACGCTAACCCGGTTTGTTTACTTGGTATCCACCTCCGCAGAGGTGACTAATCCAAGGATCCACACGCACGCACACACCCGATGCACTATGAATCTTCTCCTTCTCGAAAACCTCGAAGGCGGAGAAACCTTTACAACTCTTTCGATCTCCTCAAAAATGATATGAAATAGTGTTTGGAGGAGAGGAAGAAAGCAGAGAATGGAGAACAAACAAGTTCTCAGAAGAAGCACAAAGAATAAAAGAATAGCGAAAAAGATCTTGAGTTGTTCTCGTGCAGGCTTCTTTTATAACTCTGCAACATCAGTCGACTGCTGGCAGGGCCAGTCGACTGATGCCTTCAATCGGCAACAAAATCTCGCATTAAAGCGCATTAAATGCTTGCCAATTTTCTGCAACGTTCAAATCACAGTCGACTGTTCCAAGACCAGTCGACTGGCAACAGTCGACTCACCATAACACCAGTCGACTGCCCAGTCGACTCCTGTCTTCCTCTGGCTCGACTGATTTTTCTGTGTGCGTCTGATTTATGAGCAGTCGACTGCTGGCAGGGCCAGTCGACTGGTGAAGCTGAAAAATCACATTTCAGCTTCTCTTGACCTAGACCTCGGCCTTCAAACATCTCCCACAGCCTCATGCCTTCCCTGCACTAGCTTGAGATGCTTCCATCAGCTTCGTCATGTCAAGTCCTTGCCAAGACTACCCACTTGGACTTTTCCTTGCCAAGACTACCCACTTGGACTTTTCCTTGCCAAGACTTCCCACTTGGACTTTTCCTTGCCAAGACTTCCCACTTGGACTTTTCCTTGCCAAGACTTTTGGACTTTTCTTTGCCAAGACTACCCACTTGGACTTTTGCTTTGCCAAGACTACCCACTTGGACTTTTGCTTTGCCAAGACTACCCACTTGGACTTTGCTTTGCCAAGACTACCCACTTGGACTTTTGCTTTGCCAAGACTACGCTTGGACTTTCCTGCAAACTTGCATCACACATGTTAGATCACAAGTATTGCCTAACTTCAAACATAGTTTAGCCAAACATTGAAACTCAATGCACTTGGGGCAAAGATTGCACCAACACATCCAAATCATCACCTCCATCTTCATCTTCATCTTCATCTTCATCTTCAACATCAAAATCATCAGTACCATCAAGCTCATTATCACATCCTATGGCATCTTTATCACCTATGTTACTCTCAATGGCTACATGAGCACTATTATCTACATCATCAACAAGATTAATTAGCTCTAGAGGATCATTATTTATGTTGACAATGACATCATCATCTTCATCCACCAAACTGTGGAATGAAGATTGAAGGCAATCCGCAATCCAGATTCTAGAATGATCTAAGAACTAAGAAGAATCGAAAAGAATCCAAAGAAACCTAACAACCAAGTTACCAAGATCTAGCTGAGAAATGAGAAATCCCTTACCTCCAGCCTCCCAACCTCTTCCTTCCCTTCTTCTTCTTGCTTGAGACCGAAACCCAAGATCCACAATCGGATCACACCATTAACTCTGAAAAATCCATGGATCTAAGCTTACCCAACCATAAACCGAGATCTAGCTCCGATTCTTACCGATCGACCTCCTTCTCTGATTTGTCGCCGTCCGACTGCTCGTTGCTCGCCGCGAGGCCTCCTTCTCTGAGTTGTCGCTGCCGACCCTGGCTCGGACCGCCCTCCACTCACCGATGGCTCAGCTACTCACGGAAGGATGGATCCGCTGCTGCTCGTTGCTCGCCGCGAGGAGCAGAGGAGAAAGAAGGTGGCGGCTCGCCGCTCGCGATCGGGATATGACGCGATTTGGGATGCCACTGTAGCTTCTCAAATCCCTACCGGTTCCTTATCTCTTCTCCTAACGGGTCTACTGTCCAGATCCAAACCCATTAACCCAATTAAACCGGCTTGACTCAAACTCGACTTATGATCGAGTTAACTCACGATTTTACCGATTTTAGCGAGTTAACTCGCGATTTTATCGATTTTACATAGGGGGCCTGATTTTAAGCCAATTCAACACGAAATTGAAATCAAAGTTCGTAAACTCGCCGAGTTGACTCGCGATTTTGACAACACTGATCATGAACAAGTTGAGGGGGGTCTTCTGATACTTCTTGCTGTTGGCAAACTGGTGCAAGAAAACTTCCTTAAAGTCTTTGAAGGAGTAAATAGAAGAGGTGGGGAGTCGGTTAAACCATCGCTGTGACGATCTGGATAGTGTATTGAGGAAGACTGAGCATTTGACCTCATCTGCATACTGATCTAGTAGGGAGGCATTCTCAAAGTGACACAGGTGATTTTCTGGGTCTGAGGATTCAGTATACTCACCCAATTGCGGTTGTCAAAAATAACAGGTAATTCCTACTCTAAAATTTCTCTGGCAAGGGGGTTTTCGGCACATCATCAGAGTGGAGGACGGGGGCCTTCCCTTTGCGTTCATCTCACAGTCCTCTTTTGCTCGGGATTCAAGTGAATCCTCTTACGTGGGGGTGACACCTCTGTTGATGGAGCTCATAGGCTGCAAAATGTCATCTATCGGTGGCCGCTTCTGTCCACCGGGAGGGGCGTTCGCCGTAGGGATCGACGGGGGTTGGGTGTGTCGTAGAGATTCCTAGACAACTGAATGAATGAGTTGATTGAGGTCGTCTCACATCAAGGTGATCATTTCCTCATGGTTCCTTTCCTCAGCAGGGTCGCGGCTGTCGGTGGTACGTCTGGTGTTGACCATCAGGTGTTCTAGCTCAGTTTCCCACAGACGATGCTAATTTTGTTCTAGCATGATGTCATGGACAGTTAAGCCACCAGTTAACAAAAATCCAACTCACGTACAACTGCTCCCGCCGATGAAGAGACCTGAAGAGAGACTGAACAGGAGGGTTAGATAGGTGTCGAGGATTCTGAGCAGGCCACTCCGACGCTCTAGTTAGTACTGGAAGAAGATGTGGAAGAGAGAGTATGTGAAGTTGCTGAATTTTTTGAGAGAGAGATTTCTCATACATGTGGGAGGGTTTATATACTTACGATAAAGAAATCTCCACGTCGACCTGAGGGCAGACCTCTACTGAGGCCGAGGATACCAATTCTGTGAATTGCTGACATGGAGGTCCCCACATGAGGCGTCTGGGGAACCAAGTTTGCCAACCTTGTAACCGTCCTGTGACTTGACATTGCTGATTATTCTTACATTTTGGTTGTATGTGCAGGCACGAGGGGATCCAGGGAACCAGGATTGACAACCTCGTAACCTCTCTGACCCCTTGACAGATCTTGCACAGTTGAGAGATTTTGATAGTTTCTATGTGAGGAGGGGGTGGTGGCCGAGATGAGGCATGGAGATCGAGTGGGCGGAGGGGCCGCTTAACTGAGGGATTTGTAGAGGTTGAACAGTGGAGGAGTTGATTCATCTGAGAGCCATGGTGCCAAGTTGCTGAGCGGTTGAGGGACTGAGTGATCAAGAGGTGGATCGATTGAGCAGCCGAGAGGCTAAGAGATCGAGACGGTTGAGGTCAGGATGGCCGAGTGGCCGAGACGACTGAGAGGACATATGGCCAAGGCGACCGAGGTCGAGGTAGTCAAGACCGAGTGAAATGGAGTGACCGAGAGACCAAGTAGCCTAGGCGGTTTAGGTCGGGATGGCCGAGTGGCTGAGATGATCAAGAGATCGAGATGATCCAGGTCAGGATGGCTGAATGGATGAGATGACCAAGAGACCGAGACAGTCCAAGTCGGGATAGGCGAGTGGCTAAGATGACCGAGAGACTGAGTCGGGATGAGATGGAGTGGTCGAGAGACTAAGTGGCTAAGGCGGCCAAGGTTGAGGTGACTGAGATCAAGTGAGATGATTGAGATACAGAGACGGTCTAGATCAGGATGGCCGAGTAGCCGAGTGGCCGAGATGATCAAGAGACTGAGACGGTCCAGGTTAGGATGGCCAATGGCCGAGAGACCAAGATGACCGAGAGATCGAGACAAGATGAGATGGAGGTGTTGGTCTACTCAAGGTTGACCATTAATTTTCTAACTTAACACATGGGTTCACCTCTTGACCATCCCTACCACATAAGATAATCAAGATCTGCCACGTCATCTTTAAATGCATATAGTAGTCCTACTCGATCAAGGGGCTCACAGATATCACTCTCATCATATGAGAGGGATAGATCTCATCTACATCACTCACATCCCTCCTCATAAGTTGTTGCATACCCAGTGATCGCCTTTATAGTCCACCTTGTTACAGGTGATGTTTGACGATACCAAAGTACACAACTTCTTATGTAAGGAACCGTAGTGACTTTAGGTCTAAGAACTATTCATATTAATAGTCACATGAGAAAGTTTATTACACTCATATAATGATCCATGAAACTTTCTCATGGCGGGTTAATTCAGTATATATTCTCTAATATATATCCATGTGTCAAGCTGATATCACATATCCATGACTTGTGAGATCAAGTCATTAATTGACTTGCATGCTAGTCTCATACATTAATATTATCCTTGAATATTAATACTTGACTAGGAATAGTTAAGAGTAGTATTCTCTACATCATCTCACTATCAATTCAACTAATTGACACGATGCATATTAGAACTACTATTCAAGGATATTATTATATTTAGTCATTTGATACAAATATGAAGTAAATATAATAATTAAATTTTACCTTTATTAACAATATAATATGATACAAAAGTTTTTAGTCAATTATCACATAATTAATTTTAGGGCTACTACTAACACTATCCTCGTCCTCATGGGTATAAATTACTCAACTCTTACTGTTTATCGGAGACTTACCCCTATAATTTAACTTTGCCTTGAAGCATTTTTTTTCCTTTAGACTTCATATACTTCAGATGAACTTGAGCCTATAGTTATTTTTACGCCTTTGCCTTTAAAGTACATTTCCCTTGATTATCATTATTATTGCCTTGATACTTTTCATTATGCAGTTCCTCAGTCTGTTTCATGCAACTTTCTTCAACATATCTCAAAACCTTGACCCATCCAGCTACAAAACCAGAGTTGTTCTATGTATCTTTAAATTCGCATCAGTGTTGCTTGCAGTATTTTTTTATTGTATATTTAACATACCGTTTGCATTGTATATACGTGCATTAATATTTAATATGAGTTTGTGATATGGATTTTTTTTCTCAATCACATTGATTGATTTCTCAATCTAGTACCACTTTGTAAACAAAGTGTGCCCATTTTTCTCTTGTGACCAAATTATTAGTTGCTCGACTTGCTGTCTCCCTGTTTGCCTGAATAAATATAATGCTTGAGTATAATCTTTCTAATAAAGAGCAATTATAAATCCCGAGAAAAAATAATTATGAATTTCTGCTTTAATTAGCTAGATGTCGTATTTTGATGACTAAAAGCGATCTACGATAACGTGCATAAGTAGGCCGAATCATATCCTTGAGTGAGAAAGCATATAACTGAACTGTATATATATATTTATATCTCCATGTCCAAATGCATGTTGCTGTAGTGACTGTTAATGTAATTCCAGCTAGTGCTGCCCTTGTTTTACAAGTATTATTTAGTGGAAATGATCACCGTTCAACAAACTAATGGAGTATGTTTAATACATAATTAATATAATTAATTAAACTTATCCCGACTCAAAATCCCTTTTTAGCTACCTAATACTGGCATATAATTAGTACTCCATGCATTAGGTCAACGATATATATGATTTGTACGTAGACGAAGAATCAACTCTATGAAATATTTTAGCAGAATTATTAATAACAAACCGTAGAAATGGAGTAGTGCAACACATGCGTGGAGTGACAATGCAGAACAACCTAACAATGTGATACATTAAAATATAAATCTAGGGATACGGTTGAATTAGCATCGTCTGCATAGTACTGTAACGTAGTGTACGTATTTACATATTAATTTTAATTTTCTTATTTGGAAACTTTAAAATCTTCATCGAATGACATGTCAAGATTAGTACCTTAGTTCCCTTTATAAAATTATTAATATAGACGTGAAATGACGGGTCTTTGTAGGCGTGATGTGGCGAGGTGGGTCAACAATCGATCGACCTGGTGGGCTAATAGGTCAATGGTCAAATCATGCCTTTGACTGATCTGACAACAACTTCACTTAGTTCGGCTCATCAAGCCCTCGGCCACTTGGCCTTACGTCTCAGTCATCTCGGCCACTCAGCCCTACGTCTCGGTTATCCCGGCCACTCGATCTTACGTCTCAGTCATTCGGCCGCACTCTCCATTATCTCGGTCATTCGGCCACCTGACTCACTCGTCTCAGCTACTTAGCCATGCATGCAACCCACTGGGTCGCTCCATCTCTGCTAATTCTGCCACTCAATCCTGCTCTTGGTCTCGATCAACTCGGCCACTCGGTCTCCTTCTCAGTCTCTCCTCAACGAGCCCAATCGCTTGGTCATTCCGGCTCGACCCTCGTACCTCTATGTTAAAGGATAATCGAGCGGTATGACAATCAGGCGTGTGAGCCCTGCCACATGATAAAGGCGGAGGCTAGGTTGTCAAGCCTGGTCCCCGCGACCTTCCTAGGCCTCCATTCTTGGGTAAAAGACAGAAATATCCGCACGATGACCAGGCCATAGGTTGGTTGCGAGGTTTGCAAACCCTGCCCCTAGATGTAGCCTTATCCGCTCACTTGTCAGCAACTTATCAGCAATGTACAGAATCTGTCCTTTCAGATACCACCACAACCTGCTTCTATATGTCAGTAGGAACTCCTTCTTCAGTGAGTATATAAACTCATCTACAAGTATGAAAAATATCTCAGGAATTTCATATACTTCTAGTACTGTTTCTTCTTCACTTCACTACTCCTTGCTAACTTGAGCATTGGAGTGGCCTTGTCGGGAATCTTCGGCGTCGTACTAATCCGTTCGTTCAGTTCTTCCTTTCCTTAGATTTTTCTCACTGGCAGGATCTACGCAGATTGAGGTAATATTTCCTTGACGGGTGACTTGACTGTCTGAGACATCCAAACGGAATAAGACAGAATTTCATAAAATGTATGTTCATATACTTAAAAAAAGAGATATGATCAAAGTAAACGTGTGTATGTGGCAACAGACATGTTGCAGTAATTTATTATTTTGGTCAGAGACATCTTATACTAATCTATGTGATCTTAAGCCAATAAATCATTTTCTACGGGGACAGAAAATTAGTTAGACTCTAACCTCTCTGGTTGGTTCATGTATTGGATCGCAAAGATATAGATGACATCAAAATGCACTCTCATCGAAGATAAGAAAGATGTATACAGTTAGTCCACTTCATCTTGTAGGGTTATTAACGAAGCAATTCCGTGGTCTTGTTCTTTGTCCACTAGAATTATTTGTGCTACAAAATTAAAAGTTCCCACGTAGATCTCCACCAATGATTAAAGGCAATAATAATGTTGTGGCACTATCTCCCTCCCTGTTACTGCACGTCCTGATTGCGATCGTGCATGAACTCAAACAATTTATAAATTGATGAGGAGAATAAGAAGCATGCATCGATTAAGGGTTTGCTCATCCAAACCAAACATAGGCGTAAATAAACTTGCATGGGAACCTTGTTAGGTCATGTCGTCCCTGGCCTCGCCTTCACTGTGTTAGGCCTCTGGCACACGCTCAACACCACCAAATCCTACAATCTCAACGGCCCTTCCACCTTCTCCTCCACAACTTGGTTTCCTTCATCCACTCTCAAGCACTTGGAGCTCTACCTCCTCATCTCCTTCGGCCTCCTCGCCGCCGTCCTCCAACTCCTCGACTATCCCCACTTTGCCTTCTCCTTCCACCCCGACAACTTCGAGCACGCCACCATGTTCCTCCATGTCATCATCTATGCCTCCGCCGCCCTCGCTGCTGACTCAGCCTCGCCCACCTACGCAGGGCTGGTGGGCGTGCTGGCCTCTTCCGTCTTCGGGCAAGAGTTCTTCTTGCTGCACTACCACTCAGCAGACCACACCGGGCTCGAGGGGCACTACCACTGGCTTCTCCAGCTCATAGTCGCCGCATCCGCGCTCGCCACAGTGATGACTACTGGATTCCCCGGCAGCTTCGTGGCCGCGCTGGTGAGGTCGGTTTCGGTGATGTTCCAAGGGGTGTGGCTCTTTGTCATGGGGCTCGCGCTGTGGGTTCCGGTGCTGGTGCCGAAGGGGTGCTATGCCGTGTCTTCGACGGAGCGTGGCCGTGGAGCGGTGGCGTGCCACACGGAGGAAGCGAGCATGAGGGCGGTGGCATTGGCGAACTTGCAGCATAGTTGGACGCTGGCTGCCATATGTATCTTTGTAGCCTGTCTGTGTCTGAGGCCGATGCCGAGCGTGAAGTCGCCACTGAAGTACAGGAAGCTTGAGGAGCCACCAGTTAGCAATCTGGAGATAAGTCATGACGACTCTGTTTCAGCACAACTCAAACAGGTCGCTGCAGCCTTTTAAGACATGGACGTTGTTTGTACCAAGTAAACCGATCCATGCTGTATTTCTAGTGATTTTGCAATTCTATATATACCTCGTAAAAGACTTAGTGGTACTATTTTTTTTAGAGAAGGATAAATATTAGCTATGAAAAAAAAAGAGAAAAATATGTATCTATTCCTGAGAAACATCCTTTCTGACCGATATCACCTTTAACATATATCACCCTCGTATTGACGTCTATGATGAATTTACCATATTAAAAAAATCATATAAGACATTATCAGGTATCGGGATTTAGTAAATCGGTCATAGCATCGATAACTCTGGAGAAATACTTTTAGTATCCGTTCATGGAATAGGTGCCAACAACTCTTCACTTTGTCTTCCCAAATAGCTTTGTTGATCACACACTCAGAAGATGTTATTACAAGAATAATCAAATTTAGCGATGGAATTAGTAAAGAAAATTTAGTGCCATCATTAATTTAGCAGTGGATTATTAAATCCTTCATTAATTTAGGAACAAAATTTTAATTCTGTCACTATTTTATATATTAATGACAGAGATTTAATTTCGTCGCTACTCTAGCGATAGAAGTTTATTTATCATTACTAAATTAGCGACGATAATCTATTTCCGTCGCTAATCAGCGACGGAACTAAATCTTCATCGCTAATATAGCGACGGATTCAATAATCCATCGATAATTAGCGATGGAAATAAATTTCGTCACTAATATTGTATTTTTTTAATTATAATTTTCGATCAAATTTTTTTCCCTCGCGCGATCCCTATCTCTCTCCCTTTCCCTCTCCCTGTCCGATCACAAACACCAGCATTCCCCCTCGTGAGTCTCTGACCTTCCCCCTCGATTTGATTCCCGATCAGTAAGCTCTTTCTCTCTCCTCTCTCATCCCTCTAGGCAAGCTACTTATCACCGGCGTCAGGGCCGCCCTGGATGTGCTCACCGGCATTGGGCCCATGCATCCTGGGCGAAATTGCTATATAGCGTCGGGTCTGTCCTGGGCGAGTTTGTCGACGTTGGGCCTGACTTGCCCGAGCTGGCCGACATCAAGCCTGGCCTGGCCGAGCTCACCGACGTCTATTAAGGCTTGGCCGAGCTCACTGGCATTGGGCCTAGCCTGGATGATCTCAATTGGCCTTTAGTCTTCGTGCCGACTACACATGTTGTGTAGGATCCTAAGGTCAAGGTTCTGAAGCCATTGGGCTCCCCAAGGGCGAGCTTGGCAGCGTCGGGCTCGCCAGGCCAAGCTCGGCAGCATTGGGGCTGGCCTGGCGGAGCTCACCGGCAGTTGTTCAGGCCTGGCGAAGCTCATCTGCGTTGGGACCAACCTGACCAAGCTCGTTGGTGTCAGGCCTGGCCTAGTAGAGCTTGTAAGCATCTATTCAGGCCTGGTTGAGCTCTTCGACATCGGCCCTAGCCTTGGCGAGCTCAGCCGACTTTTTGCCTTTGTGTCATCTATGCATGTTGGATAAAATCCTAAGGTCTAGGGTTCTAAAGGCGTATGTTTGTTTTAATATGTAGCTCCTCTCCTCGTAGTTGTCCGAGAGATATCGTTCGAGAGACTCCAAGAAATCAGAGCTTCTTCTACCTCTCTTCATCTAAGAAAATTGTAAGTACCATTTATATTATATATCACTTTATTATTTTTGAATTTATGTGTATTTTTGATATACAAAATAAAATATCATATGATTGGATTTGTATATCACAGACACCAAGTTATCTACAGTGTGAACTAAGAGGACTTTATTGCAAAATTACACTATTGCAATCATTTGACCAAAACATGATTTCTTAATTTCATAAATGTTTATACAAAAGACCTAGTCTTTTTAGTATACTTCCTAACATCCTATGGTCGATATCTGTCCTCTAATACTCTCCGAGTACCACCCCTATCCGATGTCGAGATCAGATCATCGACTCGGCTGCGTACACTGCCATACAGCCATCGACTGCGTACACTGCCATACAGTCGCCATCAATATGATGGAAGTAGGGTATCATAACCACCTATATAATTACTAAGGCCAACTATCATCACGATAGACCCACATCATTGGGATTTACAATCGTTATCATGCATCATGATGAGATGGTCAAATCATTGTAATTAGCACCTACCTTACTAATCAATAATTGTAGGTATAGGTCATAATGGTCTCAAGTATCATAAGAAAAGAACTATAACGATAATGATCATAAATGTCATATCCAGAGTAGAAACACAGCTAGGAATATTAATCCAAGGTCAACGGAAATAAGGTCAAGCATGATATGAACATGAGTATCATAAAAGTCAAATTCACATTTAAGAATAGGAAAGTGATCAAGAACTAAGCACGACAATAGAGAATAAAACATGCACTGTAAATAGAAAGGAACTGTATTAACCAAATACAGTAAATCATCCACCTGAATGACGAATCGTCGCAATAAAAATCTCCCCGTACCAATCAGGTCCTGCAAAATAAAGCATCTTCTAAATATCAAGATATAACCAAGAAACCTTAGGTTAACCTAATCCCCGAAATAATCCAATCAACTTTTTAACTCTACTGGATCCCTCCTTGAGATCAACCCGAATTAAAACCATCCACCAGAGTTCAACCGGGTTAGAAGGTCCATGAACCGATCAAATCCTAACCAAAACCCTAACAAAATTCTTCCCTAACTTCACTAAATCCACTGAATAGAAAACTTACTTTGCTCTTGATGGTGATGGCACTCAAAACCAGCCGGCGTCGATAGCAAGGGTTCCGGCCTTCTCGGGTTCTCGGGGAGGAAGACGAACAGGGGAGGTCGGGAGGAAGAAACCACGCGGAGGTGAGGGCTCTGCCTTGCAGAGGGGCAAGCGGCGAGGCTTCTTCTCCAGGTGGTGGCCAGTGGCGACAAGAGATGGCGGTAGCAAGGACAGGCGATGGCTCGGATTGTTGCTGGTCTTCTCCACGCGACGGCGGCATGTGGTGTCGGCGGCGAAGGGGCAGCGGCGTCTGGCGATGAGTGGGTTTGCTAGAGGAAGGGCGGCGGGCTCTGGTCGGCGTCAGCTCTGGTCGGCGTCGGCGGCGGAGGTGGCAATAGGGGTGGCGTCGGGCTTCACTGGCAGTAGAGGGCGGCTGTAGCAAGGAGCAGCGGTCGGCGTCTTCTCTGGGCAGCAAAAGGGGCGGCGGCAGTGGCTTGTACAGTGGCAAAGAGGTGGAGAAGAGGAAGGGCGACGCGACTTCGGGCGATGATGAAGAGGCGGAGGCAACGAAGAGGAAGAGAGGAGATGCGGCGCAGAGGGAAAAGGCTGGGTTCCGGGGATCAAACGTGCGATTCCTTATTTAAAGAGGAATCACAGTAACCTAGACCGGTTTAACCGATTAAATCTAAACTAACACCGTTAAATCAAGTTTTTATCGGCTAAACCCAATTAAAAACCTAAGAATTATTAAAACCATTGAATCGGTTACTGTAGCGAACCGGGTTCAACTTTGGTTCGCATGGTTCACTAACCAAACGACCTCCGATTTAATCCAAACTAGTTTCGTTGGATTCATCTTCGCATGACGAATCTTTTCATCGAGTTTATTTTGTCAAAACCTCTTCCAACATGAACCAATCCAACTTGGTTTAGTTTGGTTCAATCTCGTTTCGTTTGGTTCACTAACCAAACGGTCTCTGGTTCGAGCCAAACTAGTTTCGTTTGATTTGTCTCTGTAAGACGAATCTCCTCATCGCGTTTGTTTTGATAGAAATCTCTTCCATCATGAATCCACTTAACCAAACCCATTAAAGCTTACCCTTTTATTGTTTAATTCCAACCCTAAAATTTCTAGGATATTACAATGAATAGAATAGATCTTTTTTTGCACATCAAATATCAATAGTAAATAATTATCTATCTATTTAGAATGATCTTTCAATTCCCTTATTCCTTTGCTAATATTTTTTAAAAAATAATTCAGTATATATATATTTTTAAATTTGATAGCCAAATATATTTTGATTCTTAACTGGATTGAAAATACTGATCAAATATATACCATCAATTGGGTTAATATTAACTATGATTTGTTAGACTTACAAATTGAACACAAATAGGATAACATTAACCTTGTCAAAACTTTCGATAGCTTGGTCACTTGATAACTTAGTCAGCTGTTACCTCACAGTCGATGGCTTGGCTAACCAAAAGGTTATTGTTCAAACTCAAACTTTATGTTTAGTTTAGGTTTAAATATTATTGATAGTATTAAGTCTAAGTGCTTAAGAATTAGTTTAAATTATCTGCGAGTTTAGTTTTACATATTATTTTTATTCAATGAAAATTTATTATTGTAAAATATTACAATATATATGAATAAAGCTTGGATGTATAATAGATTAGAAAATATATTTATCTGAGATGAATATTATGTTGGAGTTGAAGAGTTTGTGAACTTTGCTAAAAGTCATTCAGAATATAATGGTACAGAGTTAGGTTGTCCGTGTAATCATTACAAATCTAGAAATAAAACTTTCCATGATGAGGATACTTGTTGGTGTAGGGAACACCAAATGATCGAATCTGAGTTTTAATAATGACAAAGGATTCAAGTTAAGTGTATGAAGTGATCTGATGAGCTTAACTGAGTTTGTAGGTAGTACAGGAAAGCTCTAATTGCGACAAAGCAAAGGAAGTCCTAGCTGGAGGCTAGGCAAAGGAAGTCCTAATCTTGAGGATTAGGCGGAAGACCTGGTTTGAAGGACTGGAGAAAGAAGTCCTGGTCAGGAGGACTAGGCAGGATGTCTTGATGGATCAAGAGCACCAAGTGGAAGTCTAGGTGGGTCTTGAGGATCGAACGTCTAGCGGAGGAAGACCTCGGGGTCGAGGATCGATGCTAAGCAAAAGTCTAACAGGCCTGGAGGACCTGGGTGACACAAAGTAAATTCTCCCGAGTAGAGTGGGTGAGGACGTGTTCCTAGTAAGGGGAATAGTAGGCGTCAGTCTGACTCAAGGTTTCACTGGAAACCTGAAGTTAAGATCAAACAGTTTGAAAAATTATTTACTTTCCTATTACATTTTGCGTTTTAGACTAACTTGTAATGCAGAAAAGAAGGGGCTGGAACTTTGTGTTCCAGACGCCCTTATTTGGATCCACGTGATCGGACGGTCAAAGTGCTCAGATTGGTTCCAAGTGATCAAACATCAGCAGAACGGGCCAACGAGGCTGATGAGGTGGCAAAGTCCTAATGGTCAGGACACCTCAGCCTCCAAGCGCCCGGAAAGGTTCTAGGTGTCCGGATCTGGATAAGGCGTTGCAGAGTTAAAGTTGATTCGGTAACCTCCACATCAGCATCCAGGTGCTCGAAAGGGATATAGGCGCTCGGAAGATGCTGAGTCAGCATCGAAAGTGAATTGAAGGGGTGACGTGGAGACATCCAAAAAGGCTTCCAGTTGCCTAGATCAGTCCATATAAGCAGCCTCAAGGAGGAACCCTAGAAGCATCTGAATACGACTCAACGATGACCATCTGCATGAAATTCTTCCATTCGGAATGTTGTCATCACGCCAAGGAGCTACAACGAAGTCTATGCATTTAATACTACTCTATTAGTAAAACTATTCATTGCTTTTGTACTTAAAGTTTTTAGGTTGGTATACGTGTTACCAATGCTAATTAATTTTGTAAAAGTGATTAACTCCCTTTCGTAAGAGGTGAGTTATTTAGTGGATTGCCCATCGGAAATGATCACTGATAATGGGCCTTGGAGTAGCATCTTATGGCTGTGAACCAAGTAAAACCAACCATGTCATTTGTGTTCTTTTTCCCTACGAGTTCTGATTTATTTACGCAAGTTACGTGAGTTTTTTGAAAAGAGTAAAAACACCAAGAAGCGTTATTCACCCCTCACTCTAGTGCTCCTAAACAATCTTACAATTGATATTAGAACGAGGGGTGCTCGATCTTAGTGCAACCACTGATCGAGTAGTTTTTTAATTTTTTTCATTTTCACCCTAATTTTTATTTTTTTACTCCCACACTACTAATCCAAGACCAAATCTAGGTATATTTTATTTTATTTTTTGTTATGTGTGTGCAAGATTTTTTGACCTATCAGGAAGGCTACAACACCACCAGACCATCTTTGTTCTCTGGGGAGGACTTCATCTATTGAAAAGGTAGAATGTGTTAGTGCAAGGGGTACTAGGTCTGACTCTAGAGTTTTGATATTTTACAATACACTCTAGGTCTGGTTAGTTTGACCAAGGGTTGATCCAAACATGACCTAATATTTAGATATGAGTGAAGTCTAGTCAGATCAGTTTGATCAAAAGACTAGTGAGAAGTCCTAATCGGTTAGACCAAGCAAGGATAAGTCCTAATTGGAGGCTAGGCAGAGGAAATCCTGATCTAGAGGATTGGACAAGAAAGTCCTAGTTGGATCAAGTACACCAGGTGGAAGTCTAGGCAAGTCAAGTGGATCAGATGTCTAGTAGTTGAAGTCTAGGTAGATCAGGTAAATCAGATGTCTAGCAGAAAATCCTGGGGGTCGAGGATCAATTAGGCAGGGAAAGTCTAAACTGGATATTTGGCATGTGAGAAATCTACTTAGGGAAGTGACTAGTCCTAACTGAAGGTTAGGCAAGGGAAAGTCCAAATTGGATGTTTGGTAGGTGAGAAGTCTACCTAGGAAAGTGACTAGTCCTAATTGGAGGTTAGGCAAGGGAAAGTCCAAATTGGATGTTTGGCAGGTGGTAAGTCTACCTATGGAAGTGACTAGTTTTAACAAGGAGTTAGGCACGGGTAAGTAGTTGGTGCAGTCTTGCCCTAAGTATCATTGGATTTTAATGTTTGGCTAAAATGAGTTTAAGTTAGGCAATGTTGGTGATCTAACTTGTGTGAATTGAGTTCACAAAAAAGTCCAGGTTAGAAGACTTGGCAAATGGTGAAGTCCCAGAGGCGCGGCCTCTTGGCAAATGATGAAGTCCCGGAGGCGAGGCCTCTTGGCAAAGGGAGACTTAGCATGACGAAGATGAGGGAAACATCTCAAGCGAGTGCAAGAAAGGGCACAAGACTTGTGGAAGGTGTTTGAAGGCTTGAGTCAAGACTAAGGATTGAAGAAGGAAGCTGAAAAGAGATTTTCAGCTTCACCAGTCGACTGACACTGCCATCAGTCGATTGATATCTTGATCAGAAACACACAAAGACTTAGGTCGAGTGAAGTTCACTGACCATTCGAATGGTGGAGGGATCAGTCGACTGCTAAATGAACGTTGAGCTGACAGCTGACAAATTAAACGCAATCTACAAAGTCGTTGAAGCCCATCAATCGACTGATCTGTATCGAGAAAAATATAAAAATGCAAATTAAAGATTGGAGACACAAGTATTTTCATTTCTCTTTCATTGCATGAACTCCAATCTCTGTAAACCCTGACACTCTTCCCTGAACCTTCACTATTCACTTTTGTAAGAGGAAGAGAGATTATTCTGTAAAGGTTTCTCCACCTTCAAAGAGTGCTTTGAGGAGGAGAAGTTTTCATAGTGGAAAGGTCGCTGTGTGTGTGAATCCTTGGATTAGTCACCTTGTAAGATATGGATACCAAGTAAATCGAACGGGTTAGTGTTGATCACTTTTTGTCTTATTTTATTTTTGTGCTTCCGCTGACGATTTTGCAGGCAAGAACGAAAAGTTGCTATTCACCCCCCTCTAGCAAATGCATTGGTCCCAACATATACTAGTAGGTTAGACCTACAGGATAAAACTTAGGTAAGCCTAGTATGTTAGACAGACTACAGATAAGCTTAGGTTGTTTGCGTGTTTGTATGCTTATCTTGTAAGAATCAGGAGTTGAAAGCAAGACGAAGAAAACATAAGAGGAACACACAAAAGTAGTTGAACCAAGCCTAGGGTCAACTAAGGTCAAACCCGAGTTGACTAGATCCAGGCGCTCTAATAATTTCCAAGCACCCTAATGATTTTCAGGCGCCCTAATCATTTCCAGGCACCCAAATCTGTTCTAGGCACCCGGATCCAGAAGAATCAGCTTGGATAGAGTCCGAAGAGATCAGATTGGATCAGATGTTATTCAGGCGTCCGGATAGGGATCCAAGCGCCCGGAAGACTCTATATAAGGAGGCTGAATGTGCACCACAAGGATATAACTTCTCTACTCCATCCTCTTCATCCTGTGGTGCTGCTGAACGCGAACAAGGCCAGACTCGTGCAATTGGGGAAGTTTCAAGAGGAGTGCGCGGCGCTCAAGACTTCCAGATCGACTTCGACACGATTTTGGTTTAATCTTTTCTTTCAATCTTGTTTATATTTCTATTACTATTTTGGACTGTAAGACGGATTTCTCTGCCTCCTAACGAACATTGGGAAAGGAGACTACTAGTGGGCGGACACCTTCCGTACATAGACCTTGGACGTGCTAACCCTGGAAGGTTAGGGACCAAGTAAAATCCGTAAGTCCCTGTGCTTATGTATCTAATTTTGCTGCTAAGTTTGTTTTGATAGTACGAACAAAAGAAAAATGAACGAATGACAAATGTGCTATTCACCTCCCTCTAGCGCTCCCCACCAATCCTACAATTGGTATCAGAGCAGATTTGCTCTTGATTGGACTAACCGCCACGGGAGCAAGAAGGCAAAGATGGAGGGGAAGAAATGTATATTTGTAAAAAATCATTTTAAGTTTTAAATAATCTGTTTTAAGTGCAGAGAGAGAGGACACTATAAAAACCAGTGTCCTACTCGTAAGACTTGGACAGCACAATCGGCGGTAAAGGAGCAACCGATGCTAGGAGTCTGGAGGAACAAAAAGCACATCACGTGCTTCAAGTGTCAAAAACATGGATATTACAAGAACTGATGCCCAGAGAGGAAGACGGCCAAGAAGAAACCAGAATTAGGGGATGTGATTCCGGTAAGTTCATTTAATTATGAAAATACCCCTAAGGGTTTTCATGCTATATTTAATTGTGTTAAAAAGTTAGATAATTTATAATTAAAAAATAATAAAAATAATAATTTAAAAATTTTAATAATAAAAAATTCAAATTTAAATAATTAAAAAAAATTCAAATCTAGATAAATTAAAAATTTAAATAATTTGAAAATTTTAAATCTAGAAAATCTAAGATCTGATTTCATAAATCAAAAATTTTTAATTAGATTAGGAAATAAATTTTCATATATAATCACATATTTTATTTTTAAAAATATAATTTTTAATTAACAGAATCTAATAAATTAAGAAATAAATTTTTTAATATAAATTTCTTAAAATATTAAGAAATTTTATAATTAAAAATTCTAAATTAAATTTTAATATTTTCTTTTAGAAATAAAATTCTTAATTAAGAAAATCTAATTAATTAGAAAATAAATTTCCTAATACAAAATTTTCTAACTAATTAAAAATTTTTCATAATTAAAAATTATAAATTAAATCATAAAATTTCCTTAATTAGATGTACGACAACTACTACTTGTAAAATCATTTTACACGTAAGCCTTGCACTATCAGGCTTTGATACCATTGTTGGGATCGTCTTGATGCAATGTGCGTGTTTACTCGTTTTACAAACGTGCGCAGCGAAAATAAATAAATAATTAAACTAATTATTATCACAACACACGCATGCATAATTGGAAATAATAACATACAAGATATGATAGAAAATTAAAATTTTCAAAATAGTAAATTATTCTAAACGCGTATCTCACCGATGATGACGTTGAGCGGTGTTGGCATCAATCGAGCGATCCTTGTCGAAGTCCCGCCTCTATTGGTGATCCATGCCAAGCTCTCGGTTGGACGGCTTCACAAGCCATGAGTCACGTCATCATCTTCGATACTAGTCAATGATCGATAATGATCGATTCGAGAGAAGTCTTATTCCAGAAACCACGCAACAACGTTTGTTGCGATCGTTCCGGGGCTTTCTAATTATCATCAAGAATTATATTCTCGATTAGTTTTAGTGGTCAATCATTGACTGTCAATTTAGGATAAATTGGTCGGAACCTTTTCGACGTTGATGAAAAAAATCTCCAAAAACTTCGTAAGCTTCCGCAAAATTAACAAACGGTAGTCTGACGATCGGGATTTAATTGGTAATGGTCGGAAAGCCTATCCAATGGTTGTACACAATTTCCAGCGATCGGATAAAGAAATCCAATGTCCAAAACCCTAATACAAACAACCTTTCCTCTCTTCTCCCACTCCTCTCCCATGCGGCCCAAAAACAAAAACAGAGGACACCTCCTCTCTCACACGGCTAAAACAAAGCAATCCAGCAACATCTCTAGTTTCTCCGGCCACCCTCGCGAAGGAGCAGCGGTGAAGGATGGCTGTAGGATTAAGGTTTCTCGTCACCTTCTTCATGCGGCCGAAGAGAAGCTACAGGCGGCTGTCGCAAGGAAGAAGGGATCGCCAAAGGGACGATTGTGCACGGACAGGGCGGCCGGATCGCAGTCGATCGAAGAGGCACTCGCGGCCGGCAACAGCGTCGCGGATGTCCGGCGACGTCGTGGCTCCGGAAGACGGCATACAACGAGCTCCTAAGGAGCAGCGAGCTCACAAGAGACGGTGAAACTCCCGAGGGCGACAACGATGACCTCCCTTTTGCCCCTTCTCACGCGCGGCGGGCTCACAGTCGATCAGAGGACATGCCACGGGGAGGCACAGTGGGCTCGAGGTTGGACGGAGGGCACAACATGCGGGGAAGCAAGCTGTGTAGGGAGGAAGACGATGAACCGGGGCTCGATCGCGCGATCCCTGTTTTATTGAGGAGCTATAATACTTGTATTAGCGATTAGGGTTTTTCTTTCCTCATTTTTTTCACGGCAGCTAAAAAATCAAAAAGCCAAAACTCGAAAACCCTAAACCAGGCTGAACCGGTTCAAACCCGCACTGTAGTAAACTGAGTTTATTTTAGTTCTCTTGGTTCACTAACCAAATGAACTCCGATTTGATCCAAATCAGTTTTGTTCGTTTCGTCTTCCCAAGGCAAAACTTCTCATCTCTTCTGTTTTATCAAAATCTCTTCCATCTGTTTTACCAAAATCTCTTCCATCATGAACCAAACCAAGTTACTTCAATTTTGATTCAAAACTGAATCATTTGGTTCACTAACCAAACGACCTCTGATTTAAACGAAATCAATTTCATTCTTTTCATCTTCATAAGACGAATTCCATCATTTATCCTTTGTCTGGTCCAACCAGACTTTATTTCTCTCATTCTGAGAATCCAATTCTCAAACTCGTTTTAAGTCCTTCAGAGAACTTGTAGTGCGTGTGAAGCAATAGGTTCCCGGTTATGTTGGTCGCCCGTAATTAGCCATTAATTATGAAACGATCATGAGTGGCACCTCGTAGTACATCAGGATCTCCAATTGATCGAAAAATCAATGATTGATTCTAGAACACTTTCTAAACCCTTTAGCAATTCTAATTAAATGTGTATCGTTCCTTTCACCGTTTTATACACGCTTGGTTCAGAACATGATTTATTTGTGTCAGTCCCCACTAGGTTGACTACGTCACACCTAGTCCAAGCTAGCTTTCTTGTCCTGTGGATTCAAGTTACTTGTACATGTGTCCAAGAGTATCATACTCTTAACATGTAATGCTTTGGCCAAAGACTTTTAGTAACAATCCTGATAAGCGACCGCAAGGTATACGTCACCTTTTCCAAGGAGCGGTGAATCCTCTGTGGGCTATTCAAACACCTTCGGACACTTCTACTTATACCCAATCATCTCGGCTCTACACCTCCTCGAAGATGTTTGCTTAAGATTTCAAAGTATAAACCTCCATGACCAAGGTGACTTGAATACCGTAAGTTAAAGGAAACTCACACTTAAGCTGCATTGAGATCTTCATTGACATATGTATAGAACCATATGAAATCTCAAGGCAGGTCATTTTGATCCAATGAACTAGTTACCTTTAACTAACATCCACGTTTAACTCTCAACATCTAATGTCTCCAGCAGTGAGATCAGCTGTTTGGCTAACCAAGGAGTTTAAACGTACTAGTCTCAACAGAATCGATGGCGTACGTGCTCATCAATTCCTCGACTAGGGATAATTTCAATATATTCAAAATTGCACATGTAGAGATGCTCACGAGTTGTGATCCAATCACAAATTCTCTCATGCTATAAATCGTATTGTAGGCATTCAGTATTTGAGTTTAAGATACAATCAAACAT
The DNA here is from genome assembly GCF_044706935.1 of Curcuma longa. Taxonomy (NCBI): domain Eukaryota; kingdom Viridiplantae; phylum Streptophyta; class Magnoliopsida; order Zingiberales; family Zingiberaceae; genus Curcuma; species Curcuma longa. Next base: position 9,292,354 of record NC_133873.1, on the reverse strand, counting down.
ATATGAAATGTGTACTCAAATAGTGAATTGATATTTATCTAATAAATAGTGTAACCATAAGGCGATTGCCTTAGGACACCCTCAAATCTAACAAGACCACTACCTCCCACACTTAGTTTCATTTAGTCTTTTTCTTTGAATGTGTTTGATTTAATTCCTCTTACACTATTTTTTATTCTGTTAATGTATTTTAAATCTTTTAATTTCTACTTTTGTTTTGTTTGAATGTTATATAGGTTTCTATTAACTTCTTTATGTTTATAGATTAGCGAATTTGCATTCCTATCAATTGTATTTATTTCTATTTTGCTATCTTTAGTCTTAGCATCCCAAACAACAAACCCCCATTTAAAACTTAATCTTAAGATTGTCATTCACCATTGCAAGATGATCCAGATCAACTCTATATTGCACTAGAATAGGGGGTTCAGTAATTAAATTTTAACCATAGTATGACATACGGTTATCAACCTCCCCCATAAAGCATATTTCACCTCCTAAACTAAAGGTCTCCCCTTAATTATTGCATCAACAATCTTCTTTACTAATCATCATCCCCAATATTTCTCCAAAATTTTTTGATTTTTAGAAATCTTCAACTTTGGATTTATGAGATCTAGAGTTCCACCATGAACGTTAACCTTCCTCTTAATCAAAGGTCTTTCCTTTCTAAACTACAAAGGTTTTTTTAATATTTCCCTAAGTATACTAGAGTTATAAGGATTTATATATCTCAATGGGATGGAATTTTACAAGTTTTAGTTATATTTGAAACTTCAAAATGCTTTTGTACTATGCTAGATATCTTTCCTGACAATCACCTCTTTGTTAAACGATTGAATTCTTTGAATCAATAAAATACGCTTTTAATGCTCTAACAATTTAAAATAAAAAATATATAAATAATTCTATAAATTTTAAATTATCACAAAATATCATACAATTATAATTTTGTCAAAATCTATAAGGAAAAAATAGTTTTCTAAAAAATATACACCTTGATTTCTAAAAATTGACACAAAATTGAAACTTAATGAAACCTTTGATGTTTTACCCAAACTTTATATCAAAACCATTAATGGTCCATCCTTGCCAAATGTATAGTTTCCCAATCCATTTGGAGTTCCTACCTTGTCTAAGTCTACTTAATCCACTTGGACTTTTTTTTTATCAAGTATTTTGAACTTTAATATTTGACATACACATTAGATCACAAAAACTAACTTTAAATTTATTATCATACATCAAAACTTTGATGCTACTTGTACATCTTGGAGACGACTTTGCAGACAACTATGCAACACAAGATAGGTATATAGTTAGTGACACCCAGAGCATGAACATGCTTAGGCGCCAACACATTGAATGTTTTGTTCTACTACTTTAGTAAACAATCAAACGTGAAGAACTCCATGATAGCTCATTGTAAATCCGATCCAACAATGTCCTACATTGCCTTGTAGAATAGCATAATCTTCCGACTCAGGAGCCTTGTCATCCCCGATATCAAAGAATGCCTTCTTGACTTATCCTAGGGTAATTTCTTGGGTCAAGTTCTACTGCCAACATCGACAACTAGGTTTTTGCATGACACAGCTATGCCTAGTAGCTTCTCATAATAACAAACAAACTTAGCTATCATCTCCTCCATACTTATGTATTTACTCAATTCCTTTGCAACCATCATAATAGTTATTGTTCTAACTGAATGTCGTGGATGGTCAAGCCACCAGTCAATGAACGATCCGACATGTGCAATTTCCTGGTGGAGCTCGAGGGAGAGGATGATGAGGACGTGAAACACACTTCAACAGAAGATGAGAATAGTGCCGGAGAGTTCCGGCAGGACACTCCGACTCTCAAGTTAGTATTCCATAGAAGAAAAAAAATGAAAATATAGAAGAAGAAGAAGAGTTTTTAAAGTCGAATCAGCCAACGGAGAAGAAGAAGAAGAGCTCTCCCCTCGGGAAGAAGAGGAACCCCCCTTTTGTTTGCTAGAGCAGTACCATTATGTAAGTGTATGAGGAGACCATATCTGACGGATGTTCATTCCTTCTGTTTCTTTTTGACATTATGTGCAGAAAAAAGGGGATTCAAGGACATCAGGTCTGACAACTTCATAACTGCTATTTTATTTTTATGTTGCCATATGTCTTAGGAATATTCGTAGCTTCTTCATGAATCTACAAAAGACAAAGATTGACACTAGTCCATTTGACTAGCCTCGCCAAGTCAACTAGTCCATTTGACTAGCCCTGCCAAGTCAACCATAGGCAGGACTTTCATTTGACTCTTGACCTCCATTTGGAAAGGAACCACGTTATCCATTACCCCTGCATCACAAGCCCATCCTCCAAGTATAGTCGAAGGAGGTGTAGTCCGACTGACTGGACTATGTTTAATGATCCAACTGTCTTGCTCGCCATATTGGTGTTGAGATGCTGAACTGGTGAGATGGCTGAGATGATGAGGTGCTGAGATGGGGTGCCGAGATGATATGTCGAGACGAGATGTAAAGATGGCCAAGATGAGGTGCCAAGATGAGGTACCGAGATGACTGAGATGAGGTGCCGAGATGACCGAGATGTGGTGCCGAGATGAGATGACCGAGATGGTGAAGAGACTTGGATGAGTGACTGAGAGACTTGGATGAGTGACTTGGATGAGTGGCTGAGTGACTTAGATGAGTGACTAAGTGACTTGGATGAGTGGTTTAGTGACTGAGAGACTTGGATGAGTGGCTGAGTGACTTGGATGAGTGGTCGAGCTGCCAACTGGCAGAATGGCTGAGCTGACAGAGTGGTTGAGAGAAGATGGCCGAGACGAGGTGGCCGAGACGAGATGGTCGAGTGTGCAGAGTGGCCGAGAGGAGATGATCGAGACGAGATGACCAAGACGAGTTGGCTGAGACGAGATGGCCAAGACGAGATGGCCGAGACGAGATGGCCGAGTGTGTAGAGTGGTCGAGAAGAGATGGTCGAGACGAGGTGGCCGAGACGAGATGGCCGAGATGAGATGGCCAAGTGTATAGAGTGGCCGAGAGGAGATGACCGAGACGAGGTGGCTGAGATGAAATGGCCGAGACGAGGTGGCCGAAATGAGATGGCTGAGACAAAGTGGCTGAGACGAGATGACCGAGATGAAGTGGCTGAGACGAGATGACTGAGACGAGATGATCGAGACGAGATGGTCGAGTGTGTAGAGTGGCCGAGAGGAGATGACCGAGACGAGGTGGTCGAGAGGAGATGGCCGAGAGGAGATGGCTAAGATAAGGTGGCCGAGACGAGGTGGTCGAGACGAGGTGGCTGGGATGAGACGACCGAGATGAGGTGGCCGAGATGAGATGGCCGAGATACTAGACTATCGTGATATTGAACTATTGAACTATTGAACTGTTGAGCTACTGAGCTGTTAAGTTGTTGAGCTATCAAGCTGCTGAGCTATTGATCTGCTGAAATGTTGAATTACTGAACTGCTGAGGTACTAAGTCAATCAGATGTGTCAGCTCGAGACTATAAATCAGAACGCTAAGCCCGTGACGAGTGGAGCCGAGAGGGATGTTGAGAGAGTCGGATCTGTCGAGAGGCCGAGCCGCTAGCATGGAGCTAAGAATCCAAGCATATTGTAAGGCGGAGTCGTTAGCGAGGGGCTAAGAGGGCTGAGAGTGTCGGGCTTGTCAGGAGGCAGAGTCGCTAGCATGGAGCTAGGAATCCAAGCCTGTCATAAGGCGGAGCCATTAGCGAGGGGCTAAGAGGGCTATCAGAGTCGCTAGCACGGAGCTAGGAATCCAAGTCATGTCATAAGGTAGAGCTGTTAGCGAGGGGCTAAGAGGGCTGAAAGCAGAGTCACTAGCACAGAGCTAGGAATCCAAGGGGCCTGAGAGCTCGTAAGGCGGAGCTGTTAGCAAGGGGCTAAGAGGGCTGAGAGAGTCGGGCCTGTTGGGAGGCAGAGTCGCTAGCACGGAACTAGGAATCCAAGCCTGTCGTAAGGAGGAGCCGATAGCGAAGGGCTAAGAGGGTTGAGAGAGTCAGGCCTGTCAGGAGACAGAGTCGCTAGCACGGAGCTAGGAATCCAAATCTGTCGTAAGGTGGAGCCGTTAGGGAGGGGCTAAGAGGGCGGTGTAGATCTTGTTTCCTTGTAAAAGAACGTTCACAAAATGAGTGACGAAATAAGTAGGAGAGAGAAGTAAAATGGTAAAATTAGGATTGAATGCAATGAAGGCTCAAGTAGATAGCGTTCCAAAGCTTTTTGAGCTCCTGTCGTTGAAGTCAGCCAGGTAGTAAGATTCGTTGACGGTTCGCCAAAGACTCTTATTTCCAGTTTTGTTTGTCCTCTTCGCCGACGGAATCACGATTGTCGGTAGTTCTTCTGGTGTTCACCATCACGACGTCTTAGCATAATTTTCCCACAGACGACGCCAATTTGTTCCGGTTGGATGCCGTGGATGGTCAAGCTACTAGTTAACGAACGATCTGACGTGTGCAACTTCCTGGCGGAGCTCGAGGGAGAGGATGATGAGGATCTGAAATACACTTCAACAGAAGATGAGAATGGTGCTGGGGAGTCCTGGCAAGCCACTCCGACACTCAAGTTAGTATTCCGTGGAAGGAAAAATAAAAATGTAGAAGAATAAGAGTTTTTAAAGTCGAACCAGCTAGCGGAGAAGAAGAAGAAGAAGAGCTCTCCTTGCGGGGAGAAGAGGAAGCCCCCTTTTGTTTGCTAGAGGAACCATTATGTAAGTGTATGAGGAGACCATATCTGATAGATGTTCATTTCTTCTAATTTTTTTGGCATTATGTGCAGAAAAAAGAGGATTCAAGGACATCAAGTCTGACAACTTCATAATTGCTCTTTTATTCTTATGTTGCCATGTGTCTTAGGAATATTCACAGCTTGTTCATGAATTCATAAAAAACAAAGATTGACACTAGTCCATTTGACTAGCTCTGCCAAGTTAGCCATAGGTGGGACTTTTGTTTGACTGTTGACCTCCATCCGGAAAGGAACCACGTCATCCATTGCCCCTGCATAACTTATAATAATGTTCCATTTGTAATTGAGCTTGACAAGGTTGTGGGAGAATTTGGTGTTATGATCAAAACTTTATTGATACTTTAAGATAATGGTCATGCCTTTGAGAAGAGGAGAAGAGAGAGTTGCCTTATGAACATGTGAGAATTTCCCTAAATACAAATCAAAATTTTTAAAAATATATTAGATACCAAATGAATAAATAATATTAAGTTTTTAAAGTATTTTATATTGTGTATCATTTTTCAAAACTACGATATGTTTCTGTCCAGAATTATTTTTCTCACATAAAATATAATTTATTATGTTTCTTCAATTATTTATGATTTTTCAACTCACGAGTACCCCAAAATGAACATTATCTGCCAGGAACAAGTGTAGTTAAGGTTTAAAAAGCCACATCGTTAATTGATAAAGAAACAACCAGGCCTACTGCGAAGCTAATGCAACTTGGAACGATTAAACATCTCCATCCCACAGTTCCTCGATCGACTTATAAGGGCCATTAACGGACACAAAGTTATCTGCAGGAAGTTGTCTCGATTGCGGTATTTTGCTAATCTTCAGCAACTCTTCGTCCGTCAGTTTCCACCCAAATATGTCCATGTTTTCCACCATTCTCTCCTTCCTGAAGCTTTTAACGATGATGCCCACGCCTTGCTCAAACAACCACCTCAATGAGATCTGCCAATTAGAGAACCACCCACAAACACACACTTGTTAGAAGATGAAGACACCAAGTCATATGCAGAAGAAAAAGAAATGGACAGTACTAACCTGAGCTAAGGACTTGCCATTGTCGAGCGCTATCTCTTTCAGCACAGCACATTCCATGACCTTGTTGGATCCCCATGGAGTTCCATTAGATCCCAGCGGAGAGAAGGCAAAGATCATGATCCCTTTCTCCTTACAAAACGGCACCAGTTTCCTCTGTTGCCAAAGAGGATGCATTTCTACCTGGTTCACAGCAGGGGGGATTGAAGCCGTGGAGAGGAGTTGCTCCAGTTTGTTGCAAGAGAAGTTGCTGACTCCGATGGACTTGGTGAGACCTGTCCTCTGGCACTCCTCCATCGCCGCCCAAACTGCCTTGAGATCGATGGGGAGAAAGTCGTCCTTGTCGATGGGGAATTTGGAGTCTTTCGGCTTCATGCTCACAGGCCAGTGCACCAGGTAAAGATCGATGTATTCGAGTCGCAGATTTCTGACAACGCATTCTTTATTTTTACAAGGCAAAAAAAAGGGGGGAAAAAAAAAAAGCTTCGTATGAATTGTCTACCGAAGGGACTGGCGAAGGGCGGGGAGGACGCGGTCGGCGTGGGCGTCTGTGCACCAGAGCTTGGAGGTGATGAAGAGGTCGTCGCGCTTGGCGAGGCCTCGATGGATGGCCTCGGCCACGGCCTCGCCCAGGCGTTGCTCCGTGCCGTAGAGAGAGGCGGTGTCAAAGTGGCGATATCCGAGGGCGATGGCCTCCAGTATTGCCGTGCGGAAGGCTTCCGTCGTCGCTGGCGGGTACGACGCCGTCCCCATGCCGACGACGGGTATGGCATGGCCGGAGCTTAGTTTCGCCTCCGGTATTGCTACCGAACCCATTTTTCTGTTCCTCTGCCTCTTGGGACTGACCTAATAAAGCACACACGTTACCACCGTCGAAACAGGCATTTAATGCCTCACCAAATGAGCATTGAAAAGAATTAAATTATACAAGGGAAAACGATGAAAAAGGCCGGTGCATCTAGAAGCTTCACGGGATAAGATCTCGCGGCGGAAGAACATCTTGTGGCGGAAATGGCAATTGGTAACTTGAACGCAAATTATACACGATCCGAAAGAGCTTGTCCCTTGAGCAGACGAAGGATGGATTGTACAACATATTAGTAACCAGAAACTAAGTCAACTCAAAAAATAATAAAATAATATATTTTTTTTTGACTAGTCAGGTTGAAGTAGTCATTGATGGACACTAAGAAAACGAATAAAATATTTGCTATTCTCTGGATTTGATAAGATATTTTACTGGTGGATATGATAAGTCGGCTAGTGAATTTTCGACGAAGTAATTTTGGAGAGAATCACCAGAAAAGTCGTCGATTGAATTAGTCATGATAAAAAATTCAATAACTAATTGAATTAGTCGATTGACAATAAAATATTAAACAACTAATAAAAGTCAGATCGGTGAGATCGTGTTAAGATTTCATTGTAGAAATGAGGCTTTTAAAAAGGATTTGAAAGGCTAGGAATAAGCAAGGAATAGATTGTTAAAAAAATATTATTTATTTGTTATTTATATTAAGTTTCATTGTGAAAAATTCTAATCTTTATTATTAGTGTTTGTATAGGTACGCTAGAGAGAAGAGAATGAATAATATACATATAGGCAAATTAAAATTGTATATATATTATATATTAATCTCAAAAAGAATGATAAAATATTAATAATGGAATAAAATATAATAAAATAAGAACATACCACAGAATAAGTTGATATGGTTCACGAATTTCTCAAAATTGATACATCCAGAACTTATGACCCTATAGAAGAGTCACTTCTAGAATCAATTGCTTTTTTGCTCTTCATTTTATGCAAAAGGGTAAAATTCACCATCCTAGTGATTTTATACGATTGACTCTACAATCATTTGTGAGAACTCTACAATCATTTGTGAGAAGATAAATTGAGAAGCTGCAGTTGGTCATGACGGAGGAGGATATTGCTCGATTTTGCCAAGATTCGAACTCTTGCCCTCTTCTATAAGTCTACTTCGTCGTAACCAACTTAATTATACCTCGGGAGCTACTTTTCTGCTCTTCAGTAAAATACTAAAGTAAAGAAACATCTTATAATATTAACTTTGGATATAGACAGGGGCGGAGGCACGAGAGGGGGGCCACATTTTAAATATTTAATAATTAATTATTAATTTTAAAATAAATATATTAATAAATCAAAAAGGTGGGGGGAGGGGTGGTGGCCCCTACCTGCCCCCTCGTGGCTCCGCCCCTAGATATAGAACAAGAGATAATAGAATTAAGTCAATAAGACTGAAACAAGAATAGAATAAATAGAATAATGACTTTGTCTTTATTTAGATGAATGCTACTATGCAAGCCTCTAAAACTTATATAAACTCCTCCATGAAATGTTTCATTGACATGATTTAATTGACTGATACAACTATTTCTTCCACTTGCAACTAGTTCATGTGATGTCTTCTTCATCCTGGAACCATTGTTCAACTGCACATCTATCTTAAGTAGATCAGTATAACTATTTCTCCTAGCTTGGGACCGAATCCCGCAATGAGTCCTTCATCCATTATCATTAGTCTATTGGTCATCTACCACAAGTCAACTACCTTGATTGAGTCCAATAATATGCGACTATTTCCTTCGATTCCTTTGAAAATGATGTGTGTATTTCATATTTATATTTTCGAAATTTTTTAACATGCATTTGTTACATTACATGAGTATATTTCATACAGTTTTTATAGTTTGTATATTATTTTTATCTTGTTAATTCGGAGAATTGCTCTATGTATGTTTTCATTGATGGGACCTGAATTTGTAGATAAATTGAAGACAAAGAGCTTTGGAAACATGCATTCTAGTATAATGTATAGTATGGTCATGTTCCTGACACTACTATGCATCACCTATGGAGTAAGGCAAGCAACAGAGCAACAATTGGATTTTAGCACCATTCGTGGACAGGTCGTGTCCCCTAATACGATCGTGCTCCTAGTTGTTGCTTGACGAGAGATTCTAACAGCGAACACGGTCTGGTCGTGTCCCTTGACACGGTCGTGCTCAGTAGATTGTTGATGACCAAAGTTCCACACAGTTAGGATGTGCTTTCCAACATGGTCGTGGTCTAGTGGCGGCACCCTTGATTTTTAGGAAAGCCATATCAAACATGGAAGACTTTAGAGGCTATAAAAGGACCAAGAAGCATCTATTGAAGGTATTAAGGGATTTTTCCATGATAGGGAACCCTATGAGAGAGTCATTTTCAAGAAGCCGCGAGAATTTCGTCCATCGAGGAGCTTGGAGATTTTCAGAAGAAAATATTGCACATCACGACTAAGCTTTCTTCCTCTTATTTCTTTGATAGGAGTTATAGAATGCTTGGCTTGTATCTCTATCTCTATGGAGTAATTTCTTTAATTCTAGGTTAGTGAGTAGCTCGATGTATTATTGACACTTGCTTTTATTAACTTTACTCTTTTATTGCATGACATGTTTGATATATGATTCAACTTTAGTATACATATATGTTAATCGTGTTGGGTTTCTGCATCTGTTGGAGTAGTGAATCCTCTATTGGCTACTTAAACACATTCAAATACTTCAACTTAAATTCAATCATCTCAGGTTCACACCTCTGTAGAGATGCTTGCTTAAGATGTCAAAGCATAAGTCTCCATGACCAAGATAACTTGAATACCTTAAGCTGGAGGAAACTTGCACTAAAGCTGCAATGAGATATTTATAGACATTCATAGAACCATATGAAATCTCATGGCAGGTCACTTTCAATGAACTAGTTATCCTTAACTAACATCCATATGTTAACTCTAAACATCTTAATATTTTCAGCTAGTGAGGATTGGTTGCTTGGTAAAATCAAGAAGTCTAACATATGCTAGTTTCACAAAATTTATGATGTCTAATCTCATTAATCATCGACTAGGAAATATTTCAATAGGTACATAATTATATATGTAGAGATACCCACTAATTGTGATTCAATCACAATTTCTCTCATGTTATGCATTGTATTATGGACATCAGTAATTGAGTTCAAGATCAGATCAAATACATAAAAAATGTATACTCAAATAGTGATTTTATATCCAATAAATAGTACAATTTCTCTCATGTTATCTATTTTATTTTTATCAATAGATATGAAATCTTTGAGTTGTATCTGTTGAGATCGTCTCGATGCAATGCGCATATTCTCACGTTTTGAAAACGTATGCAACGGAAATAAAATAATAATTACAGCTAATTATTAAATAACACACGCATATATAAGCAAGAAATAACAAGTACAAGGCATGACAGGAATTTAAACTTTTTCTGAATAATAAATTATTCTAAACGTGTACCTCGTGGATGATGTTTGAACAGTGTTGAATCAATCGAGCGGTCATCGTCAGAGTCCCACCTCTACTGGTGATTCGTCAAGGTCCCGTCTGGACGACTTCGAAAGCCACGAGTCACGTCATCATCTTCGGTACTAGCCGATGATCGATGACGATCGAATCGAAAGAAGCCTTATTCCAGAAACTATGCAACAACGTTTGTCGCGATCATTTCAGGACTTTTCAACTATCATCGAGAATCGTATTCCCGA
>NC_133873.1:9271612-9281892 GCF_044706935.1 Curcuma longa | reverse complement strand
ACTAGTTATCTCTAACTTGTATCCACGTTTAACTCTCAACATTCAATGTCTCCATCCAGTGAGAACAGTTACTTGGCAAATCAAGGAGTTTAAACGTGTTAGTCTCGACAGAATCGATGACGTCTGTACTAATCAATTCCTTAATTAGGGATAATTTCAATACATTCATAATTGCACATGTAGAAATGCTCACTAGTTGTGATCCAATCATAAATTCTCTTATGCCATGAATCGTATTGCAGACATTCAGTAAATGAGTTTAAGATCCAATCAAACACATAGAAAATGTGCATTCAAATAGTGAATTACTATTTATTCTAATAAATAGTATACCATAAGGCAATTATCTTAAGACACCTCTCAAATATAACACAAGCTACCTCTTTGATCTATCTTAATTCCAAGGATATAGGTTGTTTCTCTCATGTCTTTTATGGAGTACTTTTGATCAATCATAGTTTGACTGACTGTAAAATAGATACATCATTTCCTAACATTACTATATCATCAATATATAATACTAGAAATACGATCGCATTCCTACTAATCTTCTTATACACAAAGAGTTCATCATTATTTTATGAGAAATCAAACTCTTTGATTACCTCATCAAAATGGATATTCCACCAAGTTTCAAAGTTAACTTTTATGAAATTCCTTTCTAACTTCATGATTTTTAACCATTTATTCTTTTCTGAACTTTTTAAAATTTCTTCATAATCAGTAAGTTTCTTATCCTTAATAAGTAACACATCATTCGATTCACTTATGAGAAGTCCATATTGTTAATTTGAGGGGTGTCCTAAGGCAATCGCCTTACAGTTATACTATTTATTGGATAAATAGCAATTCACTATTTGAGTGCACATTCCGTATGTGTTTGATTGGATCTTAAACTCAAATACTGAATGTCCGCAATATGATTCATAGCATGAGAGAATTTATGATTGGATCACAACTCGTGAGCATCTCTACATGTGCAATTATGAGCGCATTGAAATGATCCCTAAGTCAAGGATTGATGAGCACGGACGTCATCGATTCTGTCGAGACTAGCCACGTTTCCAAAACTCCTTGGTTAGCCAAGCAGCGATCTCACTGCTGTCGATATTAGATGTTGAGAGTTAAACGTGGATGCTAGTTAAAGGTAACTAGTTCATTGGAGTTACCTTGAGACTTCATATAGTTCTATATATATATATGTCAATGAAGATCTTAATGCAGCTTAAGTGCGAGTTTCCTTTGACTTGCGGTATTTAAGTCACCTTGATCATGGAGGCTGATACTTTGACATCTTAAGTAAGCATCTCCGAGGAGATGTGGACCCGAGATGATTGGGTATAAGTCAAAGTGCCCGAAGATGTTTGAATATCCCACAGAGGATTTACCGCTCCTTGAAAAGGAGACGTATATCCTGCGGCTGCTTGTTAGGATTGTTACTAAAAGTCTTTGGCCAAAGCATTACATGTTAAGAGTACGATACTCTTGAATACGTGTACGAGTAACTTGAATCCACGGGATAAGAAAGCAGCTTGGGCTAGGTGTGACATAGTCAGCCTAGTGGGGACCGACACATAGACCATGTCCTGAACTAAGTGGGTATAAGACGGTGAAAGGAACGAGGCACGATTCAGTGTAGCTGCTGAAGGGTTTAGAAGATGTTCTAGAATCAATCGTTGATTTTTCGGTCAATTGGGGATCATGATATACTACTAGGTGTCACTCATGATCGTTCCGTAATTAATGATTAATTACGGACGACCAACATAGCCGGGAACCTATTGGGTCACACGCACAACAAGTTCTCCGAAGGACTTAAAACGAGTTTGAGAATTAGATTCTCAGAACGAGAGAAATAAAATCTGGTTGAATCAGACAATGGACAAAATGATGGAACTCGTCTTATGAAGATGAAACGAACGAAACTGATTTCGTTTAAATTAGAGATCATTTGGTTATTGAACCAAATGATTCAATTTTGAACCAAAGTTGAATCAACTTGGTTTGGTTCATGATGGAAGAGATTTTGGTATAGCGGATGTGATGGAAAGCTTCGTCTTATGAAGATGAATCGAACAAAACTGGTTTGGATCAAATTGGAGTTCGTTTGGTTAGTGAACCGAGTGAACCAAGTTTTGAACCCGGTTCGCTACAGTGTTGTGGTTCGGTTCAGCTTGTTTATCTGGTTTAGCTGATCCGGTTTAAAGGCCTGATTAACCCTAAACCTAAGTGCTTAAGAAAGGTTCTGTAGCTTCCATCCATTGCGATTTTTAGTTGTGAAGCCCTGTTCATCTTCTCACAAAAAGGGGACGGCGCCGAAGGTTTTCTTCTGGTGTGCGTGCGCTGCCGCCCTACCCGTCTTCTTCCCAAAACCGAAGGGCGCAGCAGTCGGAGAAGCTTGAGAGTCGTTTGCTTCTTCCTCCCCTCTTTGCTAGTCAGAGCCGCCGTCCCTGCCTCCATGGTCGGGAGATCGCTGAAGCCGGCGTTGGACGCCGCCGCCAGATTTCTCTGTCACCACGTGGAGAAGACCAGAACCCTAGCTGCCACATGTCGTTTGCTTCTTCCTCCCACCGCCGAGCATAGCATCGCATGCCTCACCACTGAGCAAAGCTTCGCATGCCCCTGTTTAGGCGGTGTTCTATTTTCTGTTGGCCGGAGCTCAATGTTTGCCGGAGAAGCTTGATTGCCGGGGATAGTTTGTTTGCCAGAGAAGAAGGCTGATCTCTCTTCCTTCTCTCATCTGTGCCACCAAAGCCCGATCAGACCCTTGTTCTGCCATTGGTTGTTTGCCGGAGGAAGTCACCGCCGGAGAGGAGTCTCGCCGGAGTTGCTGCCGGAGAAGACCGTGTGGAGAGGAAGAGCTCTTCTTTTCACTGTTCGGCTTTGTGAGAAAGAAAGAGAAACATTCTGTTTGTTTGGCCGTGTGAAGAGGAAAGGACTGTATTCGAGTTTTGCGTTGGAATTCGTTGTTCGATTGTCGGAAAATGTTTCCAATTATCGAATACAGTTTTCGGACGTTGCCACGATAGTCTGTCAATTTCTCAGGAGCTTATGAAACTTCTCAAAAAATTATTCCATCTTCATCAAAAGTGTTTCGATTGTTTGTCCTAATCGACGGTCAATGATTGACCATCGATAAACTATATCATGAATACGATTCTCGGTAATAGTTAAAAAGTCCCGGAACAATTGCGACACACGTTGTTGCGTAGTTTCCGGAATAAAACTTCTCTCGATTCGATCGTCATTGATCATCGGCTGACGATGACGCGACTCGTGGCTTTCAAAGCCGTCCAGATGGGAGCTTGGCGTGGATCACCAGTAGAGGCGGGACTCGGACGAGGATCGCTCGATTGATTCAACACGGCTCAACATCGTCATCGCGAGGTATACGTTTAGAATAATTTTATTCTGTAAATTTTAATTGTGCAAGTAGAATAATTTTATTCTATAAAATTTTAATTTCCTGTCATGCCTTGCACATGTTATTTCCTTCTTAGCAGGCGTGTGTTGTACGATAATAATATATTAGTTTAATTATCTATTTATTTCTGCTGCGCACATTTACGAAACGTTTAAACACGTGCATTGCACCGGGACGATCCCAACAGATTTAAATCATCCCATTAGCTAATTAAAGCCTAAATAATTAGCTTTAATTTAGAACCAAATTAAGGCTCATTTAATAGCCATTTGATAAAGGGTTAATGGGTTTGGATTTAAACCCCGAAACCCGTTAAGGGAATCCGTGATTTCCTCTCCAAAATCGCGATTCTGTTTCACGCGACCTGGCTCCCTTTGTTCCGCGCGATTCTTCCTCTCTCGCACCCTGATGCCGTCTGCCACCGAATCTTCAGTCGTTTTTCTCGCGCCGGCGAAGGTTATAAGAGAAGGGTGGCAGAAACCCTAGCCGCCCTTGTGACAGAGCTGTTTGTCGCGCCCTCCTCTGGTCGACCACCGCCATGGTGTCTGATGCAGTGTGTTTCGTATGGGAATATTTTATTTCCCTTATTCGTTTGTGTCACTTATACCCATCAAAATTATTTATTTATTTATTTACCAAACCTCTTAATTGTCGTCCTAAGTAATACAGAGAGGTCCGGGTCGTCTCTCTCGGACTCAATGACTAGATGTTTATTCTAGACTTATGGTGCGGGGTTTTTTTTATTTGTTAACTTTATTCATTCCTATTTACAAATGCCATTTATTTGCAATTAAATACTACAATCAACAAATGAATATTAGCTATACAACATTTACAAATTAAATTAAATCATACATCCTATTTACAATTTATACATACAACAAACCATTTTACAATTGCAACATGCTTTACCTAATTACATTAAAGTACAACACCTTACATAAATTACAATTTATTCAACTAATTCTAAATTAACTTGAACCGGTTCACAACAGACAATGGTATCAACAATTTATTGAAACGATCAAGACATATTTATTATTCACAACTCAAGTCATCCACAACATCTTAGGGTTCTATTACAACAAATTATAAAACCAACACATACTCCATATAATCCCTCTAAGCCATGTACATGAATCCCAACCAATGGAAAATACCACATTCAACACAAAACATACAATGCACACAATCTGTTCATGAACATTAATCGAATTCATAATGATCCAACACACATCACAATATCAAATAACCGGTTACATCACGATTCCAAAATGAATACAAGTCAACATTATGCATCACTGTCAGATTTCACAACAAGATATTTCATTAATACACATCAACAAACACCTCATTCTAATCCCATTCAATTCAATACAACATGTTCATTTAACCTCATTTTAATTATCACAAACAACCAACTAACAATTCCATTACCATATTCTTACCATTTCAGCAATCAAACTTGCCACATATAACATCTTGCAACCGGTTACAACCCCTTCCCAACAACTCATTGATAACACAAGTTTCCATTTTGTACCATGGTTTATCACAACACTTAATTCATGTGCAACAGACTAACAACCATTCAAACACAAACAACCAAATAAACCTTGAATTCACAAACTTCATGCATTCACATAATTCAACATAATTCACCGAAACCCAACCAACTTCTTGTTATCAGAAACAATCAACACACAATAATGAACAAGGTTAGAATTAGTGTTAGAAATTAGAATTAGAGTTAGGAATTAGAGTTAAGGTCAATGTTAGGAATTAGGGTTAAGATTAGAACAACGTTAGGAATTAAGGTTAGAAATTAGAGCATATTTACATATTTACATGTTTCATGGGGATTTTGGGTTTTAACAGCTAACAACATCAAAGCTAACAATAGAACAAGAAAACTAAAGAAAAACAGAGATGGCGGAATTTAGGGTTTTCTTCCCTCTTCCGATTGGCACGGGAGCAAGTAACAGCAACATCTGATCGATATCACACCAAAGGAGGAGAAGCGGGTCGCACCGGAGGACCCTCACGGCGGAAGATGAACGGAGAACATAGGATCGAGCTCCCTTCCTCTGCCCTCTGTTCAGCTGCAATCCAGCAAACCAGACATTAGACAAAAGGAAAAGAGACCCCTTACCTTGCATTCTTCGGTGGAGGATGATGGTTGATGCCAAGCACGAGCTCTCCTTCTCGTCCGAATCCACATCAGCGAAGATCAGCTCCTGCTTGGAATCGATGGATGCGAAGCGCCAGAGCAGCACACCGGAGAACCACCCACGGCGGCTCCTCTGTGCTAATGGTCGTCGTGCACCGATGACTGGAGAACCACTCACAGCCTTCGTTCCGCGGCGACGGGGAATGAGAAGCTACCCACCTTCGAACCACGTTGGCGGCGCTCCTTCGGATCTTCGGTGTTAATCGATGGAAGCCGCCGTCGCTTCCTCTGTGCTAATCGGAGAAGAGAGAAAATGGCCACGGCGGCGGAGCTCGCAGACGCCGTCGCGTGAAGAGAAGAGGAGGAGAAAGACCTAATCGATCGCGAGCTCCCTTCTGCGTTAAACCGGACTTCGTGTTTTAACAGAGCCACTGAACCGGTGGTCTGAACCGGACCGCAATTGAAGTTGAACCGGCTGAATGAGGGTTTGGGCTGGCTGTGATTTGGACCGGCTAAATTCCAATTGGTCTGAGAAACATGGGCTGAACCTTGGATTGTGCATGAACAGTAGGCCGGCTGGTTGGGTTGGACTGAAGCAGAATGGGCCGGGCCACTTGTGGGCTGCAGATTTGAACAGTGCTGAGCTCAATTGATTTGGGCTTTTAGGCTTGATTTGCCTGGTTTAGTGAAGTGGGCTTGACTTTGAAGTGGTTTGAATTGAACCCAAATTGAAACCAAATTAATTCTGATGGAACCATTTTGAAACTAAGTCGAACTCGAGTTGAGCCAAGTTGATTTTCCTTCCAATTTGGACCTCAAAAATATGATTATCTTCATCCTAATTTCCTGAAAAATTAAATACCACAAATTAATATCAATAAATACCTTAAAATAATAAGAAAATAGAATGAAGATTCAAATTTCATCAAAGATAAAGAATACAGTAAAAGCCCAATTTATGCTATAAAAAATGATTAAGCCGGTCCAAAATAATCCTAATCTATCCGGTCAAATAGCTAGTTATTAGTGTCGCGACCCGTCGCCTCTGCCCTAGCCCGTGATCCCTAATTCTCCTCTGTCCAACATCGCCGATGCCGTGTGAAGACCAGAGCCAACTATCGCGACCCTCCGTCGGATACTCGACGATGTCCTGAATCAGCACCGCCGCCCTGCTCAACAACGCCACCACCGACCTCCACCATCCTCCAGCACCGAAGCCAAAATTGAAGCAGGCCACCGGTGAAAGACATCCAGATCGCAACTGGAGCTTCGCCACTACAGCCCCCAAGCAAGTTCGCCGGAGAAGCATGGATGCTACCTGCCGTCTGCCGCCACCGCCAACTACAAAGCCCCTTTCTGATCTCCCTCTATTTTGCTAATCGGAGATGCAACCCTAGCTCCCACTGTTGTGTTCTGATTACCGTTGTGTCGCCGCCCATCGGAGCTTGAGTTCTAGGGCAATAGAGGTAAGTTTGTTTGGTAAGTCGATTGTTATGTTATAACTGTTTAATTGAGATCAGTTAAGTTTTGGGTCGTGGTTAATATGAAACGAGTTACGGAGATTAGGCATTGTTAATTTTATTGGTTATGTTAGTTTGGATTCGACTGTGAAATAAATTTAATTGAATTTAGTTAGATTGGTTTTAGAGCTTGAATCAGGTGATTAAATTGGAATAAGATTAGTTGATATAAGTATTGATTTAGGTTGTATCTAGATTAAAGGTTACTTATATTTAAACATGCTTAATTAGATGATTAATGAGTTAATTAAACATTAATTGATTTAATATTTAGTTAATTGATTAATCAGTTAATTTGACTAATTAGAAATGATAACGTGATTATTGAGTTAGGTTAAATTTGGTTGAGATGTGAAGTCATTGTGTGTTGAATTATGAAACCTTAGACTTTGCTAGGGTTTGACATGTTGTATAATTTAACATATTGTTATCAGAGTTACTGTAGTAGACTGGTTTAATCTTAGTTCGCTTGGTTCAATAACCAAATGATCTCTGATTTGACCCAAATAAGTTTTGTTTAATTCGTCTTCACAAGACAAATCTCCTTATCTCATTTATTTTGCCAAAATAATTTTCATTATAAACCAAACCAAGTTGATTTAATTTGGTTCAACATTAAATTATTTGGTTCAATAACCAAACCACCTTCGATTGAATCAAATTAGTTTTTCCTTTTGTTTGGTCCAACCAAATAAATATTCTCTCGATTTGAGAATTAAATTCTCAAACTCATTTTAAGTTCTTCAGAAAACTTATAGTATGTGTGACCCAATAGGTTCCCGATTATGTTGGTCGTTCGTAATTAACCATTAATTACGGAATGATCATGAGTGGCACCTAGTAGTACATCATGATCCCCAATTGATAAAAAAAATCAACAATTGATTCTAAAAAATTTTTTAAACCTTTTAGTAGCTTTAATGAATGTATCTCGTTCCTTTCAGCATCTTATACCCTCTTGGTTCAGGACATGATCTATATTTGTCAGTCCCTATTAGGTTGACTACGTCACACCTAGCCCAAGCTGCTTTCTTGTCTTGTGGATTCAAGTTACTTGTATATTTGTCCAAGAGTGTCATACTCTTGACATGTGATGCTTTGACCAAAGACTTCCAGTAACAATCCTAATAAGCGGCCGCAGTGTATACATCTCTTTTTACAAAGAGAGGTGAATCCTCGTGCCATCATCAAAATCAAGGTTCGATCATCTAGTGCTCCCTGCACCAACTATCTCCCCCTTTTTTATTATGACAACTTGAGTTTCAAGTTAAGAAAAAATTTATGACAGATAAAAGCTTAACTCATGCATGAAAAATAAAAGTTCTTGCATGTAATGTGCAATAGCATGACCTATCTCCCCCTACTTTCAAGACTCCCCTTGAATTCATACTTGTTAAAACATATAAAGTTTTGAAAATCTTTTTGTTCTCTCCCCCTGAACTTGACATGGTTTAGTTTTGATTAGATTGATACAAAACCATTCAAGTCCTTAAAAAAATATTTTTAAAAATATAAGTTCAACATCATAAAAATAATTTTTACTTGAAATTCTCTATTTACTCTCTCCCTTTGACATAATCAAAATAAATAAGTAATGGGTTTGAGTCCAAGCATGTTATTTATAAATAAAATACTTAGATAAAAAATTTTATCCGTGGAGCGTGTGTCTAACTTAGGTTTTAGCTAACTACTAAAAAGTAGTAGCTTGATCCTGTTAGTCAATTTGAGTGTATCATTCCTGATGTACTTCCGCAAGTATACAGTTGTTGTCAAGTAATAAAAAGATATCGACCCACAGGGACAGTGTATTAGCTATAGTGATGTCACTAAGATAGTTGTTTAGACTCCAAAGGAAATGGAATGGTTGAGGATTGTGTGTGTGTGTACGATAGAGAGAGAGATTGACTTGGGGATTTATGGGTGAGATGGATAAGTCTAGGATTTCGATTTCACATCTATGCTAGGTGACATCCCTAATTCATGTTTATTCCCTTACTCTCAATGTTTACTACTTTGTAGGGATTCTAACCAAAATACTAATTCAACCTCGTCAGACTTTGTTGGCATTAAACCATGATACTCTAACGCTACGATTACTAGTTCAAGACGACACCAGATTGCCTGGTTATGGCTCTCCCGCTGTCACTCGGTCGCCCCAGCATACTTCCAGTACTACTCTCTGTCACCGAGCACCCAATTAAGGAATCATTTCCTAGTCATCAATAGCCATTAGCTATCCCTTATGGAAGTTTATCACCATGTAAAGATTACTTTGGAAAGTCCGATTTAAGGTTAACCTTCTGTCCCAAGGCACCCCGGTATACGATACTATGATATCCCTACACAGTAATCTACCTCTCATAATCATGCATATGTGCTCACACAAACATTTCATCAAACACATTCAAGGCACATAATACATGAAACAAATGTAAACACTTCATTGAATAGGAAAAATAACATAAACTAGTTCATACATCACCATCATTACATAGATGTTCATCCTACACCCTAAACTCAAAGATCTACTCCATTACAAGGAGAATACAACAAGTATGCAAGGAAAAAGTCATCCACAAAAGAGGGGAAGACTTATCTTTGAAGCGTGGGCATCCGTTGAAGATCTTCTCGCTCCGGTGTAGGATGGATCTGTGGAGATGAAGTGTAGGGCCTCCCCAAGAGTGGGGAGGCGTCTTCCTCTAAGCCAAGACCTAGGGTTTGGAGAATGACCCAAGATAACCCAAGATTGGGTTTGTTTTCCACTTATATACTCTCCTAAATCTGCCTAGATTTTCCCTGGTTTATAAGTCTCTACCTCAATAGGTTTTTTACCCAATAAACCCAGTTTTCTTTAATTGGACTCTGAACCAAAGTTGTATAGTATTAAATTATCTTCAAATTGGGTGGTGGATCGACCCATAACTCCTTCTGATCCAAAAGTTATGTTGGTTTGAAGTTTGGGCAGAGCACCCAGCGTGACCGTGGTCAGGAGGCACGACCATGCCATTTATCACGGCCTACAAAAGTCATCGTTCTGTACACCCTGAAGCAAAGTTGTAGATCTTGAAGTTAGCTACATTTTGGTAGGTGGCACGGCCCATGAGTCCATCTGAGCTGAAAGTTATGTCTTTTTTGTTAGGATCGGTTGGTTCGCTAGAGGGGGGTG
>NC_133873.1:9254871-9271512 GCF_044706935.1 Curcuma longa | reverse complement strand
GGAAACTATTTTTTCAATATACTTTAAAACTAGTCTTTTGGAAAAATACTCTTTCTTATTTAATATGTTTTTCAAGAAAGAAGTATACATGAGTTAATACTTATTATACCCATCTTTTATGACTTAAGCCTTAATTTGTTTGGAAAATTATTTTAATACTGGCTTCTTGTAACAAATCCTGAAATTAATTTTTATAAGATACTTTTTCATGATTAACTTAAGCCTTACAATATTTTTGAAAATCTCCTTTAACATTTGGATCATTTTTTGAAAATCTCTTTTAAAAATATACTTAGTTCTATATCTTTTAATATGATTTAGCCAAGTCAAATTTACACTTAGTCATTTTAACACTCTTAAACTTAGTCTATTTTGTGTTAGAGTTTGACTCTCCCTCTAAATCAGCCTAGAACCTTAGTCTATTTTTTAAACACTTGAATGTCTATTACTTGAATGCATGTTATTTTTTTTATGAATGTCAAAGGGGGAGGGTTATAGGGTTAAGAGTTAGAAATTAAAATAATTAAAACAACCCTGATTTAGAGCATGTCATTTGCATATTATGTCTGTACTTATTGCTTTAACATACTATTTTTCTAACTTTAACCCCGGTTGCCATTGCATCAAAAAGGGAAAGATTATTGGTGCAGTTTGCACTAACGGTCTAACTCAAGTTTTGATGAATGATAAATAGGTTAAAGTTAGGTTTGTTATGGGTTTAACCTTCTTACTAAGTGTGCAGGGTTGAAAGATTTAGAACCAGACACCAGGCTGAAGTCCAGGATGGTTGAGTCATGGCAGAAAGTCTAGTTGGGTCCACGGGGCCTGACAACTGGCTGAAGACCAAGTTGGTGGAGACTTGGCAGGAAGACCATGGTGGTTGAGCCTTGGTAAAAGACCTGGTGGGTTAGAGAAGTTTAGTAAATCTGCGCTAAGGTAAGTAAGATAAGTCACTAAAGGAGCGAACCAGTGAGGACGAGTTCCATTTTGAAACTTTAGACGTAGTCCAACTAGATCCACTTGGGTGATCTAAGTTGAGGTCTGGTTAAATCCTGGTCTGGATTGACAAGATCTAATTAATTTTAAATAGTCTGTATTTTATTATTATACTAAATCTATTTTATAAAGTTTATTTGGTATATGGACAAAATTAATTTTGCATGTGAACTCTGTAAAATTAATCTTCATTATTATTTATTTTTCTAATCTGAAATTTTATTAAATGATAAAATTATTCCTATAATAATTATTTAAAGAGGATAAAATTTCTTATAAAAATAATATATATATATATTATTTGAATTATTCTTTGATCCTAGATAAGATAACTGCTAGGTGTGGATCAGTTTACGTTTTCTTAAACATTTGCAGATTTAGATTAACTTGATAGTGCCTATATAAAGTTGCAGTCAGTGCATGAATCACAGAACTTCGACCAACGTTATTCTTCTGCGGCGGCCCGAGCTTCGACACGACCACGTCCAACTTCCGTCGAAAGATCACCCCCAACATCCGAGCTCGTCCAGATTTTCTATTGTTGGGTAACAAAGAAGTTGTTTTTAATATTTGTTTTCGGAATTTATTTAAAAGTTAAAAGTGTGGGGTTGTCACACTTTTGCTCATTATGTTCGCCTACTCTACCAAGTAGAGATTTAGTGGATTGTCCACAGGAAAAGTCTAAGGGACCTGGGCCTTCGGGTAGGAGTCATCGATGGCTCCGAATGAAGTAAAAAATTACTTGTGTCTTTCGTACTTATTTTTTTTCATTTCGTATTCTCTTTCCGCTACGCATGCTTTTCAAAGCACGTTTCTTTAACTCTAATTTAATAATACAAAAAAATTTTAAAAAGACACATGATTCATCCCCCCCCCCCCCCCCCCCCCCCCTCCCCTCTCACGTGCATCGGTCCTACAACATGTCCCATAATAAAACATTATAAGCTACACATGGCAACTGATGTAAACTTGATCAAGCATTTATTAGACACATTCTAAGACTTTGTAGATGAGTTGGGTAAAGTTAGCAAGGAAAGCTCAAATAGTGATTTGGTGTTAATATTTATTATTCTTTATCATATTTCTTTTAGAGTTTGTGAAGACTATCCTAGTTGGTAGAAGAGGAGAGCTTAATTTGTGGGTGATGATGAATAAAACTATTGTGTGTGTTTCTCAACAGGATAAAGTTATTATTCCATATTAATTTAAATGAGAGTTCAATGGTTACTCGGAGGTAGGATAGAAAGGGATAATTATAAGGCTAAAGATAAAAGTCAAGTCACAAGATGGTGCATATATACAATCAAAGTGGAGGCCATAATTGCTCTTGTTGTCTTAAGGGAAAAACATATATACCTTTTGTAACATTGTTTTTGGATTCAATTTGTGTGATGAATGTTAACATTAGGAAAGAGTTATTTTAGATTTTCGATACAATGTGAATAAGACCATGAATCTAGAAATTGGCTTGGTGGAGGTCCACATCTTTGAGATAGTAATTAAAACTTAATTTTTATTGAGGAGCAGTAAAAGGTCTTTGTTTTAAAAGTAAGAAAAACAAACTATAGAATATGCAGCCACTAGCACGCCAAGTAAAAGATTTTTTTCTTACAAGAAATTTACTAAGACATGGTAAAGGAAAAAATAAAATAACTATATAAGAATTCACCTTCAAGGGAGAAATCCACCATATTTATATTTAATAAAGTTAGAAATTAAATAACATAATCTAAAAAATGTGATTTACTTTTTTTAAGGGAGTGAGAAAAAAATTCACCATCCAGTAGAACTTCACACTATAATGGCACATATAACACAAATTAATAAGAATATCTGATTCACTGACATATATTCCCTATAAAGACTTGTAATTCAAACTTTCCTTCAGCACTTTTCTTCACTTATTATGGGTTTGAGGAACCATTCCAACTCATTTCCATCTTTTCCCAAAGTCTCCATTCTTTAAGCATATAAATACAAGAGATCAACAGCTACCAGCACTCCCCTCATCACTTAAAAAAAGTTAAAAGCAGTTGCTTTACTATGCAATTTTGTTCAACAACAATTAGACCACAGCAAGAGTACGGAAGACGAGGTAATTACTAAAACTTAAAAATGTTTTAGAAATTTTAAGATTAACAATGTTGGGAAATCACCATTATTTTCCATTTCTTCTCATAATGGATAAGATAACGATTCCAATGACCACTGCAACGGTGACAGCAAGAACAATTGCCAAGGTTTTGGCACTCACATGATCACCTGTAATTTAATTAGAACAAGGTGAATCAGCCTATGCTTTATGCTATATATGACACCTACATGACTCAAATATTTTCTTAAATTAATTCTTCTATACAAACCACAGCAGTCAATTTAAATGTAAATACTTTAAGAGTTTTTGTAGTTATTATCATTTTTTTTTAAAAAAAATCTGCTTTAAATCATTGAACTTTTTTTATTTAAAAGTAAAACAAATCTACTTTAAATCTTTGTGACTTTAAGAATTCTTGGAGGCAAAGAAAAGCTTCCTTTTTTCTATAATAATAAAAAACAGGAATTATTATAAAGTTGTGGATGGAAAAGGAGATGCAACGCGATCGCGCGTCTTCCAGAAAAGTATTGGAGTAAAACAAGCAGGCCACGCGGCTTACCGTGGTAGTGACCGGATCTAGCCAAGTCGTAAGCTCCACCGGACCAGTAGCTGACGTAGCACTTGCCGAGGTATACGTCGCCGGCATCTGCCGCCCCGCAGGCGTCCTTGACCTGTGCCACGGCCGCCGCCACGCACGAGCTGCACTCCGTAGGGCCCTGATCCCCGACGCACTGCGCCAGCGCCCGCACCCGTCCCGCCGCACCCACCCTGTATTCCCCGGTTCCACCACCGGCAAGCCCGGCCAGGGCAGCATCGCGCGAGCCAACGAGCTCGGAGCCGCCGCCGCACTTCTTGTAGACGAGGGAGGTGTCAGGATTGCCGATGAAAGAGTCGTTGCTATAACGGACGAAGCAGCCCTTGAGCTGGACGGCGGCGAAGGTCGCGTAGGGGCACAGGGAGGGGAGCTTGTCGAGGGCGGAGCGGACGCAGGTGGCGCAGTCGGAGGTGGGGAGGTCGGTGCGGCACTGGAAGAGGCCGTAGGCTGGGGCGGCGGCGTCGCGGCGTTGCAGGTGAAGTCGTGGTAGGAGGAGAAGGTGGCGGCGTTGGCGAGGGAGGTTAGGAGGGAGTCGACGTTTAGTTGGTAGGGGGAGCCGAGGTTATACCTGTTCTGGGAGCAGCCAACGTAGACGAAGGAAGTGAAGTCGTCGAAGGATGCGATGGTCATCGAGGGGAAAAAAGGAAAGAGGAGGAGGACGAAGAGCGACATTTGTAGTGCCAGGCCGCTGGGATCGTGCAGTTGAAGATGGAGGAAGAAGAATCTTGCATGGGATCAATATAATGGAATAGAGGGAGCAGTAGTGACCTGCGTGGTTGGCGGCCACAGACGTATATATATTATTAATGGATTTTAGAATTCATGATCTTAGGCTTTGGGTCCTCGTCTTGACGTAGACATGCATTTCTATTTTTTGTGAAAATTTTAATGTATCCACTATTTAACTCACGATGATGTTGAAAGAAAAAAGCCAAGAGTAGCAAAAGATGAATGAGAAAAAGAAAGCTACAAATACCTACACCACTGAGTATTTATAGCACTAAAAAAAAAATCATTTGCCATAAATTTTACGATAAATTTATCATAAAAATATTTATAATAAAAAATTTTCATCGCAAATAAGTCGTAGTCAAATTCTACGATGAAATAATATAAATTCATCATAAATTTGATAATAAATTTATTTTTTATCGTAAAATTTATTGTAATTTTGTAAGGAAAAAATCATTACACAATTTACATCAAAATTGACCTAGTCCCAAATGCAAATCTGCGATGAATTTTGGAGTTCGTCGTAAATTTACAATGAAAATTAATTTGACGCAATTTGCAACGAAACACGTTGTCATTGTAGATTTGCGACGAATCCATTTTCGTCGCAAATTTACGACGAATCAATTTTCATTGCAAGTCTATGATGAAATCCAAAACTCATCACAGATTTGCAATACATTACTTTAGTTACTATAATTCTGCGACGAAAAATTTTGATCGCAAAATTTATTACAAAACTCTTTTTTCCATAGAACCTGCTCATTTCTGCATGCTATCGTGTATATACAAACAAACTTGTAAATCTGATACATCATATACATTCATACATAAGAAAGATTCATAACTAAATAAAAAATTTCATAATAAAATGACAAATCAAAGATCTCACATAGATCGCAAACTAAAGATCCCATACAAGATCTCATACATTGTACATAAAAAAAATTTAAAATAAGTTCACGTCAAACAAACAATCACATAACTAAATAATCTTATATTATTGTTTAAGTTAAACTAGACATTGTAACAAATTGTCAATCACATGCTTCTTCTTCTTGATCTTCTTCCTTTTTTTTCCCTACATCAGAAAACAAACAACCCAAAAATAGGGCAGTTAAGATGAAAATACTGAGAATAATAAACTAATACAAAACCCAATAATGCAATATCACTCTTTTAGATGTCATAGTCAATATGTATGCTCACCAATTATTATAGCACAGTTGTTGTACAAGTCATGAAAGAATACCTTATTGTATCTAGGAAGGTTGTGTCTTTCATAATAAAGTCGATTGTTGACAATTAAGATTAATATAAATGTTTAGAACCCATTTGACATTATTCTCTGATATGTGAAAAAAATTCTTTAGAGGATAGATGATTTATTACTATTCTTTCCTTCCTCTCTTGGTCATCCAACAAAAGCAATAATGGCTCTACTCTCCATGAATTTGAGGAACCTTGCTTGTAAGAAGAACACACAAGAAGTGTAAACAAGTCCAAAATGGTATATTGTACCAGTCCCAATATGAAATCAAAGCAACCTCAACCCCAACAAAATTAACTATTTATAAAGGAAAGAAGCATTTCATTGTTAGTTATCAATCATGCCATAGGGAGTGCCAAATCGTGTTGCTTCTCAAATGATATTGTCTAGTTTAACATCATCGTCTTGAGGTATTGTTAATTTACCTTGAGACTTACATCTCATCCCTTTCTAAAAAATATATTTTTGTCATTCCTTATCATTTTTTTAACATGTTATCATAATTTTATTTTATTTTCTAAAATCTAATTAAAGGATATCCAACAGTCTAAAATGTAAAGCCATGATAACACAACATTCATTCAAAATTTCAAATCAATTAAATTTGATATAAATGAGAACACCAAGTGCGGAAAGAACTATTTCTCAATTGATTTAAATTGATACAATTTCTTGAAGCTAAGTTAGACAATTTTCAAGAGACACCTTGACTCATCAACTTATTTTTCACAAGTAAACCTCACTTGTTCTAGTTCATTGCAAAACGCATAACCAACAATTCATGCCAATATTGAGAACTTACACGAACTTACTCTGAGGCAGCGCACTAAGTTTGGAATATGAAATCTTAAGAACACCAATATCATCCAACAACAGATTCTCAAGTTGTTATGAGTTCCAAGCAAGGGAGCAAAAACAAGTTAAACCAAACAAAATTTACAAATTCAGCATTTATGTATTGCTAACAGAACAAGGCACAAAATTATCATGTTCTTGGCTGACCATCTTATTGTAGGGAATCTTATGCGGCAAACAATAAAATTCATAGCGAAAATAGGATCCCAATGAGCGATGCATGCGAAAGAAAACTCATACGAAGTTTGATTTATCTATCTAATAAATCTATACCTTTGAAGCGTGCCCTTCGTTTATCCCGCTCGTCCTCGGTTCACCGAATCTCTTGTACATTCAAGCATCCGTGCCTCTATGCGTATCCACACGAATACAATCTCAAGCTTCGAAGAAGAATCAAATGCAAAAAAAAATGTAAGAAAAAATCTTTTATATTTATCTCATGAATATGAAGGATTTTTGCCTCTTTAGCTTTCCCATATTAAAGCTAATTAAAATCCAATTAGAGCGCATGTTTTTCATGTTGACTCTTCATCTTCTCTTCATCTAATGAAGAGAAAATTTTTTGATCTTCTTCTATTATTAATTCATTAAATATTTTAATGAATCAAAATCTCATTCAAATTTGGTTAGGTCTAATCTAAATGAGTCTAACTCAAATTAGATTCAATCCCATAATCCAATTGGATTTACTTAAGTCTAACTCAATTAGTCCAATTCAGATCATATTTTAGTCAAACTAAAATCAATCAATCTTCGAAGCATCATATCCTTTGTGTGTGACCAATAGGTTCTCGCAACATTGGTAATATGTCTAAATTGCTTTAGACATATAAGCAATGAGCGGCATCTAGCAATGTACCATTGCTACCTAAGTAATGAGAAAGTCGAGATCCGACCTAACCTTTTCGTAACTACTATAATGTATGATAATGTACTTCTATCATCGATATCTAGATTGATCAATGAGGCATAGACCATGTCATCCTCGATATCAATCTTTGTGTTTCTCGATCCCCGAATAGACTCACTCAAACAAATGAGCTCAATATCTCATATTGACTCATTTGAGTATGATAATGCATTTAGTAATCCTACTCGATGCAGGGGCTCACAGATATCACTCCCGTTATATGGAAGAGATATATCCCATCTACATCACTCACATCCCTCCGCATAATTCATTTCATACTCCATGATCGCCTTTATAGTCTACCATGTTACGAATGATATTTGACCAAAGTACACTACTTATATAGAGAACCGTAGTGACTTTAGGTCTAAGGACTATTCATACTAATAGTCACATGAGAAAGTTTATGACTCATATAATGATCCATAAAACTTTTTTTATGTCGAGTCAATTCAGTATATATTCTCTAATATATACCCAAGTGCCAACGTGATATCACATATCCATGACTTATGAGATTAAGTCATCAATTGACTTACATGCTAGTCTCAATGCATTAATATTATCCTTGAATATTAATGTTTGACTAGGAATAGTTAAGAATGGTATTCTCTACTGTTGGTGCAAGATGCACTAAGATCTTGCCTAGTGTTTCGATGTTTGACAATACACCTAAGTCTGGTCAGTTTGACCAAGGGTTGATCCAAACAGGACTTGATGTTTGGATGTGTGGAAGTGAGCGAGAAGGCCTGGTCGGTTAGACTAGGCAAGGAAAGTCCTGATCTGGATGATTGGGCAAGGAAGTCCTGGTGAGTGGAGCTGGGCAAGGGAAAGTCCTAGTTGTAGGCTAGGCAAAGGGAAGTCCTGATTTGGAGGATCAGGCGGAAGTCTTGGCAGAGTCAACGTGCACCAGGCAGAAGTCTGGACTTGGTCAGGAGGACCAAGTTGCAGAAAGGCTGGACTTGGTCAGGAGGCAAGTTGCAGCAGAAGAATGGACTGGTCAGGAGGATCAGTTGCGTTCAAGTCCTGGGGGGCAACGACAGAGCCGAGCACAAGTCCAACAAGTCTGGAGGACTTGGTTGGCATGAATTCTCCAGAATGGAGTGGGTTAGGCTAACCCAAGATTTCGGTAGAAATCTGAAGTTAGACGACCCACTAGGTAAGACTTTAGGTTGTTGTATTTGCCTGCTTGTATGCTTGTCTTGCAGGAACCAGGAGCTGGAAGCAAGAAGGAAAAGCAGAGGTGAAGCAAGCCCAAAGTCAAGCTCAAAGTCAACTCTGGTCAAACCTGGGTCGACTCAGATCGGGTTTTGAGTCGACTCGGCACTGGAGTCGACTCAGATCGGGTTTTGAGTCGACTCAGGCTGACGCAGAGTCAAGAAGTTATCGCCGCTGACGCCACGCAAGCTGGAGTCGACCCAGGAGTCAAGATGAGTCGACTCAGAGAGGTAATCGGCGAAAGGGATAAAGTTTGATCTGCCACGCAGGCTGGAGTCGACCCAGATGGGCATCTGAGTCGACTCAGGCGGGCTATAAAAGAAGCCTTCGAGCAGCAGCCAGAACAACGATTCTAACATCCGCTTCCAACCAGAACTGCTACCGAACGCGAACGAGGCCAAACGCTTGCAACCGGGGAAGATCCAGGAGGAGTGCGCGGCGCTCGGACTTCCAGATCGGCGACAAGTGTTTGTGTTTAATTACTGTTCTTTCATTATTTCATTTGTATTATTTCTTGGACTGTAAGACGGGTTGCTCCGCCTCCGAACACGGTTCGGAAAGGAGACCATTAGTGGACGGGCGCCTCCCGTGATTAGGCCTTGGACGTACTAACCCGGGGGGGTTAGGAACCAAGTAAAAATCCCGCGTGTCCTTCTTTATTATTTTCTAATATTCCGCTGCAAGTGTTTATAGTAAATCGAACGAAAGCGAAAAAGTCATACGCGCTATTCACCCCCCTCTAGCGCGTATCCCGATCCTACAAGTTGATTATCACATAATTGACTCTAGGGCTACTACTAACAATCTCCCACTAGTACTACTGTCAATCACTGTAGTATCTAATACCTAGTGGGGCCATCATGCTTCTTCTGTGCCAAAGTCTTGGTCAAAGGATCTGTGATATTAGCATCTCCTCTATCCTCATCGATGATCTCTCGAATGAGATGGAAGTATCGTAGTATGTATTTGGAACGTTGATGAAAATGTTAGTAGAAGCCCTAGAGTCAATTATGTGATGATTGACTAGGGACTTTTGTATCATATTCTATTATTAATAAAGACATAATTTTTTATTATTATACTTACTTTATATTTGTGTCAAATAATTAAGTATAATAATGTTCTTGGGTAGCTAGTTCTAATCTATATCATATCGATTGTTTGAATCGATAGTGAGATAATGTAGAGAACACTACTCTTAATAATTCCTAGTCAAGCATTAATATTTAGGGACGATATTAATACGTTAAGACTAGCATGTGGGTCAGCTGGATGACTTAATCTCACAAGTCATGGATATGGGATATCGAGTTGACACATAGGTATACATTAGAGAATGTATACTGAATTGACATGCTATAAGAAGTTTCATGGATTATTATATGAGTGTCATAAACTTTCTCATGTGACTATTGGTATGAATAGTTCTTAGACTTGAAGTCACTACGGTTCCCTACATAAGGAGTTATGTATTTTAGTATCGGCAAACGTCTCTCATAACAGAGTAGACTATAAAGACGATCACTGGGTATGTAACAAATTATGCCGAGGGATGTGAGTGATGTAGATGAGATCTATCCCTCCCATATAACGGGAGTGATATCTTGCGGCCTCTTGAGAGTCGGACCATGAAATGCATGACCATGCTCAAATGAGTCAATATGAGATATTGAGCTCATTTGCTTGAGTGAGTCTACTTGGGGATCAAGAAACATAAAGATTGATAAGAGGATAACACGATCTATATCTCATTGATCAATCTAGATATCGAGGATAGAAGGACATGGTCATACATTATCATAGTCACGAAGATTATGTCGGATCTCAACATTCTTGTCACTTGGGTAGCAATGATGCATTGCTAGATGTCACTCATTGTTTATGTTTCTAAAATGAGTTTTAGAAATATTGTGAACGTTACAAGAACCTATTAGATTACACACAAATAACATTCTATTTGGAGATGAGTTCAATTTAATTTGACTAAAAGAACAATTAAGCTCATTGGATAGCCTAGACTTGAGTTAGACTCATGTTGGTTGAATTTGAATTAGACTCAAATTAAACCAAGTTGATGAATGGATTTGATTCATCATGCATGATTAATATGGATTAATCATGCATTGAAGAAGAGGAAGTTATCATGCATGAAAGTTATTATGCATGATTAATAAGATTAATCATGCATTGATGAGAGAATACTAAAAGCCAAAAAACCTTTGGTATTCATGGCATGAGTATAAAAGAGTTTTTCTTCCAAAAACTCAATAGTTATTCATCTTATTCTCTCTTCTTTTTGCTTGGCCGAAACCTACAAGAGAAGTTGCAAGCACAACCAAAGTCTTCTCCAAAAAGTGAGTGTTAGTGTGGATACGCATACATGCATGGATACTTGAATGTGCTAGAGATCCGACAACCTTTAGACGAGCGGGATAAGCGAAGAGCACGCATCAAAGGTAAATCCTATTAGATAGGATTTCAAAGATCTAAACTTGTACAGATTTTTCGCATGGATCGCTCGAGGGATCCTATTTTCCATTGTAAAATTTTATTTTATCACATAGGATTCCCAACAGAGAGCGAGGTTCCTTAGCTTGTGCAATAGCCCTATTATTGTTACAATAGAGCTCTATTGGGTCAGCTATGCTAGGAACCACCCTAAGCTCTGCAACGAACTTTCGGATCCAAACAACCTCTTTTGCTATATCAGACGCAGCAATATAGTCAACTTTATAGAATCTGTAACTGTGTCTTGCTTAGAACTCTTCAAGCTCACAGTATCACCATTCAAGCAAAATACATATCCTGATTACGATCTGGAATCATCTTTATCAGTTTGGAAGCTTGCATCACTGTAACCTTTTACAGTTAGCTCCTTATCACCTTCAAATATCAATAAATATTCTTTTGTCCTTCGCAAGTATTTAAGAATATTCTTGATAGTTGTCTAGTGACTTTCACCTAGATTTGACTGATATCTGCTCGTCATGCTCAATGCATACAAGACATCGGGGCGAGTACATAGCATAGCGTACATGATAGACTCTATAGCAAATGCATAAGGGATCTGATCCACACGACCTCTCTCCTCCTTAGAAGAGGGACATTGAGTCTTCAAAAGACTCACACTATGTGACATCAGTAGAAATTCCATCTTGGAATTTTGCATGACAAAACGATGTAATACTTTATCAATATATGTACTCTAACTTAGGTTAAGCAATCTATGAGATTTATCTTTATAGATCTTGATAGCTAGAATGTAGGCTTCTTCACCTAAGTCCTTTATTGAGAAATAATTCCCCAACCATATCTTCACAGAATGTAGTGAAAGGATGCCATTTTCAATGAGTATATCATCTACATACAAAATCAAGAAAATAATTGTGCTCCCACTAACCCTCTTATAAACACAAGGTTTATCTTTACTCTTGATAAAATCAAACTCTTTGATTGCATCATCGAATCAAAGATTCCATCTTCGAGAAGCTTGCTTTAGCCCATAAATGGACCTTTGCAACTTACATACTTTTCCAGCATTCTTGGGATCTACAAAACCCATTCTTGGGATCTACAAAACTCTCAGGTTGTATCATGTACACATCCTTGAAGTAGGTTTCCATTCAGAAACGTAGTTTTGACATCTATCTACCATATCTTATAATCATGGTAAACTGCAATAGCAAGCATGATCTGAATAGACTTAAGTATCACAATTGGTGAAAATGTTTCATCATAGTCAATACCATGAATTTGCTTGAAGCCTTGGTGTGGGTGTATTTTGGGATATTTTATTTATATAATTTATTCTCTTATTTGTTGTCACTCACATCTATCAAAATTAATTATTTATTTATTACCAAACCCCTAACTATCATCTTAAGTAATATAGAGAGGTCTGGTCATCGTCTCTCATGGACTCAATGACTGGAAGTTCTATCCTAGACACATGGTGCGGAGTTTTATTTGTTATTTCTTTAATCATTCCTAATTATTTACAGACTTTATTTATTTAAATTAAATCCTATAATTGACAATAACAATCAACAATCCTATTTACATTAATATACAACAAGTTTCACAAATCTACAAATTACTCTACAAACATAACTAAACATGAATTATCTGAACATAAATATAGTCAATACTATACATCATCTACATATTATTACAGGCAAGGCCAAGGCATATGCACAAACATACATGCTCATTACACACATCAAAGACCCATTACATATTTTAATTCTATTTATTAACACAACCTTAAAATACAACATACTGCCCATTCATATAGCATGTACAAACAAGCATACAACATAACTACATACAACATGCAACATACAACAATAATGTACATCATATAACACCATACATCAATCAACCTACATAACTATACAACACTAATCTTACAACTGGGTAAACCTAATAAACTGATTCTTATTCAAGTATTACAACAACAAAGTCACATACATCATAAATCAACATCCAAGCAACCATATAACCTGTTTCCACAACTACTCAAGTTCAACATAATGTACCATGGTTCAACATACAACATTTGCATTCATGATCATAAAGTCAACAACATAACATACTTCCTTTGATTCAACAAGCTCAAGATTTCAAGACAGCAAGAAGCTTCATCAATACACATCAATGATTTGAATACACTCAACTCAATACATGCTCATTCCATTCCCTTTCAATCATCCCAAACATACAAACATCACAATAACACCAACTTCATGCTATCACAGATATTTCATTGTAAACCATGATTCCATTCATGCATCAAGGTCGAACAGCAACATAGAAATACAACCATGTATCAGTTATACTTCAATCACCAAATTGAACAAGATAACACACAACCAAAACACATCCACACATGCAAATTAACAGGGGGATTTTGATTGAAACAAACAGCTAACAACAAAACAAATCAAAACTAGGGTTAGGGTTTAGGACTCTCCCTCAATCGGCACCGGTACCAAACTGAGGAAAGGGGAAAACAGGGGAAGCGGTGGAGGTGGATGGATGGCGCCGAATCAACTCAGAATAGGGAAGACCGCATCGGTGGAGTCACGCCAACAGAACGGATCTCACCAAAGTTGGCCCACTCCGGCGAGAATTGATCGGGGAAACCAAAAGATACGTAGCTTCTTTCCTCTGTTCGAACCCCTGCTGACCACAAATCAAAGGTTAGAACAAAGGAAGTAAATTGAACCACTTACCTAGCTTCTCGGTGGAGGGGATGGTCGGAGGTAGATGAATGATGATCGGAGCCCAACAGGAGAACCACCCATGGTGGCGCCTCTGTGCTGAATGTCGTCGTGCACCGATCCACCTTCGAATCACGTCGGCGAAGGCGATGCTGCTCGGACTTCACGTGGATGCGAAAGGGAATAGAACCGGCGTTGTTTTAAACCCTAGCGCTGAACCGCTTCTGGAGCAACCACTCACTGGTGATTGCTTTGAGGGCCGGGTTTTAAGTGGATTGGACCGGATTGTGAAGTGGGCCGACTGAATAAGATTTGGGCTGATCAAATAGATTAAGGTTTGGGTTTGGCTTGATTTGAGTTGTGTTGAGTTGATTGAGCCGAATCAAGCAGTAGGTTGCACTCGAGTTGAATTCCATAGCTTAAACCAATTCCATTTTGCAATTG
The DNA here is from genome assembly GCF_044706935.1 of Curcuma longa. Lineage (NCBI taxonomy): Eukaryota > Viridiplantae > Streptophyta > Magnoliopsida > Zingiberales > Zingiberaceae > Curcuma > Curcuma longa. The sequence goes on along the minus strand of NC_133873.1, from coordinate 9,257,175 downwards.
ACTGAACCAATTTGAATCCGAATGGACCCGGACTCGAACCAGAGTTAATTATTTTCACAATTTAGCACTCCAATTTACCATTATCATCATTCTAATTCCTGCAAACATTAAAGACCATAAATTAATATCCATAAATTCCCATAATTTAATGCAATTTACAATAAAAACAAAAAATTCATCTAAAATAAAGAAATAGCCCAAAAATCTCTATTTATGATATGAAATATGGTCCAAATCGGTCTAGTCTAGCCCTAATTTACCAGATAAAAATGTTAGTTATCAAATCCCCCACACTTATTCTTTCACGTCTCGTGAAAGTAAACTAATCTACATTATTTTCTACCCTAACAATATCAATCAAATCAGAAAATTACAACGACCAATTAAATAAGAATGTCAAATCTTTGAAATCCAAGCAATCCAGAATTTAATTCATACATGGATCAACAAAATAGCAATTTCAATCCATCCTAAATAAATTGAGAATGATGACAAAAATTCTCACAGGATAAAGAATGTGTGGTCACTCATCCTCATAATCGTGTAAATAAGTCGATCTCTCTTAAGCTACTTATGGTTCATGTACTACCATAGGTTTGCTCTTTTTCTAATCTCCACCACTATCATATGCACAAGGTTGCAAAATCCATAAAGATTTATTGCAAAAGAATAAGGAATAAAGAATAAGAAATAATAAATAAGGTAAAGAAAACAATGTAAGGGGAAAATGGAGCTGATAAATACAAGTGGAAGAAATGGGAAATATGAATTACTTCATAGATGAGTCAATAAAAATCATGCGCAGTAGAAATAAAATCAAGCTAGTGTGGGGTGAGCTAGTAGTAAGAAAAACAACTCCTATGATCCTCCTACACTCTAAAATGTCTACCATAAAACTCAAGAGGAGAAATAGAAATTGCAAAAACTTCCTACCAACTATCCAAAATAATTTCACCAACTCAAATTTTATTTTTATTTTTATTTTATTTTCAAAAAGAACCAAACTTTTTTTTTTCATTTTTTTCATTTTTTTTAACAGATCACTATTTTTTTCCAATTTTCTCTTCTCTTTTTTTTCACAACAGATTTTTTTTCACAACAGTTTTTTTTTTTCATTTTGTTTTTTTTAACAGATTTTTTTTATACTTATACTACAACAAAATAAATAAAAAAAATGAAATACAATAAAACAAAATAGATAATAAAAATCTATCTACAACCCAAAATGATCGTTTGTGAATGGTGAACTCCTAATCATACCCCCACACTTAAATTTTTGTCCATCCCGGGCAAAACTCTCATCTCAGCATTCAAGGTTCCCAAATCTAATGATAAAGAATGAAAGAGATGGTAAGGAAAACGAAATGACAACGAGAGATGGATTATTCGATAACCTAAACTAATAGAAAAGAATGAAAGAATAAAGGACTAAAAGAATAACCTTCATGGAAATATACAACCTCATGGTAATGTGGTCTCGACATAATCAGAGCAACTTCTAGAGTGACATTCACCACAAGTGCCAAACAACAAATAAAAATCAGGCTCAGTCCTCACTAGGTAAAAATAACAAGTCATCATCTCAACTATTTAAGGTAGAATCCATCACTAAGTTGTATTCTCACGCAATCCAAGAACTCTTTCATGTCTATGAACCTCTAAAACTCAACAAACCTAGATAACTAAGTTATCACAATTCCTAAGATGATCATGTCATGCAGGAGGAAAATTTATTGTGAAAGAATAATCAATGAATAAATGTACACATCCTAAACTAAATTATTTATACACATTATAAGCTAAGAAAGAATAAATAACAGTTATATATATTCTAAACTAACTAGATCATGTGATATGTACAAAAAAGGAAACATATACAAAATAAATAGTATACACATCCTACAAAATAGAAAAAATATATAACTATACACATCCTAATTAACCAAAAAGAATAAAATTATACACAACCTACTAACAAAAAAAGAGTTATAAACAAGTATACACATCCTACTTAACAGAAAAGAAATAAAAGAAAATAAAACTGTATATACAATAACAATATGAGTTAGATTACCCCCCTTTTACTGGGAAGATGGATGGTCGCAAGACGAGTCCCTTGATTCCTGATCGCCCTAGGTTCTCAACTTTGTATACTGATCCAGACAACATCAATGAAAGTGATCCTAGGACTCAGTGCAATTCTCTATACTTTCGTGTACCTTTCCAATATAGAAACGTCACGAACAGTCATAGTGTCACTGAAAATCAACAACACCCAAGAAATTAGAACAAAAGAATTAAATA
>NC_133873.1:9106318-9254771 GCF_044706935.1 Curcuma longa | reverse complement strand
CAACCCCTTTGGTCACAACTAAATCCCACAGTAAACTAATCAACCTAACCCATAACTCCATCAACCATGGTAAACCTTCAACCATTGCATTGTATAAATCTTTAACCCTAACCAAATTTAATGGAACAGTAACATTTCCTCAACAATCTGATCCAACAACTACTCACAACCAAATAGATTCATCCCTAAATCGATCAGAAATCCTAATCAAGCTAAACCCCAAAACAAAACTAAATGGAACTGTAAAATACCTAAACTATTAGGGTTTAATTGTAAAAAAAGGCTAATGGGTTAAAGGGTTAACAGGGTTTGGATTCAAGCCCGATAACCAACCAACCCGTTAAGAAATCGATAAAAGTCGAAACCTCCTCCTCCTCCTTCGCGATCTGGTCACTCTGCCTCGTCTCTGTTCGCTCGCCTCCGACGCACGCGCAGCCACGATCTCTCCATCGTCGGAGCCAAAGTGAAGTGGGAAGCCGGCGATTAGCTGCTAGGGTTTTCTCCTTCTTCTTAGCCGACGCCGGAGCTGCGAAGGGGACTGAATCGAGGGTAGCGGCAACGGATTGAGGCGGCGGATCGAAGTGAGGAAAGTGTATAGGTAAGAGTTTTGGTTAGATCTTGGATTTTCATGGTTTAGGAGTTTAGATCTTGGTTTCTTGCTTCTCAGAACTTAGATCGGGAGTTCGATTTGGGTTTTGGCCGGTCGTGGGGAGCTGCCGGTGGTTCTTGCCGCAAGGAAGAAGAAGAAGAAGATTGGTAAGTGGAATTTCTATGGGATTTAAGCTAGTCTTTCGATTTGAGATCGGTTCTTGGGTTAGCTCTAGATCGATTTGCTTTTTCCCACAGTGTGTTGATACGAGTTGATCGGAGCTATCTTTGGGATTTGGCCGTTAGGTGGGTGAAGCAACGAGCAAGAAAGGTAAGCTAGATTGTGTTAGATTGTTTCGATGCTTGCTTTGGATCTTGATGTGCGTGTTGTTTCCGCAACCCACTGTTGAAAGCCGATCCGATTGAAGGTTTGGTTGGTTTCGGTTGAGAGGAAGAAGAAAGAAACCAGGGATCTAGGGCATTTATTGCTAATAGAGGTGAGTTTTTCTCTGATTTGATTTGGTTATAGTTTAAGGTTAATATAGGAAGTTTCTGAAGTGTTAATCAGGAATTTATGTAGGGTTAAGGATGGTTGGTGTTGATACTCATGATTGTTGCTTCATTACTGTTGATTGGGTTAATGAATTGATACAATTGATTAGTTAATTGGTTAATACAATTAATCAATCAATTAGTTAAGTTGTATTAATAAGACCCAACTGATTAAGTTGATTAGTTGTGAAAAGGATTGGGTATATACGTTGGGTTAGGATTTATTATGTTATAAATGCAATAGAATGATGTATTAGTGTGGTAGTAAATGTTGAATTTCATTTATTGCAGGACCTTGATTTATTGGTCCTATTATACGGAGTGAGTATATTTTCTGGGGGTTCTAGCATTTACAGACTTCTGATCAGGTGGGTACCCTGTACTTGGTCAATACAGGTTCAGTGCATGTTTCTTCCTGTTGTTTCCTACCATGTTGAAACTGTTGATACTTAGTTTATTTACCTCGTTGACATCTGTTGATACTCGATGCTTGATACTTTTTGTTGACCTTCATGATGATCAGTATTTATACTATCCTGTTCACATGTTAGAGATATGGTTGATATCTTATGCCGTTGATACTTGACACATGCTGGTTGACCTTAGGATTTCCTATCTATTGTTAGAATAAATCTTAACTGTTGTAACCTTAACTGATGATATCCTTTAGAGATTCATGTTGAACATGTTATATGATTGTAGCTATTACATGTTGGGATGATCACCATACATTCATATAGTTGTAGTTGTTGTTGGTGGTGGATCTTACCTGCACCGTGTTGAGGTGCCACATAGGTAAGAGGTTTGCACTATAGTTGGGTGCAACCAGGACTGGCTCTCTAGCCCTCCTGCCACACTGCCACTCCCCACTTATTTTAGTGATCAGTTGATGGAGGTTACGCAGTATGTCCTGTCGTGCTCCCCACTTCACTGCCGTGAGAGGAGTGACTGGGGACGACGTGTGCAGACAGTGACGGATATTTTGGTTGCTATGGTTGCTACGTGTTTACATGCACCGTTGGTAGGTTGATATATATATTTAGTTTACTTTCATCATATGCTTACGATTGTTGTATTGATATGCTATGTTTGTTGCACTGTGTGTCATGTCATACATGATACATGTAGATTCTTTTATCTGTTGCACAGTATGACTTGTTCCTGACTACCATGTTGATATACCATGAAATATACCTGATTCATGATACCTGTTGATTATCTATATCTGTTGTACAGTAGGATTTACTCCTATTCTATTTTGTTGATATACCATGATCCATGCTGATACCTGTTAGCTGTAGTTTATTTCTTACTCAATCTATTCCTGCTTGCTCCAGTTGATTCTTATATTATTCCTGCTGTTGTACTTTACATGCACTTCTTCCTGTACCCACTAAGTATTTAAATGCTCACTACCCAGACCCTGGGGTTGTATTGATTTCTCCCCAGGTAGTAGATAGATTACTTGGAGCTTGGAGAGGTTGCCTGGTCGTATCCATCTCACCTCCGGAGGTTTTCTGTTGGTTTGTGTTCGGAGTTTTCGTTATTTCGATATGGTTTATAGTGTATGTGGTTATGGATTTGTGGTTTGAGGACATGGACTCTTTTATGGTTTGTTGGAGATGTTGTCGTTGTTTGGTTGTATTCCTACTTCGTATATGTTTCTATTTGTCGCATATTTGGTTATCTGTGTTGTGGTATGTTGTAGGTCTTTTATCTTCAGTATTATGTTCTGTATCGCTTGTGGGACGTGTAGTCCTTACTCCGGCCGTATGTGGCCGCGTATATTTGTTTGTATTTTTAGGAATTGTCATAGTTACTGGGGAGATGTTGCCGAAATTTTTCGGACGGTTTTTCTCGGGGCGTGACAGGAACAGTACAACCAAGAACAGATCAGAGACAACATTCGACTAATCAGCAAGAACAAATAGAACCAAGTCCAAGATAGGAGTCCAGGTTATCTAGCAATACCATAACAAGACTTACCTCAGATATGATTAAATCCCTAGCCCTAAAACCAAACCCCGGTTCCAAGCTTCTCGGTCAAAATCCACTGCTGATCATCCTTCGATCAAATTCCAGCAATTGTGATTCCAAATAGATCCGATCAATCCAACCACGAGATTCCTTATTGAACAAGAATTAACCAAATGCAAGGAAGGGAGCTCACCTCTCATGCCCTAGAAACAAGCTCTGCCCCGATCAATACCCGGTCAGCTCTGATTCCACTCCTTCGTTGTCAAAACCCATCGTCACCCCTTCGATCGGATTCCAGCAATCAAGCTATAAGCTCCATCAGAATCGGAAGCAACACCCAAAGATCCGAGAAAACCAAAGAAATCCTAGAACGGCCACTTACCAATCGATCTTTCAAGCCTGAACCGATCACCGCCTCTCCCTCTTCCAGCAAAACCTCGGTGAGATTCCAGCCCCGACAACCAAGCTCCTGGTCGCCGGCAATCCACTGCGTCGTCGGCACTGATTTTGGAGGAATGCATGCTCGTGCAATCGGGGAGACGAAGTGTAGCAGAGAAGATTGTGATGAAGAAGTCGCGGCTCGGGTGGAAGGAATCGCGATCGGCTTTAAAATAGATTCCCAACGTTAACGGGTTTAACCCGATTCGGATCTTAACCCTATATCTTAAATGGTCTAAAATTGAATTGCTATTTGGGATGGTTTAATGGCTAAATGGGCTTAGTTAAATTATTACTTAGGCTAGTTTAATGGAGTTGGTTAAATGGATTTAATCACTAAACTCATATAAAACCTAACCCAATAATTATTAAACCTTTAATTAATTAGGGTTATTTACAATTAACCCCTAAAATTTTTTGGTATCTTACAGTTGGAGACGCCCAGCCGTGTCCGAGTTAAGTTGTCTTAGTACAGGCCACCGGACATGGCATAGCCGTGTCTGGGTCTGTTTGTCTGAGCACAGGTCATGTCATATATATATATATATATATATATATATATATATATATATATATATATATATATATATATATATATATATGAGTTATGAGTTGGGTTATATAAATAGGATCATTGTAATTCTAAACTTAATCCTAATAGAGAGTTCTTGGCCATTTCGTGAAGTAGATACATTGTCGAACCATGGTAAAACTTCTATTCATCTTCTCTCCTCTCTCAATTCTTCTTCCTCTTCTTTGATTAAGTAAGGAAGACCTGGTGAGTAAATATGGGCAGAATTCCTGGTGGGTGAAGCTGGGCATGGATGTCCTAACTGGAGGTTAGGCAAGGAAAAGTCCAAACAACTTAAGGGTGACCGGATGTTTGGCAGGTGGGAAGTCTACCTATGGAAGTGATTAGTTCTAACTTGAGGTTTGGTAAGGAAAAGTCCAAGCAGGTCAAGGATGACCGGATGTTTGGCAAGTGAAAAGTCTACCTATAGAAATGACTAGTTCTAACTGGAAGTTAGGCACGGGTGAGCCTAGTAGGTTAGAAATACAGAGTAAGGCTTAGGTAAGCCTAGTAGGCTCAGGTTATTTGCATATTTGTATGCTTATCTTGCAGGAACCAAGAGGTGGAAGCAAGACGAAGGAAGCATAAGAGGAGCACACAGAAGCAGCCGAACTAAGCCCGGGATCAACTCGGGTCAAACTCGAATTGACTGGATCCGAGCACCCGGATGTTACTCCAGGCGCCCGGACGGTCTAAGCGCTCCTGAATGGTTCAGGTGTCCAGATCCAGAAGAATCGACCCCGATAAAGATCGAAGAGATCAGATAGAATCAGATCAGCTCAAGGTGCCCAGATAAGAATTTAGGCACCCGGATGCATCTTTATAAGAGGCCTTAATGTGCACTATAGAAGTAACTCTTCTTCGACCAATCTTTTACCCTGTAGTGTTGCTGAATGCAAACGGAGCTAAGCTCGTATGATTGGGAAAACTTCAGGAAGAGTGTGTTGCGCTCGAGGACTTGTAGAACGACCTACACGATTGTTTGTTTATCTTTTCTTCACTACTTTGATATTGCACTTTACTATTATTATGAAACTGTAAAATCGATTTTTTTACCTTCGAAAATGAAACCATTAGTGGACGGACATCTTTCCGTGCATAGGTTATACTAACCCCGAGGGACTAGGAACCAAATAAATTCGCGAGTCTCTTACATTATGTTCTCCTCTATCGCTTACCTCGATTCTATATATTGTAATGATGTTAGCATATTATCAATTTTGTCTTGTATAGGGCGCATTTACCTAAGAGTTTCTTGATCTAAGGAGTCTATATCAACAGTTGTCTGGACTAATAGCGTGTTTAGTTGAGGGCTACACTGAGTGCTATATATATCTCCTCATTACGAGGAGTTCTAGCGGCATTTCATTAATCTTTGTAGAGGATTACCTTATTTCTTCAATTAAAGTGGTGATTTAGTATATTATTTGGGAGTAACACATCAAATGCAACATCGATCATAGAATATAAGTAGGGTCTCCGAACTATAATTACGAGGAGTTCTAGCGGCATTTCATTAATCTTTGTAGAGGATTACCTTATTTCTTCAATTAAAGTGGCGATTTAGTATATTATTTGGGAGTAACACATCAAATGCGCTCGTTCTTTCTATTTACACTGGCTCTTGTTGCATGCACGTGTCCTCTGTCCAATGATTCATTTGATTTAATAGATCTTTTACCTACATTAAATATCTTCCACTCTTCCCATTACTCTGCTCGTGGTTTTACCTTTTCTTTGTTTACTCCAATTAAGTATCCTAAGATTGAACTTTTCCAGTATTCCTTTTCCCGACTCAGAGGAAATTGCTTTTACCTTTTCTTTGTCTGCTCGAACAATTAGGCCATTGATCTTGTCTAAACCTCATTTGATAATATGTCAGAATGAGTACAAAAGAGGATTGAATTCTGTTTTTCTTTATTAACACACCAACTGTCAGCAGCATGGCTTACATAATTAAACACTGTACAATAGCACAGAATCAATGTTCTAAATGACTACACACCCAATTTATTTGGCACACAAACAATATTCCAACACGGATATCACACTGCAGTATCAAATCAATCCTTTGCTTTGGAAGCCTGCCTCTCCTCCTCCAGTTTGTAAAAGACACTTCCATCATACACAGCTCTTATAGTCTCCTTGTGCAGCAACCCGTCTTTATCTTTGCACAAGTTGTACAGCATCTTCCACTCTCCCCAGCTTCCGATCCTGCAATAAATCACAATTATCTTAAACAAAATTTTCATTAAGCGATTCGCATCTACCGCAGACATGCAAATGTATGCATACCGCCCTAGGAAGTCTTTTGGAACTCGATTTGCCCGAAGCATGTCGTCCAATTCTTTGGATGTCAAGTAATCAGGGTTTGTCTTAGCATGCTTCTGAAATATCTCCTCAAACTTGGAACCATCAAAACTGTACGGAAAATAAATATATGAGAAAAAACAATGTAAATGCTTAAGTTATAAATACTCGATGGGCAAAAAGAAAGGGCATGGCACACCATCCTTCTTTGTCATATACACCGGTGTCACTTCCATGTCTGGCCTTTTCAATGTTCTTTATATAAATAGGAAGAAGAGGAGACGGAAATTTTCCCTGACAATAAAACACAAACTTATATCAGTCGTTAGAGGATTTTATCTTCGGAAGCTCAGAGACGCAAGAATCACTTTACGTCTTTAATTTTCAATTCTTTAATATCAGAACAGAGCAACACAATATATTCCAAAGCACTTTCTAATCACTTGGGTGGGATGGCATGCATAATTTCTAAAAGTAATCTGCCAAGTGCCTCCTGCCTCTCGAGAGGATTGGTTATCCCGAATAAACTGCGAGAAAAATAGTTTGATATTTAAAGTAGTGCATTTTTAGTGTCCCACCCAAATGTTATTTCTACAAGGAACGTATAAGGCCTTGCGTAATTCACATTTCACCATATTCTAATTCTTTTTTCTTTTTTTATTTTGAATAATTTTCAGCAAGTCGTATGGAGGAGACCTATGTGGTTGGGAAGATACACAGACCAAAACAATAACCGGTGATTAAATTGGCAGATTAAAGATCATACCGCAGGTTTAGTTTTGGCGCTGAGGAAGCCATTGATGAACAGGGCAGCCACCGTCGACACAGCGATGCCGTTTCCGATCGCTCTTAGTCCTACCAAGTTAGCGACGCACCTTTCGAACATCAACCATGTGCTATAACAACGAAAGTTCTAAATCGAAAGCATAACAACAGACGGAGAATAAAAGAACAAAAACCCTGGTAGGTCTCTGAAGGATATATGACGCCGTCATTGTTCCTGTCGAAGAAGGTAGCGTGCTTCTGCAACGGGGTGACGATCACCTGCTTCTCCTGATGCTCACCTGTTCAATCGTCCATTGCCAAAGTCTTAATCTTTGTGGTGTAACTTTTCTGCGAGAAACGGATATCATAATCACTGTACCTGTGGGAGCAGAGGATGCCATGGAGAAGAAGACAACGCAGGAGAAAAGGGAAAAAGAAAGGGATAACAGCAAGCTTTACTTCCTTCAGGAGTAAGCAAAGGGGGTGGGTGATTGATGTCATATGGCGGTGGGACGATTCGTTATTGGCGGCTCTACTTGTTGTTGATTGAGTGGAAGCAGCAGCATTCCTTGAATGTGACGGTTTTTGTTACGTGTTCGCTGCTGTTATATATATTGGCATGTTGCTTTGGTATATGGTGCAGGTTTGTGGCAACATTATCTGCTTAAGGAAAGCTACGTAACGGCATTAATGAAGAGAACGGACAGTTGCTTTCGTGTTGCTACGTACAAGGAAATTGAACCTGCGACGAGCCGAACGGATAAAATGATCGATGAATTCATCAGTTCTTGATTTTTAAAAGAATTAAATTGGTTCATGATTTAATTGAATTTTTACGATATGCTATCAAATTCGTCTGTTGATGTGATGATGCGATGAAAGTTTCAGCAACTCTGGTGTCACAATATGTTAATTATTTAGAAGGAAAACGATTTTTTTGTGGCAGGTACGTCATCATGAACGTTAAGAGTATCTTGATTTTTACTAAATCATTTCTTTAATATCCAAAAAACATACCCAATTTTATATTTATTAAAATATAAAATTATTTTTTCATTAGGTCCCTTCTTTATCAATAGTCGATTATTCATTTATCAGTAATTGATTATTATTAGATAATCGAGTGTACTAGTTGATTACTAAATTTATTATGCTCGATTTATAATCATTAATTAACTGTCCATGACTCATTAGCCCGACTATTAAATTTTTTGCACTCTTAAAGATATTCACGTCTCTCAAAATATCTTTAAATCATGTAAATTTCAAAAACCCATAGCTCATATTTAGACTATAAAAATCTATGTCTATGGGCATAGATGATATAAGAAGTGCAATCAACCTAATTTAAAATACTAAAAAAAAAAGTTTTTAGGGATAAATTTTTGTGACAAATTATTTTCGTCGCAAAATTACAATAGATTTTGTGATAAAATTATTTTTCATCGCTAATTTATGATGAAATTTGCGATGAATAATAATTTGTTGCACATTTAGTAACATATTAAATTCGTCGCACATTTCATTGTAAAAAAATAATTCGTTGTCAAATTTACGATGAAAAAATAATTCGTTGTCAAATTTGTCGCACATATTAAATCCTCTTTGTCGTAAATTTACGACGAAAAATTTATTCATCGCCAAATGGTCATCAAATCGCGATATGATCTTCAAATTTGGCAATGAACAGCGCTGTTCGTCGCCAAAATCTACGACGAACGCGTTGTTCGTCGCCGAATTGGCGAGGAACTCTTTGTTCGTCACCAATTCGGCGACTAAACGTTTTCGTCGTCAAATTTCCATTAAACCCTATATCTGAATCCCTTTCGCATTTTTTCTCTTTACTCGATGTTGCCCCTTCTTCTCGCCTGAGCCGAACTCCTCTCGCCTGTGCCTTCTTCTCGCTGTTGTCGATCGGATCTTGCCGGATCTTCATGTGGTAAGCCTTCCTTTCCTCCTTCCTCCTTGTGGGTTTGTTTTGGTCGCCGGACCACTGTAGGGGCCAGTCGCGGCCGCTGACCGACTGCTGACAGCTGCGGGTCGCGGCCGCTGGCCGCGTTGTTAGATTTGAGGAGTGTCCTAAGATAATCGTCTTACGGTTACACTATTTATTGGATAAATAACAATTCACTATTTGAGTACACATTCCATATGTGTTTGATTGGATCTTAAACTCAAATACTGAATGTCCACAATACGATTCATAGCGTCAAAAAATTTGTGATTGAATCACAACTTGTGAGCATCTCTACACGTGTAATTATGAATGTATTAGAATTATCCCTAGTCGATGAATTGATGAGCACGAACGTCATCGATTCTGTCGAGACTAGCACGTTTTGAACTCCTTGGTTAGCCAAGCAGTTGATCTCACTACTGTCGACATTAGATGTTGAGAGTTAAACGTGGATGCTGGTTAAAAGTAATCAGTTCATTAGAGTGACATGCTTTGAGACTTCATATGGTTCAATATATATATGTCAATGAAGATATCAGTACAGCTTAAGTGTGAGTTTCCTTCGACTTGTGGTATTCAAGTCACATTGATCACAGAGGTTTATACTTTGGAATCTTAAGCAAGCATCTCCAAGGAGGTGTGGACCCGAGATGATTCGGTATAAGATGAAGTGTCCGAATGTGTTTGAATAGCCCACAGATCGAGGACCTTGCGGCCGCTTGTCAGGATTGTTACTAAAAGTCTTTGGCCAAAACATTACATATCAAAAGTATGGTACTCTTGGATACGTGTACAAGTAGCTTGAATCCACGAGACAAGAAAGCAGCTTGGGCTAGGTGTGATGTAGTCAGCCTAGTGAGGGACGACACATAGACCAAGTCTTGAACCAAGCGGGTATAAGACGGTGAAAGGAACGAGACACGTTTCAGTTTAGCTGCTGAAAGGTTTAGAAAATGTTCTGGAATCAATCGTTGATTTTTCAATCAATTGGGGAGCATGATGTACTACTAGGTGCCACTCATGATCATTTCGTAATTAATAGTTAATTATGGACAGCCAACATAGTCGAGAACCTATTGAGTCACACGTACTACAAGTTCTTCGAAAGACTTAAAACGAGTTTGAGAATTAGATTCTCAAAACAAGAGAAATAAAGTCTGGTTGGACCAGACAATGGACAAAATGATGGAACTCATCTTGCGAAGACGAAACGAATGAAACTGATTTCGTTTAAATCAGAGATCGTTTAGTTACTGAACCAAATGATTTGATTTTGAACTGAATTGAACCAACTCGGTTTGGCTCGTGATGGAAGAGATTTTGGCAGAACGGATGCGATGAGAAGATTCGTCTTCCGAAGATGAATTGAACAAAATTAGTTTTGATCAAATCAGAGAACGTTTGGTCAATGAACCGAGCGAACCGAAATAGATCCGATTTGCTACAAGACTTTGAACCAGACCCATTCCGGTTCACCCATTATCAGCTGGTTTAACCAATTTCATCTGGTTTAAATACTGTAGCTTTCTCAGAAACCCTCAATCGCGATTTTGAGGTCTCCCTGCTGATGCATGACCTTTGTTCTTCTTCTTCTTGCACGCAATGGGAGAAACTTGTTCTTCCCTTCCGGCAGTGGTGAGAAGCTTGAGAGCCGAATCCAACTTCTTCTCCTCCTCTTTGCTAGCCAGGAGCTGCTTTCCCTGCTCCTCACGGTAGAGAATCGCGTGTCCAGCGCTGGCCGTAAGAACAGCCGCTCGAGCTTTTGTTCATCTCCTCCCCGCGCACCGTGCTTCCTCTGTTTTCTTCCCAACCACAGCAAACGGCAGCTTCCGAAGGCGCGTGAAACCCTACCGGCGGCGAAGGTGGAACAAGAAGAACCGTGCGCGGTGTAGCCATGAGTTTTCCCTTTCTCCCCAAGCTTCGAACCCTAGCTGGATGAGTCACGATCCTCCTCCTCCTTCTTCTTCTTCTTCCTCGCGTAACGCCGATCTCCTCTGCTCGACGTCCGCCGAAGAAGCGAGGTCGCGTGAGGATGCTTGGTGGGTGTGGAAACCTTGGAACGGCTGCCGTCCGTAGCTTGAGAGCTGTGATCTCCCTTCTTCTTCTCTTCTTGCTCTGCTACCGCCGCCGGATGCCTGGAAGAAGACAGCAAGCCGCGCCCTTCTGTTTCTCACGGTGAAGAAATTGATCGGAAGAAAACAAGCTCTGCTTTGTGTTGCCGAAGAAACAGAGATATTTCTCTCTTTGATTTCGTGCTGCCAACCGAAATAGAGAGCTCTCTGTATTGTGTTGTCGAAGAGGGAACATGGTTTTTGAAGCTATTATCGGAGCAATTTCGGTGGTCGAAAATCGTTTCGATCATCATAAATTGTTGTCGAAATTAGGGTTCGAGAGTTTGCCATTATTTTAATAATAGTTGAAATAAGCATAATGATTATCTGGGAGGCGAGACTCATTGTAACTTAGTCATTATTTTATTTATATGAGAATAAGTAGATCACCACTTACTTGTTCTCGATGCTACGATACTGCTTAGTTGCTTAGTTGTTGAATAGGGATATGCTCAAAAAAAATTAAGCTCATGTCATAATTCAATAGTCGAATACTACTACCTATTTTTGAAAGAAATTATTTCGTAGACATGTGTGTCTCTATTTGGGATTAAAAGCAACAATACTATATCTTTCATTGTGAAGGATACAACCATATTAAAGAATTTAAATATCATCACTTTGAAATCTCAATTTCCAAATATGTTGACTAATAATTCTCTAAGTTGTGATATTTATGATATACTAAGGAATGTCACAAAATGATAAATGTTTATAAGTTGAATGTATCATTACTAGAAAACTAGGCTTTTAAGACAAAAATTTTAAGACAGTGATAAAATTCATCTCAAATACTATGTAATTAAGACAGTAATTATAGGTGTCTTAAAATTTTACATTGAGACATTAAATTTAAGACAGTATTTAAAATTTTATCTCAAATTCAACTAAATAAGACACCTAATAAAGACGGTTAAAGATATAATTATATAAGACATTCAAATAAGACGGTAAAAAAATATTTATTTCAAATTATCTTGATTGTGTCAAAAAAAAAAACAAAACCACACACGTACATAAGTATTTAGACAAATATAAATTAGTATTTATAAATTAATAAAAATTTAAAATCGTTGTTACTTACATTTATAAAATGTGATGGGAAACACTAGAAAATCCATTCCGATAAATTCTTGCAGAATAAAAATTTTTCCGGAAATGGATTTAAGTTGCCCTCATAGTCGATCAAACAAAGTTTGATCGACGCATTTAGATCATTGGACTCTTGTGTTTGGTTTACAGGATCCGAGATAAGAAGAACAATTTATTAAAGCGGAAACATAAATTGTACCTCTTCTTCGGGTTGTCTTTGAAGGAGGTGGATGACCCCTTGATCTTCTGCTGTATATCCTCTCCTCTTCTCGAACGTTGTGTGGACAACGATCCTTCGAGATGATTCCACCAAGTCTCTTCAATCCGATGGCTTGCAAGAAGAAGCTCCCTTCTTTTCTTCCCTTCCTTCCTTCTCTTCTTCTACCTCCCTTCTTGACCGCCGACCTTAGCAAGCTTAGAGGCTTGTGCGCCGGCCCTAGGAAGGGGAACCGAACCACAAAGAGAAGAGGAAGGGGCTGGAAGAAAACCGAAAAGGAGGAAGAGGGAAAAAGGGAGGAGGCGGCGGAAAAACTAAAAGGGAGAAGAGCTTTAGATGCCGCCGGCCCTAGGTGTCCAAGGAGAGAACTCAACATATGTTTTTGCCTCTCCCCAATCCCCTCTTTTATAGCTTAGCCATCTTAGAAAATTTAGAAAGATTCTAATAAATTTTCTTATCCAGATTTAGTTAGAAAAAATCTAATAAAATCTTTAAGAAGAATTTATTAGAAACAATCTAATAAACTTATCTTATCTAGATTTATTTAGAAATAAATCTCTTGATAAGATTTTATTAGAAAAAAATCTAACAACCTTATCTTATCTAGATTTATTTAGAAATAAATCTCTTAATAAGATTTTATTAGAAAAAATCTAATAAACTTATCTTATCTAGATTTATTTAGAAATAAATCTCTTAATAAGATTTTGTTAGTTTCTTAATAAATTTCCTTGTTTAAATTTTATCTTTCTCTTAATAAAATCTCTTAATAAAATTTCATTAATTTCTTAACAAAATTTCTTAATTAAGAAACTTTATTTTTTGATAAAATTTCTTAACAAAATTTTTAACAAATTTTGTCTGCGGAAGAAATAGAATTCTTTAATAGAATTTCGTAATGGAAATTCTTAACAGAAATTTCTAACAGAATTTTTTTTTCTCCAGAAAAAATTCTTAATAGAATTTTTCTTCCAGAAAAATTCTTAACAGAATTTTTATCCGAAACTCTTCCAGAATTCTCTTAGGTGGATTCGAGGATTTCCAGAGGCTACAGTAGGGACCTAGAGGAGGAATTGATTTTGATCTCCCGATGGGCTTAAGCTTCCCATGTTCCTCCTGAACACACAGCTTAAGTCCATCAATAATAACTTATTCCACTAGAGAGTTATTATTGCACTACCGCACCAATCCCATATTATAATATGGGCTCCTTCTTACTATAAGTACATTAATCTCCCTGTGTTTAAGATATCGTATGTCCGTTAATTAAATGAGTTACTGACAACTCGAATTTAATTAACTTCTAATCCAAGAGTAGTACCACTCAACCTTATTATCATGCGGACAAAGTTCACATGCAGGGTTTACATGATAATCCTTATGAGCTCCTCAAGGGGACATCATCAACCTATATTTAGGATTCAGATTCTTTCTATAATTAACAACACACCATGTACATAATACTACTTCCCAACTCATCGGGCCTTTTGATCTATCGCTCTAAATCTCACCCTTTGATGAATCAAAGAAGTACATACTAAGTACATGTGTTTGTTATTATATTGGGATTAAGAGCATGTACATCCATAGTAACAGAGGTTTAGTTCGATTATATAGTTAGTATAAATCGAACAATCCTCAGATGGTCCTGCTCAATACACACTGAGTGTACTAGTGTAATTCTATAGTCAAGACAGACTAAGATCAAATTACACTACAACCAGTCCAATGGTTTGTCCAATCCATCTTGGTTGTGAACACTGTTTATAATCTATAAGGAACTGATAACATGGTCTTCTGTGTGTGAATCCACACACCATGTTTATCTACAATATAGATTAAATGGACACTTGCATAAAAACTAAATGCAAATATTGACCAAAAGTAATTCTCATTTCAGAATGTTTATTTACATAGATAGCTAGGATTCTTGTATACATCCCAACATCTTCCGCACCGCATAACTAGATCGAAGATGGGCGTCATCGGCATCCTCACGCACGTTGACGCGATCTGCAAGAAGTACGAGAAGTACGACGTCAAGAGGCTCAACGGCGACAATGTCGCCGATGATGACACCTTTGCCCGCCTCTACGCCTCAGTCAACTCAGACATAGAGTCCGCCCTCCAGGTCTGCTTTCCCTTCCTTTCTCTCTATGCTTGGGGTTTGATTGCTTGATTGATTCTTTGTCGTCGATCGGAGCGTAGAAAGCGGAGACGGCGTCCCAGGAGAAAAATCGGGCAGCGGTAGTGGCTCTGAATGCGAAGATTCGGTGGACCAAGGCTCGTTTGTTGGAGGAGGTCCCGAAGCTGCAGAGGTTGGACCTAAAGAAGGTTTGGTCCCTTCGTCGTTAATTCATAATATGTTTTTGGACCAGGTAAAAGGCCTCTCCAAAGAAGAACTTTCCACACGTAATGATTTGGTACTTGCACTGCCAAACAGAATTCAGTCCATTCCAGATGGCAGCACAAATGGAGCAAAAGCGACTGGTGGCTGGACAGCATCAGCTTCTCGCACAGAAATTAGATTTGATTCTACATCAGGTTATTGACGCTACTCATTTTGGATGCACCGCTATTAGTTGTTTATTGGTAGTGCTTAGAGTCATCTTTTAGGGCCTTATTGCTGGTTTGGTAAAGATCTTGGTTGCATCTAGTTTTCTTCCTAGATGGGTGCAACGTAGCAATCCAAACAATAGAAGGTAGTCTAGTTTAGGGGTGTTGGTTCAAACCAGTATGCCATGGTCTATATACCACATTATATTCGGCCATGTTTTTTTTTATTGAAAGTTATTTTCTTGTATGATTCCCATTCACATAACAAGATTTCCGCTAAATGAATTTGATTTATTCCAGATGGACGATTTGAGAGTGAGTATTTTCAACAGACTGAAGAATTAAACCAATTTAGGTATGACTATGAGATGCGCAAAATGAAACAGAGACTTTCTAGTTCTTGTTTTTGCTCATAAGTTTCACCAATATCAGATATTGCCCTTTCTGTTTAAGTTGCGCAAGAGTATGAGATGCACAAAATGCAGGTGAAGTTCATGGATAGGACTATTGTTTCTTTCTGTTTAAGTTGTGATTATCCCATCCCATTTTGTTTGGCTCGCAATTATCTTGTTCGTGGCATGAGTGTTTGTACCTCGGAGCAATTCTTACATGGAAAAAGAATATTAACATTAACATCATTATGGTTGTATTTGGAATATTTTTGCAGGATCAAGGCTACTTCAGACCTGAAAAACACTAATGTCAGACTCAAGGAGACTGTTAATCAGGTATATTTATAACTTTATATAAGATCTATTGGAGGCACATGTCACCATTCAGCTCTAATAAGTTATCTGGGTATCTTTCTCAGCTAAGATCCAGTCGCAACTTTTGCATCGACATCATTTTGTTATGCATTATTCTTGGAATTGCAGCTTACATGTACAAGTAAGTTTCACTCCCTGAATTAACTTTCACAATAACAAAATCAATTGAGAGTATCATGTGCGGTTGTTTCAAATTCCCAATTCACATAGAAACTTCTTGATTGAAGAAAGCATTTTAGAAGGTAGTGCACCACAAAGTGTTGCAAATCATCTGCACTTGAAACTACTAAACAATCCTATAAGTTAGTTGCACAATTATCAGTTGCTTATTGATTTTCTTTTAAACTTTGCCAGTGTGTTGAAGAAGTGAAAATGGCACCTTCCGTTTTCCAGTTTGTATTCATGCAATATGTCTTAAGTGTGCACACTATCTCTGCTTTATTCGATTTTTCTCGGCCTCACTGTACATGTGATAAGGATAGAAACCTTGGCTTATGTTCATACAAGATATTCTAGTCTGTAGTCTTATGTTCATACAAGATATACTAGTATGTAGTCTTGAGTGTTAAATTGACTATTTCTATTTGGGCCTCAATTTTATATGTTTAGTCATGTAAGATTTTGTTGTTAATCTACATATATGTATCATGTTGAATCAATTATGTTTGAGTAAATAAATTCTTTATATTCTTATAGATTATAAAACATCTTTATCTCTAAAAAGAATTTTTTTTGTAATGTTCAGGATTCTGATGAAGAAGGATCATAGAAGTTATCTCTAGATCATGAAGAATTGTTCTTTAGGCTTTCTCTTGTATAACTTTGGATAGTAGTTTTTTTCTTATCAAATTAATGATGGATATGTACACATTTCTATTATTGGATAAATGTTGACATGAAACCTTTTATTTTGAAATGACAATTCAATAATTCTGATCTAGATTAATTTGTATAGTAAATATTTATTAATTTTCGTCACAAATGCTGTATTTAACAAATGAAAACATTAGGGACAGTAATTTACTGTTTTCACTTTTATTTGAGACGACATATTACCATCTCAATCTGGTGTCTCTAGTTTTTTCACAGGATAAAACATAACATTTGAGACAAAAAATAACTGTCTTAAATACTTTTGAGACAATTTAACAACTATCTCATCACCGTCTTAAATCGCATTTGAGACAGTGCAATTGTCTCAATATTTTTTTGAGACGCTTGTATTGGGGGCGGCTACATTACCGTCTCATCACCGTCTCAAAAACATTTTGAGATAGCAAATTTATAATTTAAGACAGATTTTATTGTGTCTCAAAAGTCTAGTTTTCTAGTAGTGTGTATTTTATATAGATATATTCTTGAATGGACCTTTTTTTTTAATGGAAGTTCTAGAAAAATCTTATAAAATGAAATAATCCACTCATCCCGTGTAACTTTTTCTTCAAATTTGATAATGGCATCTTTAATCCAAAAGATGCATTTTCTTGAATGTCCTACACTAGAATAGTACAATCAAACTTAATAAAATACAATCAAACAGTTTTGATAAAACTAAGTTTAGTCTCTAGAACAATGAGACAATGACAAAAATACAAGAGATATGACCAATAATGAACACGGATGGTGAAAAATAAATAACATATAATATAAAAATATCATCTTTGGAGATGATTGTAAGTTAGAACCTTGAAGCTCCAACATTGTGGAGAAACTGATTTTGTAGTCGGATGAAATCGCGAACCAAAAAGAGAGCTGAAGGAAAAGTCACGAACTAGAAAAAAATTTTATCAAGAGGAGTTTGGTCGGAGGGAGAATAGGATTTTGATTCTCACAACAGAGAGGGCGTCATGCAGTAGGTTAGTCTGACCGACAATGCAGGCACTTTGGTAGGAGGGAATAGGGTTACAATTTTTCACGACGAAAAATTTTGAGTTTGAAAATCATGTTAGGACAACATTAGACTTTTAAGGCTACTGGGGAGTGCTGAGGGAAAATAATAGAAGAACACGATGATGGAGAAGCTTAAGCGATGATGCAGGAGCTTTGACCGGATGATAATGCATGATTTTTGGTCAAGCGATGATGAAGGAAACTTGATTAGGCGGGGATGAAAGAGAATGACAAGGATAATAGAGTTTTAAAAGTTTTTTTTTATGAACAAAAGTTTGGAGTGGGAAAATAGGTCCAATGGCATTGGAAACTAATGGTCTGTTTAAATAGGGTAAGAGAAAACTTATTAACAGAAGGGAAAGGGAGAGGAAGGGAGGGGAAGAAAAATATTTATATTCTTTTTGTTTGAGAGAAAGGAAGGTTCATTAATATAACATGTATTACCTTATTTAGGAGGAAAGGAAAGGGAATGAAGGTTAAATATATAAAAATATAAAAATATCCTTATTTTTAAAATAAATTTATATGTGAAAAAAATATATATAACTCATGAGATCAATAAAAATTAATATTTATGACTTAAATAAATAAAAAAATTTAAAAAAATAATGAGTAAATATATAATAAATATATGAAATACAGAATTTATACATTTTGATATGACTAAGGATAAATCAACATCTTTATATATATTTTTATAAGAATTTACTGATGTAAAAATCTAAAACTAACAAATATTTAAAATCATCAAGTAATAAGTTTTACATTAAATAGAAGGAGAAGGAGGAGAAAAAGATTATAATTACCTGTCTCTATTCTCTTAAATTTTATCTTGAGAAAAATTTACGACAAAGGTCGACGTCGAAGAGTGCGAGCGATAAAATTGTATGACGGCTACATTATGTGATGAGGAGTGATGGTACAAAAATCTAATAGATGAATTATTTTAATAATTAATATTTTAATATAAGAGTAAAATCAAAATAAATATTTTTAAAATTTTTCTTCTCCTTCCTTACACTTCAAATCGGGATGTAAGGAATTTTATCGATTCATGAGTATGTAAAGAGAAAATTTATCCTTTTCTTCCCTTTCTCTCCTTAACTCACTCTATACCAAACAAAAGTTAAGATTCTCTTTCTCCTTCTTTATTCTTCTCTTTTTTCCCCTCACCTCCTCCCAAAAGAACGGTAAGGAACAAGCAAAAGTAGTCTAGATATTTCTTTGATTGGGGTGAGTATACAAACAAGAACGAGAGATATAACATGAAATAAAATATGAAAATCTACCCATACAATTTAATAAAATAAAATAAAATAAACAAATATTACTGTTTCTCTACCGACACTTGGCCGCCCCCGCTCCTGTGTCAGCGGGTGCCTTGGATTTTACCTGCATTGATCCGCAGATCCATCCCGTCACCGCTTCCGTCTAACTATTTACCAAATCTACCATTCGTGACAAAAGATGGTCCCTACCTTCTCAATCTAATCACCCGAAGGGTACATTGGCAGTAAGAGGGACGGCGGAAATTACCAAACGATACTTTCAAAGCAGCACCGTCCGATGCTACTTTTTTTTTTTTTTGCCCATAATATTCGGCACATTTATTTATTGCGGCAACTGGTTGTTGGTTGGATACATCAAACTAATTAAAAAACGACAACATATATTTGGAGATTTTTTGAAGTAAAAATGTTTGATATGATCAAGATTGTCAAATTCGCGATTCCAGTGTCGAACTCGGTTAGGGTGCACAAATTCGTATCGTAAATTCGTATCGTAAACTCGTACGAGTTTACAGATAATCCAAAAAAGAGTTATAAAATGTCAAATAATATATATTTGATCATAACTTCGTAAGAACAATCACTATTTCACATATCTAATAAAAAAGCATAAACATAGTTATCAACAACATATTTTCACATATAAAAAAAGATTAAACATGAAAATTTAACATGAAAAGATATGAAATTTTCAAAATTTATGTTTCAACATCAAGTTCCAAAATGACAAATTTAAAATTTCATACAAAAATAGTCCAATAGATACACCAAATAAGTTTTCATTGTCCAAATTTGATAAAAGTAAACATCAAACAAAGATTTCCTTTGTTTATCGAGTTTACCGAGTTTGACCGAGTTGATTCGCGAGTTTACCGATTTGACTCGCGAGTTTACGAGTTTACAAGGGGGGTCCGATTTTAAGCTGATTCAACACGGAATTGAAATAATAGTTCGTAAACTCGTCAACTCGCCAAGTTGACTCGCGATTTTGACAACCTTAGATATGATGACTCTTTCCCCGCGATTCACTAATTCGATCTCAATCCGCATCCAAGTTCACCGAACTGTTACGTCTATCCGTATGAGAATCCGAAGCCGTGCAGTTTTTTTTTCTCTCCAACCGGCCGGTTTAACTCGGCCGGTGGTGTACAAGAATGAAGGATGCAATGAGTCCAGTAAAATTCATAGCGGCACGCTGTCACTTTCTCTATGCCCCAGATTTTGCAACCATAGGACCGAGGAGTAGGGTAGGGGGCCCCACCAGCCCCGGCAACCTCCTTCAACGTCGCGTACGAGCGCTGTGCTCTCTCTGCTCTCCCGGAACCATCCGTCACGGTTGCGGTTGCTTTGAAGAGGAAGGCCATGAGAGGCGCGGCAAAGAAGGCGACGAGGGACGGGGCGTCCGAGGAGCTGGAGCGACGCAGCCAGTACCTCAGCTCTCTCATCCAGCGTACTAGGATCATGGCGGACGCCGATCAGGTTGAGAAGGAAGTTGTTGAGTCCGCAGCTAAGCCAGTCAAGCGGGAGCAGCATAGAGAGAAGGAAGATGAGGGGGATGAGCCGCGGGAGGAGAAGAAGAAGGCTGTCCGGGAAGGCGACGGGAATCCACCACCTGGAGAGAAGCAGCAGCAACAACACCCTAACGTTAAAGTTAGGGCCGCCGACATGCCCATCGCGTTGCAGAACCGAGCGTTCCGGTGCGCCCGCGAGACGCTTGCCTCCATGGCCAAGCTCGAGAGCAAGCAGCTTGCCTTCGTGCTGAAGAAGGCATGATTTTTACCCTCTGCTTACTTTTTATTCGCATTAAATTTGCTTTCTCCTGATCTCTTTGTGACAACTACACATGGATTTCTAGAATATACGTCAATATATTAAAGGTACAACTTTGGTATGAAAATGACTGAACTACGCTTAATTAAGACCTGTTTAATTTCGCAACTGAAGATTTTGGACTTTAGCTTACCTTTATGAAAAAAAATTCCGAAAGGAAATTATTAATATAGGATGCATATGTTGTTTTTTGGACAAACCAGCAGAGATACAAACACTTTGAAGAATAAAACAAACCTCAGTTATTTATAGGGGTTAGAGATACCAAATTCATATCCACTTTCAAAGTACAGTTCCATATTGTTTTCTCTACTTCTAGTCCCTTAAATGGTGGAGAATTTTAGTAGAAATTGATTAGGTGAAGGACAAAAGAAAATATCAATTTTTGTTCATTAAGTTTACTCGACAGCAACACCCTCCCCTCCTCCCAAACTTAATCATTGTTCAGCCTTCGTTCCAAGAATTATTGTGAGCTTAACTAAGAGATCAAATTTAAGTGGCTTGGCGAATGTATTATCTACTTGATCTTCTTCTGCCTTAATGTATACTAGCATAACATCTTTTTCTTCACATGTTCTCAAATGAAATGATAGTGTAAGTTGATGTGCCAACTTCTTTTAAGAAACACTAGGTGCCTTGCAAGTACAATAGCAAATTTATTGTCAACATATATCTTTCTTTCTTGTGTTAATTTAAATTGTTGAACAGCCTTTTTAATCAAATAGCATGACACACGCATGTTGATGTTGCACTATATTCTGCCTTTTATGTTGAGTGTCACAATTATTATTTTTTGGAGAGCAAAGAAAAAGCTATGATACCCTTATAAAATACAAAGATAGTGGTACTCTTTCTTTATGTAGGTATTATTCTCAATTAATGACTTTAGATTGCTACCTTATATAGAGATTATTGATAAGAGTATGGGAATTAATACATCTTCATATCTTACATACGTACATATGGGGACACTCCTCAAGTTGATTCGATTGTATTGTGAAAACCCAACTTGAAATGTATGCCCTCTTAATGATTTAGTCACAAATGTGTTAATTGATGACAAAGAAAGCAGCAATCACATTAGATTGCATTCTCTTTGATGAGTGACAATCCATCTTTATATGATTTATAATGTGCATAACAACTTTATTATCGCAGTTAAACTTCATTGACTTTATAGGAGTAATTCCTAGTAAGTTCGCATATTAATAAGCTCATGACTATACTCTGCCTTTGTGCTCGATATTGCTACAACTATTTGCTTCTTACTCTTTCAAGATATAAAGTTACTTCCCAAGAGAATACATTAACTAGATGTATAATGTGTAACTATGGGAGAGCTTGCTCAAGCCTACGATCTAGAGATAATCTTGATCACAGAACAAAAGAGCTTTTCATGGAGCTCTCTAATACAAGTGTTGGCTTTCCTATGATCATGACATAGACTCTCTAACAGCTAATTGACTAAACACACTAATAGTTAATGAGATGTCAGATCTAATGACTATAACTTTATTATGATTTTTTACGAGCCTTATAAACTTATGTATGCCTCTAGATCAAATTTTCTACTTTTTAGGTATACAACTAAAAATGTTATCATGAAGATCTCCTAGACCTCTACTAGACTCTATTGTACTCCAATCACTTGCTATTATTCTAGATCCCCTTTTGATTTGGATCTTCCCATTGCTTTTCATAAAGGTACTCAAAATTGCTTTATTTTGATCCTATCTCTTGTTTTTTCCTATGCTTCATCATCACCCAAATACTTTATCTTCTTGTTGATCTTAATCTCACAATTTGTTTCTACAATGTCTTAGAGGCTCTCTTAGATCTTGGTTTGACCGCTATAATTGATGAAATAAATGCACTTTCTAATCACATTTGTGAATTAATACCTCTTCCTTGTGGAAAAAAAAAACTATGGGATACTATAGAGTCTTCACAAGTGTTCTCTTGATGACTCTAGAGATTGCCTCAAAGTTTGAGCTATATTAGAAAAAAAGAGCAATTTATATATAGACCAACACACTTGTCTATATGTGACCAATGGGTGTGGAGCCTCTTAACTTCAACACACCCCTTGAGTCTCATCATGACTCAGAGTTATGATTTTTTTTTAAAATTTGACATAGATAGGATCCAAACCTAATCTCTTACTTTGATACCATATGGGGATTATTCTCAATCAATAACTATTGGTGGTCTTCCACAATTTAATCTTTGTAAAAAGGGATCTAGGGTGGGTCTTTTCTTAGATTGCATTGAAGAATAGCTACAATACTCAATAAAGCTCCAAGTGCCATGCTTTTCACCACCTTGAACTTCTCTAACCCCAACTTTGCCAACTTGCTAAATTTGAATTCATAGCAATCCATTTAGCGTTAAAAACTACTTTACTCAACTTCCCAGTTAAACTCCATATTAACATTGATTGCCAATGGCAATTCGATATATACCACAGGTGGGATGCTCATCTTTCAACCTAAATTCACCTAATCCAAATTCAAGCTGTTCGGTTAATCTCCACCGACCTTGACCAAACAGTAAGTGGTTGAGTTAAACCAATAACCTCTATCCCAAAAATCCTCTCATCTTGGCCTACTATAGAGAATTTCCCAAACTGAATTTTAAGCTAATTATTTCAACTAGAAAACTTACATCTCGTAAAATTAAAAAAAAAGGTAGTCTGGTGCACAAAGCTCCTGCCAATACGGGATCCCGGGAAAGATCTATTATACGCAACCTTACTCTGCATTTGCAAGAGGCTGTTTTTGTGACTCGACTGTGACCTCTAGGTCACACAACAACAACTTTACTATTGTGCCAAGGTTCCCCTTCTTATATCTCGTATAATTTCAACTATAAAAACTTGACGTCATTTATAAGAGGGTGCTTGGCATGAAGTCAAGAAGTACATGGGAGAAGAGGTTATTCACTATGAAAAGAAGTTTAAGGTTTTAGATAGGTAAGGGGAGTTGAGCCTCGACTTTCTCCTATGTTGATGAGTAAGTTTTTCCTTTAGTCCATGTGATTGAAAATTCCTAGATTTAGTGGTGGTCGATAAGAAGACTTGAACTCATAATTGAAGTTTATGGCAAGAACAATATTGAAGATGCTTTTGGAGTTAACAAAGGAGAAGGAAGAAATATTTAAGATGTTGAAGTAATAAAAGAGTAGAGAGGAAAGTATGAGATTAACAAAGAGCGTTGAAACAATACATGGGGGAAAATGAGAAAGGTGTTCTAAGGAAGTAGATGGGTTAAGAGGGAATATAAGTAGAAAAGGAAAGAGATGAGGCCTTCAAGTGGTAAGAATGCCTGGATCTTTGAATAGGTTGTGCCTAGCCTCGAGACAACTTAACTCAAAGTTAGGTCGAGTTGTGTTGGGTTTGGAAATAGTTGTGTTGGGTAGGTAATGGCTCAATTACATTTCAACTTGAGTCAGTTAGAAAGATTGAAGTATACTAACAAAATATAAAATACAAACTATGAAATTTAAAAGTACTTGTTTAAAAGTGTTCAAGCACTACCGCTGTGACCACAACCTTTTATGTCGTTGGAGCCGGCGTAGTGGAGCATCTTAGAGACGTTGTCGAGGTTCATCCCCATAGAAAGGTTGTGGTCACAGTGGTAGTGCTCGAAGCCCTCGGAGCGGAGTAAGAGAGTGACGAGGGTGACGTGGTTGGAGTCCATGGCCTAGAGGGAGAAGCCAGTGGTGGAGCAGTCGAAGTTGGCATCGGTAATCAGCTCCTTGATGGCTTCTAGCACCTTCTTCAAGAGACTTCCTTGCACCAACTGTAGCTCCAACATCTTCTCCTCTTTCTCATGCCTCTTCTTCCTCCCTGATTTGCTTTGTTACTGGTTACACGACCTTGTTATCGTCGGCTTCTGATCTAGGGTTTGGGAGGTGGAAGAGAGGGGGCGGTGCGCGATGTTGGTATATGCAAGCGGCGAGATTTTTTTCCCCTTAATCCTTGTTAACCTAAATAATAAATAGCTGAGTAATTGGGCTTATTGGCTCACTAATGGGCTGATTGGGCTGGTTTAATTGGGCTTTAATAGTAAACCCAATTTACAACCCAAACCCATTAATAACTTAGGTCTTAATTGATTAATCCAACCATACTTAATTAGGGATAATAGTTAATTTAAACATGGATTAATTCCCCCTTAAATTTAAATTATTTGTAATTAATCCCAAAACTTCGCGTATCTTACAGTCAAAGAGGAGCTATGTATCAGGTTTGTACAATTAAGGTTGATGGATTCACTATTGACTTATAGTATAATCTTAGGAGGCCAACTCTAAGCAACTTAAAGGTTATTGTTTCAATCTACCATATGATTACAAGGTTTTCAACCCTGAATGAAGCAAGAGTGGTTAAAGTTGACTAGATGTAATCTAGAACTTGCTACAAGCACTCTTGGATATGAGCCAAGGCTTAGGGCATTTGATCAATGGAGTAGCGTGGAATTAATGAAGAAAGGGTTTGAGTATCACGGTTTTGACAAACATGTTAAAAGTTTTGTGGTAGCTGCATATGTGGACCGAGCCAAGGCTTTTAAATAATTTATATAGACTATGATTTGCTTTCTTATGAAGTCTTATTCGCAATGTAGTTGTACACATTTGTAAGTTGATTCCTAATATTGTGAGAGATAGTAATTGTATATTTAAAAATACGTTTACATTTCCATAATTGATATGTTGAATATGTGGTTTATTCCAAATTTTAAAATCCAAATTTCTTGGATAAAGTTTTTCATATTAAATAGTTGAATTAGTGTTTTAATCATTATTGATTATTATTTTTGGTTTTTTATGGAAATTAATTGTTCAAATTATTAAAACTTCTAATGAATTTCACAATAAAATTAATTATTTTTTATCAAGTAATATTATAATAGGAGAATAAAATAATTATTCTAACCATTTTTCTAAAATAAAAGTTTCTTACATTTCTCTTAATTAAATACTCAATACATAATAAAATAAGTTAATCCACAAGCTAAGTCAACATAATTAATGTACTCTATCTTTGGTTTAAATTGTGTGATGTCTTCATAATTGTTAAGAGTAATTCTTGCACCACTGTCGTGACAGGGAAGCACAACAAATGCTGATTTGGATATGCATTTAATAGAAGTAGTGGTCCTCAAAAGCTTCAATGTTGTAGTTGGTCTTTGTTTGTGGAAATATGACTTATTAATGGTTGCCAAGTAGGCAAGTTGGTTTTGTTCAAAACTTCAAACTCGTGGACTAAATAAGATTGTTCAAGATTTTATAACTAAACGTTCAAAAGCATAGTTCATTAGTTCTAATGATAGATGCCTGAAATTCCTATGACTGCAAGGTACTTCTGGCCATTAGGTTGTTTTTGTTACATTATCTACTTGGTGGTAAGGGTGACCAAGTAGTTGTCTAGTTAATATGAGATTTAATGGCAACCGTCTAGTTAACAGGAGATGCCTATTGCTTGTATCATGGAAATGAAACTTCTTGATGCACATCAAACCACCTTGGTTTTCATTTTCCTTGGTAGGGTTTTTGAAGGGACTGTTGAATGTATTAAGGCTTTATATAATAACAACAATAACAACCAAGTTTTATCCTATTTGATGGAGCTATATAGATCATGTTGTACCATCGAACTCTATCCTCTATAATATTATCATCTATATTAAAATAAATTTTATCTTATTTTATTGTTCTTAATCAAGTCTTCTTTGATCTTCCTCTTCTTAGTTTAATATGCATATTTATCATAGTTTCATATCGTTTAATTGAAGTATTTTTTGATCGTGTGAGTACATGCTCGTATCATCTTAAACGAATTTCTTGGAGTTTTTCCTCAATAGGGGCATCAATAGGTGGAATATTGACGTTTTCATTGATCTTATTTCTTATTCTATTTATCCTCGTATATTTGCACATCCATCTTAACATCTTCATCTTTGAAACTCTTGTCTTCTGCTCAAGTGATCGACTTATGGTCTAATATTTAGTTCCATATAACATAGCAGGTCAAATGGTCGTAGAATTTTCTTTTAAGCTTTAGATATACTTTACGATCACAAAGAACACTTTGTGTAGGATCGAACTCGATGCTAGAGGGGGGGGGGGGGGGGGAGGGGTGAATAACGTTATAAATTTTACAAGTTGATTAATGAAACTTAACTAGAAAAGTTAAAGCAGACAGAGTAGCACAGCGGAAATAAACTGAAAGTAACTTAGCACAAAATTGATCACGTAAACTTTGAACATCAATTACATGTACGATGATGTAAGCATGCAAAACTTGATTAGATAAAATATGCAAGACTTAAGTAGTAATTTAATCAAATAGAGCATGCAAGACTTAATCAGAGATTTAAACTCACAGTAATAAAAAATATGATATTTATTATCTCTCCTTTTCAGAAAAGTTTTGGAGGTGGAGAAACTTTAAAAAGAATTCAAAAATTAAGTACAAATATAAGAATTGTACAACAATTAAAAGAATGAAAGAAAGCATAAGAGAAGCAAACAGAAACAACCGAACTAAACTTGGAAGTTAACTCAGGTCAAACTTGGTTGATTGGTTCCGGGTGCCCCTATTGGATCTGAGCGCCCGGAACACTCCAAGTGGCCTAGTAAGGTCTAGGCACGTGGACTAGGATAGATCCAGACGCTCGGACGGTCCAGGCGCCCCTATATGATCCAGGCGCTAGGATCATGTGGAATTGGCCCTGATAAAGACTGACAGAACCGGATCGGATTGGTTCGGGACGCTCGAAAAGGGATCCGGGTGCCTGAAAAAGGATCCGAGCGTCCAAAAATGTCATTATAAGGCCTCTTCGCCTAGCATCAAGATACAACCATAATTTTCATTACTCTTCATCCTGCGATGTTGTCGAACACGACCAACGCCCTATTTATGCAATCGGAGAAGTTCTAGGAGGAGTGCGTTGCGCTCAAAACTTCCAAATTGGCTATACAGGAGTTTGTTTTCTTTTAAGTCTTATTGTCTTGTACTTTCATTTTTATATTCTTGGACTGTAAGACGGATTTCTTTTCGGAGGAGACCACTAGTAAGACGAGCGCCTCCCGTACATAAGTCTTAGATGTACTAATCTTGTGGGGTTAGGAACCAATTAAATCTGCGAATTTTGTGCCTTATTATTTAATATCGTTGTAAGTTCTCTGTGTTAGTAAGAAGAATGAATGAACGACGAGCGCTATTCAGCCTCCCTCCCTCTAGCACGCACCAGTTCTACAAGGACTTCTATATTTCAAGAACTTACCTTGCTTATCTTATGTCAAACATCAGGTCTAACTGACATGTTTGGACTTTTTATGTTTGGCGTTAGATCCCTTGACTTACCAAGATTTCTTGATTATGTCTGGTCCTCGTTGATCTATCGAGTCTTCCTTACTAGATGTCAGGTCTAGCCAACCCATCTGAACTTCTTGCCTAGTGTCAAGTCTCTTTGATCTATTAAGACTTTGTTGCTTAGTATCTGGTCCACTTGATCTACTAGGGCTTTCTTGTTAAGTTTTACACACTTAACTCGTTAGTTCACAAGACAAGTTAATTTTAAATCTATATCAATATCAAAATTTAAGTTCGATTCTAGGGCTCCCTGTACCAACACTCTTTTCAAATTACCTTAAGATACTATTACAAATACCTTTGTTTTCCCCATTTTTGTTATCTATCTCTTCTATATCATCTATGGGTTAGAGTAGCATAATGCATTAGTTCTTGCACTTGCAAAAGCTTTTTGCGATGTCACTTTCCAAATTTTGGTATAATCTGGGGATGTTATTGTTAGATTCCAGATCTTTAAAATAAGAGTTAATATGTATTGAATTTTTTATTTTGAAATTTTTATTCCTCTTCTATGCAAACTATATGAAATTGTGACGGGTGTAATCATTCTTAATTTTTTATTAATTTTTAATTTTTAGGTGCTAAAATTAGTTATTAGTTAATTTTTTATTTTTAGTTAGGTTGACTGAGTTGGCTTATATACGTGATCTGACCAATTGACCCACTAGTTAGACCACTTGTTTGATTTTTGACTGGATTGACACAAGTTTATTGTCATAAAAAGAACTTGTCATCACTTGTCCTAAGCAGGATCTCTCTATTTCAGGAATTTACCTAGTTAGATTTCTCTCTAAAAAGAACTTTCACTTGTCCTAAGAACTTACCTTGGCTTACATTATGTCAAACATCAGGTCTAAGTGACCTATTTGGATTTCTTCTGCTTGACGTTAAATCCCTTGACCCACCTAGATTTCTTGATTATGTCTGGTCCTCGTTGATCCACCAAGTCTACCTACCAAATGTCAGGTCCCATCTGAACTTCTTGCTCGGTGTCAAGTCTCCTTGATCTGTCAAGATTTTGTTGCCTAGTATTTATTCCACTTGATCTACTAGGGTTTTCCTATCAAATTTTGCACACTTAACATAACTCGTTAGTTCACAAGACAAGTTAATCTTAAATCTTTGTCAATATCAAAACTTAAGTTCAATTCTGGTGCTCTCTACACCAACACACTTCTCAAATTACCTTAAGATAAATACCCTTGTTTTCCCCATTTTTGTTGTATATCTCTTCTATATCATCTATGGGTCTGGAGGCAGAGTAGCATAATGCATTAGTTCTTGCACTTGCAAAAGCTTTCTGCTATGCCACTTTTCTTGGGATGCTAATTTAGGTATAATCTGGTGGTGGGACCCATGCCTATAGTGTGTTAGATTCAGTTAGATCTTTAAAATAAGAGTTAATAAGTTTTGAATTTTTTTGTTTTGAAATTTTTATTCCTCTTCTATGCAAACTATAGGAAATTGTGACTGGTGTAATCATTCTTAATTTTTATTAATATTTAATTTTTAGGTGCTAAAATTTAGTTATTAGTTAATTTTTTATTCTTAGTTAGGTTGTCCGAGTTGCCTTCTATACTGATCTGACCAATTGACCCACTAGTTAGACCACTTGTTTGATTTCTGATTTGGTTCTGATAACAATGAAATTAACCACCACGCTAAATTATTGGAGCAATAGCTGCAACACAGACAATTTTTCCCTTCTCTCTCTCATGACCCACTACTGAATCTGTGAATGATGGCAGAAATAGATTGATACCATCTCAAGTCAGCATTAGAGATGCATAATTTGTTCTGCTCTTGTTACACCTACCTTAACTTGATCCAATTGAAGCAGCTCTGCTCTGTAAAGTAAACAGGATAGGGATGAGACAAGAAATTTACCTGCATGTTGTTTTTGCCCTGATCAACTTGTCCCAATCCAAACCCTTCCGAATGTTTAGTTCTATTTACAATTTCGTTGCCCTGAATTGCCCCATCTGAGAAGCATGGTGGGGTGGGGATGAGGAATTTCTCTTCCATTACCCCTCCCTGCTTCCTACATAGGAGAGAGAGAATTGAAAAATCTATCTGCACCATTACCATCCCCCTACTCAATATAGAGCTAGTGGTGCCTATATAGGACTCACCCAACAATATGCTATTGGTTTAATTGTTAGCCTGCTGATCTGTCAAAGAATGCACTTGATTACTAACAAAGATTTCTCCTCTGTATGCCTGATCAATGACCAAAGGTAGTTTCTGAATATCTGCCATGACATGCAGCAGCATCTCAGGAATGAACTACAGCGTTTGCTTAAAGTTGTGATCTTTAAATAAGAACTGGACCAGTGGAAGTTAATATGGTTCTAGACCAACCAACCAATGTTTCCAAGGTCTAAGATAGTGTAGTGATGGAAACCCTTTTTGTTAATTGTTGACGAAGAACATGTTCATTTTCTCAATTAATGTTTATCCTATTTTTGTTCTTCAAAACGAAGGGTACATTTACAAATGTTTGTTTTAACAAGAAGTGTGTTTATTCTTACTGATCTCTTTTGCTATCGGAAGTAAAGACAGCAACTGGGGTCGAATTTCGATTGCTTGATTTGCTGATGGCTTCATTGAAGACATGGTATTTTCTTCTTTTGTCGTCAGCATTAGCTATTTTCTACTACTGTATTTCACAGGTGCCTTTGGATTTTGTAGATATAGAGTTTGAGAAGATTAAACTCACTGCTGAAGCACGCCCCCTAACCATGTATGGCTTTCTATTTGCAGGATTTTGACACAACTTATGGTCCAGCATGGCATTGCATCGTTGGCAAAAGCTTTGGTTCATATGTCACTCATTCTTTGGGAGGTTTCCTGTATTTCTCCATCGATAAGGTCTACATTCTTCTTTTCCGGACTGCAGTAGAACCAATAGACCGTTGATTGCCACATTGTCATCGACTAGTGGTTGCAAGTTAATGTAGATGCATGAAATTCTGTTGTCATCAGTGTATGCAGCAACAATCATGTAAAATTACTATTTTTACTTGTTTTTTTTTCCAGCATGCAATGCAACTTTGTTTTCTTCTCGAGATTATATCTTCACTAAAGGCATCGATCGAGGTCAAGTTTCAGTTCTCATCTAGATTGACTTTAGCCGTAATAGCAGGTCCATCCTTCCCTTGTTTCCGGAAGATGAGCTTGAATACATTCTGTGTTTTAGTATTACGCTCTAGAAGGAAAATCAGTGGTTTTCCTCTTTTTACTGACATCAATAGAAGGCACTATTTTACAGTAATTGAAGAGTCGAGCCATATTTGTTTTTTCTACTTTCTGATTCTGTGGATAATATAGAATTAAATCTTTAACGAGCTGCCTCCCTTTTGCTTTTAGGTTTGGTGAAGAAATATATGGCAATCCTATAGATTTAGTGGCAGAAGCCGCAAAGCAGTTTCTTGCCTAACTCTTCTTCAAGCTCCTCAATTTGCTACTTTTGCTGATCGAGCCTCAATTTCTTTGTTGCTAAATTCTAACACACCAAGTAAAGCAACAAACTATTCTTCTGAAATCCACAACCAACTCACCTACCCCACACAAATCTCCAACGTGGTTAATCTCTCCCATTTCTACCTCCATCTCTTGCGTATGGAATGCTACATGCTCAAACCTCTTCACCAAGGCAATGGATGAGCGAGCTGAGGAAGAAACCCAAACTTAGAGACATGGCCATGACTCCCCAATGCATGCCACTATCCACCACCTCAGTATAAATCTCCAACACCATTGCAAGCTTCAGTACCATCACATTCCTCAAAGCTTCTGAGAACATGGCAGCTCTTTTTGTTTCACTCGCCATTTCTCTTCTTCTCTTGGCTCAAATCCCAACCATCGCTCCAGCTGCCGTCCCTAAACCTGTCATCTTTGTGTTTGGCGATTCACTCTCGGATGCTGGCAACAACAACCATTTTCCATACTCCCTTGCTAGATCGGACTTTCCCTGGTACGGGATTGATTATTACAATGGTCTTCCAACAGGAAGATTCACCAATGGAAGAACAATAGGAGACATCATAGGTGAGTTAGCAAATTGACTTAGCTTGCATCATTTATAGCAGTAATCAGTAAGCTATTTGGTTGTGTTGTGTTGGAGAGTGCAGCTGCTAAGCTGGGAGTCCCATCTCCTCCACCATTTATGTCCATGTCCATGAATGATGATGCAGTCCTTGGTGGAGTCAACTATGCTTCTGGAGGAGCAGGAATACTGAATGAAACTGGAGCTTACTTTGTAATTTTCCTGTCTCATAGTTTAATTCTGCTTCCTCAATGCATGCCTATTGCCATAAACTTGTATGCTTAACATTGCAGGTTCAGAAACTATCTTTTGACGACCAGATTAGCTATTTTCAGAAGACCAAGGATGTGATAACTCTTAAAATCGGGAAAAAGGCTTCTGAAAAACTATGCATCGAGGCACTCTTTCTCGTTGGCCTTGGTAATACACATGGCTTCACTTATTTCTTCCAGTTTTATGAACTGTACAGTGCATAATTTGTCCACAATATTATTTCTAAAGACGACATGATTGGTATGTGAAATATCTCAGGAAGCAACGATTACATTAACAACTTCTTGCAATCTGACTTAGACGATGCGAAAAAGTATACTATCACTGAGTTCGAAGATCTCTTGATTAATACATTAGAAAGCCAACTAATGGTATGCATTTGATTTAAAGCAGTAGACCAAAGTGAGTTGGAAATAACTTCTTATAGTGTACATTGCATTTGAACTAACGAATCTGGAGTCTTTTTGATCTCTAATTATTGATTAAAGAGGCTGCACAAGCTTGGAGCAAGGAAGGTAGTCTTCCATGGGCTTTCACCAATGGGTTGCATTCCATCTCAGCGGGTGAAGACAAAGGATGGTGGATGCTTGGGCTACGTGAATGACTATGTGAGGCGATTCAATTCGAGGGTGAAGAATCTAATTGCCGAGCTCAACTCCAATCTTCCTGCTGTTCAGATGGCTTTTGCAGACTGTTACAACATAGTCTTGGATCTCATTAACAACCCACAAGTTTATGGTAGAACAAGCTTTAAATCTACCTTAATTTATGTGCAGTATGATACAGCTGATACTCTCATCACTTGGTTTTCTGATGTGTAGGGTTTAAGATTTCTCACACTTCATGTTGCAATGTGGACTCAACTATTGGTGGGCTTTGCTTACCCAATTCCAGACTCTGCAACAATCGAAAAGATTATGTGTTTTGGGATGCTTATCACCCAACAGATGCTGCAAATGCTGTGATTGCTAATCAAATCTTTGATGATCCAGACGTCGGACAAGTTCATCCTGCACTTCGGAACACCGCTCTGTCTCCCTCCCCCCGTTGATGGTTATGGAACATTAAAAGTTCTCATGGACAGGAATCACTTTGATATACAAAATTTTACACTCTGTAGTGTACTCCATTTAGGCAATGATACTGTCTCATCCTGCGACTTATCAGGAAACCTAACCAATCGAACAAACTACTATTTTTGAATGCTATTAGTCCATATGAGTCAGCTAGATCATTTGAATGATTGGCATCAGGTGATGGTGAAGACGTGCATAGTGCATTAGCACTCTCAAATTCGTTGCTCGACTCTGGCATTTTCTTGATACCAGTATAAGGCATGACAATATTGTAAACCAGCATATGCAATATAAAGCACAAGGTTACTTGAGTAACCCTAGTTTACTTTATCAAAACATTAGGACTATATTGATTCATCAACTAAAAACAAATTGACTTTTTAAGAATTCAAGGAACCGTGCCCAATGATGCCTTCCGAGCTGGAGGTACAGCTGCACACATTTACCGCCAATCTAATTAGCTAAACCACTAAAGTAACGTATAACATGCAACAATCAACGTGGCTATCAGTCGATTACTAGGCGATTAATACTCTGCTAAACATATTCTCAATGAGTTTTTTAGAATTCGTTTTGATTAAAATGTTTGCATTTAAATTTGGGATAAGATTTGGAATATTGGTTTAAGATCATATTATTGTTGGTACAGGAAATACTAAAATTGAACTTATATTTTGATGTTGATAAAGATCTAAGGTTAAATATTGTTTATAAATAAATAAACTGATTTAAGCATGCAGGTAGCATAACAAGAAAGTTCTAATTGGAGGCTAAGCAAAGAAAATCCTAGTTGGAGGCTAAGCAAAGCATGTTCTAATTGGAAGCTAGGTAAAGAAGTCCTAATCGGACTGTCCAGGTGTCTAGAAGCAATCCAGGTGCTTAAATGTCAGCTAATTGAGCCAGCGAGGCGGATGAGGTGGCGATCCAGAAGTGGTCGAGACACCTCAACTTTCAGGTGCTCGGATAGGCTCCAAGAGCCTGGAGATGTATAAGGCACGACAGAGTCAAACTTGATCTGACAATCTCCACGTTAGTATTTCAGGCGCTTAGATATGCCAAGTCAACATCGAGAGCGGATCGATGGGATGGCGTGGAGGCGCTTGGAAGGAGTTCTAGGCTCTCAGATTATCTTATAAAAGCTGCCACGAGGGAAAACCCTA
The DNA here is from genome assembly GCF_044706935.1 of Curcuma longa. Taxonomy (NCBI): domain Eukaryota; kingdom Viridiplantae; phylum Streptophyta; class Magnoliopsida; order Zingiberales; family Zingiberaceae; genus Curcuma; species Curcuma longa. Next base: position 9,219,926 of record NC_133873.1, on the reverse strand, counting down.
GAGCATTCAATTATGCTACCTTGACGTCTAGTCTGCACAAGACCAAAGCACCCGAGATGTCATCGTAATGCTAGAACGCTGCACTGACATCCGCACACCATAGCAAGTTCATTGTGTTCATAAAATTTACTTTAATTCTTGTCTATTTCTGTACTCAAATTACTAGGACGATAATGGTTTATCGATCCTACATTTTTGTGTAAAGACGAGACTCTTTCTCGAAAGAGCAAAAGTTTTTATAGTGGATTGTCCAGCGTAAACGGTCAAGGACTGTGGGCTTTGGAGTAACAACCAGTGGCTGTGAACCAAGTAAATTACACTTGTCAATTTTGCTTCTGCTATGTTATACTTGGTTTTACAAAGTTTTATGAATTCGTGAAAAAGTGATAAACGCACTATTCACCCCCTATAGCACTTACTTCGATCCTACAAAGCCGCATTGCAAGGTTTGCATAGCTTTCGCATCTGTCTCGATCTTGCATTTTGTGGCATTGCCCCATTTCTCGCATGGTTGCAGGATATCATCTGTGTCGATCGGGAGGATGAAGTCGGTCTAGATCACTATTCACATCTCCACTTGAGTCTTCAAGTAGTACGCCATTCCTCCCTTCCAATACATGAAATCCTCACCGAAGAATAGGGGAGGTCTGGTAGTGTTGTAGCTTTTTTTATGGGTCATCAAAAAAAAAATGTAAATCTTGCACAAAAATAAACAACAAGAATATTCCAAGACTTGATCTTGGATTAGTAATGTGGGAAGATATTAAATTTTAAAAAATAAAGTGATGGAAAACTTGCTCGATTAGTGGTTGCACTAATTTTGAGTGTCCCTTGCTTTGATATCAATTGTACATCGAAAGTGAGCGATAGAGAGAGGGGGTTGGGATGAATAGCGCGTTTGTTGCTTTTTCACGTATTCGTAAAACTTCTTAAATTGAGTATTTAAAACATAGTAGAATATTTAATAACACATAAAATGGATAAGTTTATTTTTACTTAGTTCACATCCACTGATTGCTACTCCAAGGCCCACATTTCTTGACAGCATACGTTTGGGCAATCCACTATCAAACTCTTTCTCTTTCAAGAAAGAGTCTCGCCTTTACACAATGATGTAGGATCGGTAAATCTTTACTATCCTAGTAATTTAAGTATAGAAATAAACGAGAATAAAAGTAAATTTTACCAACACAATGAATTTGCTATAACGTGTGGATGCCAGTGCAAAGTTTTGCATTACGACAGTGTATCGGGAGTGTCGTTTGCGTGTAGAGTTTCTGTGGACTGCTTATGAATGGGTACTTTAGGGTTTCCCTCGCAACTTCTTTTATAGACTGATCTAGGTGCCTGAAACTTCTTCCAGGCGCCTCCACGTCATCTCATCGATCCACTCTCAACGTTGACTTAGCATCTCAGGGTGCCTATATACCTTCCAGGCGCTTGGAATGCTGACATGGAGGTTATCGGGTCAGCTTTAACTTTACTGCGCCTTATCCATCTCCCGGCGCCTAGAAACTAAGGTGCCTCCTACCACTCCTAGCTCGCCATCTCATCTGCCTTGCTGATCTGACTAACTGACATTCGAGCACTTAGATCCATTTTGGGCCCCTAAATCGTTCGGTCGCCTGGATCTAATAGGGGCCCCCAGAACCCGAAGTTTCAGTCCCTTAATTTTCTGCGTTACAAATTTAGTGCAAAATATATATAATAGGAAATTGACAGTTTACCAACTGTTTGATCTTGACTTTTAAGTTTTTAGTGAAATTCTAGGTTAGACCGATGCCAACTGTTCTCTTCAAGGGAACTTGTCCTCACCTACTCATCTTAGGAGAGATTACCTCTGCCAACCATCTGATCCGCTAGATCTAGTTGGACTTTTGCTCAGCATCTGATCCTCGACCCCTAGGAGTTTCCTCTGATGTCTAGTTCTCGCTAAGCCATAGCTCCGCTAGACGTCTGGTCCATTGACCTGCCTAGACTTCCTGCATGATGCTTTGATTTACCAAGTCTTTCTGCCCAATTTCCTGCATGATGCTTTGATTTACCAAGTCTTTCTGCCCAATCCTCCTAATTAGGACTTTCTTGTCTAGTCCTCCAGACTAGGACTTCCTTGCCCAGCTGTAACTAGGACTTTTCCTGTGCTACCTGCACACTTATTTCAGCTTGTTAGTGCACATCATAAGTTTAACTTAAACCCTTTGCTATGATCAAAATATCAGTTTGATTATCTGATGCTCCCTACACCAACACAATCTAGGAGCTTGGAAGGGTTTTAGGCAATCGGAGATAGACAGAATCACAATGATAGCGGGATCAGATCGGATCAGATTAGGATTGGATCGAATCAGATCGAACTTGGGGTGCTCAAAAGGAGATCTGAGTGCACAAAATAACTAATAAAAGAGAGTCTTGACCAGCAGCTCTACACAATAATTGTCAACCGCCTCATACTTCCATTGTGCTCCAAAATTCTGATTCTACACCAAAGTATTGCTCTAACGAGTTTGCTCAAATTGTAAACCTTTTGTCGGTAGCTTTTCACTCTCATCTTGTCTTTTTGTGTTTTAATTTGTAAGAGACTGGTAAATTTGTTATCGGTTCTATTATTTGTAAAAGATGAAATCTCATTCTTTTTAAGAAGGAAGATACTAGTGAATTGTCCATCGAAAGTGGTCAACGATCGCCGACCTTGGAGTAGCAGTCGCAGGCTGTGAACTAAGTAAAAAGAAAGTGTCTTTTTCTTGTGTATTTCTATTTCCACTGAGTCTTTGAAAAGTGAAAAAGCAACAAATACTATTCACCGCCTCCTCTAGCACGCTTTCAGTTCTACAATTATGACTTTTTAGGCTCATCATGGTGCAATCTTTTTGATGGTGTCAAAAGAGAAGGGATAAGCTTTAAGTTAGAAACTTTTATCTCTCACTTTGATGACAAGTTTGAAGAAATTGAGTTTTCAAAAATTCCTATGAGATGGAGCATAGGTGTAGGAGGAGTCCAACTTAGGCTTAAAAATTTCATTTATGTTTTCACCTAACTTAAACATACTGCCACATATCATAAAATATGTGATTGTTGGTGTAATCATGGCTCAAGTGGTCTTGTGTGACCATAGCTTTTGATGCCTGGGCAAAGAGTTTAAATTAAGTTTGCCTATGAGTTTGATATGTGTATTTGAGTCTTGTTAGAACTTGGTGAATAAACATGGAGATGACTTGATGTGGCCAAGTTGGTTTGGACATCCTATGGCATGAAGTTCGTGATATCAGTGAATGATGATGTGGAGCATCCAAGGGATCACAGGATAAGGAGTATCAGAGTGTAGTCGAGGGAGCAGACTTATAGGCAAAGACATGAAAGATGGCATGGAGAGGAGCCATGGGCTTGGTGCCTTAGAAGGATGTGGGGTTAATGGAAGAGAGAATCAAGACTAGGTAAAACTTTGAAGGAGTTGAGTTTTGAGAGATTGTATCCTGGGATGAGTGTAATATCTAAATATAGGTAGACTTGACCTTAGAGTGGTCAAGCTAAGTGCAACAATTGATTGATATGTGTTACCAGTCAATTTGAAGGATGAATTGGGTACTCAGTGGGTTGAACAAATTAAGTTTTTATTCATTATTATCTAGTCCAATTGAATGATAAACCTCAAACTCTAAATGAGAATATCTTGGGGTTAAGGCTGTATTTATGGTATTGGCAACCGACTGATAAGCTAAGTCTACTAGTGTAATCGATTGGGACCAATCAGCTAGCAAATACAATATTTCTATTTATGATTGAGTCAACTGATCATGGATCAATTTACTATTGTTACAGGTTTAGATTATCAAAAGTCATTGATGGAGCAATAATAAACAACTACTATACTTAGTTAATTGGAGGTAACTTGTTAGTCAGTTGTGGGGCCTCACGCAACAATAGTAACAACCAAGTTTACTAGCTTAAAGACTAACATTCCTACTATACCTACAATCATTCCTTGAGCTCATTGTATTCTTTGTAACCTTCTTTAAGATCCATTGAATGTCTCTCAAGTGATTGTAAGAGGCATATTAAAAAATTCATTGAAAGGAGAAAGACTAGTAGCTCATTCGACTATCTAGGCCATGGACATAGCAACTCTTGGGGGAGTCTGAACCATGTTACAACCTTATGTGATTTGGTTTTCTTGTTGTTTTTATTAATTATTTCCAATGCACTTTATTCTTGTGTTTCATTTTCTAAGATTAAATCTAGAAAAGATAACTATTCACACCCCACTAGCTAGATTATTGATCTTCAACACCAAGCACTTAATATGGACATCGCAATTGCTCAACAACCTGAGCACCCTAACTTAGCACCTTGAGTCTACTATTGAGGTTTTTCATGAGATACGAACAAATATTTTTGAAAAACATGTAGCGGAAGCGAAATAAATTTTCTTAAAGTTTTGGCACATCTCGAAAAGTAAGATGCGCAAAACATGTAGCGGAAGCCAAACACCTTTGGGCACTTCGACTTATACCCAATCATCCCGGGTCCACACATCCCTAGAGGTGTTTGCTTAAGATGTCAAAGTACAAGCTTCCATGACCAAGGTAACTTGAATACTTCAAGTCAAAGGAAACTCGCACTTAAGCTGCATTGAGATCTTCATTGACATATACATAGAACCATATGAAGTCTCATAGCAGGTCACTCCAATGAACTAGTTACCTTTAGCTAGCATCCACGTTTAACTCTCAACATTCAATGTCTCCAGCCAGTAAGAATAGGTGCTTGGTAAACTATGGAGTTTAAAACATGCTAGTCTCAACAGAATCGATGACGTCCGTACTCATCAAATCATTGACTAGGGATAATTTCAATACATTCATAATTGCACATGTAGATATGCTCAATAGTTGTGATCCAATCATAAATTCTCTCATGCTTGTTGGGTCCAAAAGAATGTATGTATCTCCACAATAACATGATATTGTCCACTTTGGGCCTAAGCCCTCATGGCTTTGCTCTTGGGCTCTCCCCAAAAGGCCTCATGTCAATGGAGATACTTTTCATCCTTTTAAACCCATGATCTTTCCCATGTGTTTTAGATGTGGGACTATGTTTGCACCCTTGCAACCCAACAATCCCCCCCTCAAACAAAGGACCACTGGAAGCTCCCCTACCATTTCTCATGGTCCGGCTGCCATTTCTCATGGTCCGGCTGCCATGTCCCTCATGGTCTGGCTACCATGTCCCTCATGGTCCGGCTGCCATGTCCCTCATGGTCCGAGCCTCCCCGACTTCCTTTGTTTTTCCCGAGGATTCCCACATGGTTAGATCTAAATCATGGCTCATCCGGCGGTTAGTCCGGTGAAGAGCGGCCTCGCTCTGATACCAATTGTTGGGTCCAAAAGAATATATGTATCTCCACAATAGCATGATATTGTCCACTTTGGGCCTAAGCCCTCATGGCTTTGCTCTTGGGCTCTCCCCAAAAGGTCTCATGTCAATGGAGATACTTTTCATCCTTTTAAACCCATGATCTTTCCCATGTGTTTTAGATGTGGGACTATGTTTGCACCCTTGCAACCCAACAATGCTATGAATCATATTGCCGGCATTCAGTAAATGAGTTTAAGATCCAATCAAACACATAAAGAATGTGCACTCAAATAGTGAATTGATATTTATCCAATAAATAGTATAACTGTAAGGTGATTGCCTTAGGGTACCTCTCAAATATAACAAGGTCCTCTCTTGAATCATTTGTCTCCCCTGTTTGACTAGTATCAAAGTGAAGACAAGGCACGTGACTTAGGGAAGTTGTCTCGAGAAGATCTCGACGTGGATACGAGTAGAGACAACCTTGCTCAAGTTTGCTAGTTGATGCCATTTCTGCTCTGCGCCATTCGAAAGGTATAAAGTTATTTATGCCTTATTTACGATTATGTTTACATGCATGTATTTCCTTGGATGGATTTTTATGTAGTTAGTGATAAAATTATTTATTACGCTTATGCTGCTATATTTTATGAAATATAAAATTTTACCGTCGGGGCACAGTTGAGTTGGTTACTATGAGACAAATTTACTGAAGTGGGCAAGGGTTGAATCTTGACAAAGCTGAGGCAATGCCCTCCCCGCAGCATCCCAATTTACCTCTTCACAAATGGTCGTGGGACCAACCGTGTGGGGCCGCTGGGGTGGCGAATTCTACCTTTTGTTGAAGTGAAACATAAAATTTTAAATTACATGTAGAAACCCAACAAAACTACCTTAGAAAAAGTCTAACAAGTCATTCTTAGTTCTAGTGGTAGGTATCAAATATATCAATTATTTATCACATATATATAAATATCACTTTATACTACCAACTAATGATATTTGCATAACTCATCTGACTATTAACTTATTAACACATATACATCATATGCATATTACCCAACTTCACCTCTGTACACATTAATTTTGGAGTGAGTCCAACAAATTAATGCTTCATGTTAAAGCTAACCTATTAATCTTGAGATCATATCTCAATAGTCTAAACATATTCAATGTCAAGTTAGGTTTGGAGAGAGTCCAACAACCTACAAAAAAATTAAACTCTAGTTCTTACCATATTAGTATAAGATTTAATATTTAAATAAGGGCTTTATCTTTTTAAGATATCATCTTCAGCAAAAAAGTGGAATCCGACACCCCAGCGACCCCACACAGTTGGCCCCACGACCATCTATGAAGAGGTAAATTGAGAAGCTGCAGTTGGCCATGACGGAATCTTTTTAAGGTATCATCAATTCCATACAAGGTATAATCATGACATAATTATCATGGTCAAAATATGGTATAAACATGACATAATTATCATGGTCTATATAAATATGATATAATTATCCTGATATAAACATGATATAATTATCATGATATAAATATGGTAAAAATATAACATAGTTGTCATACATTAACATATTATCATTATTAAGAATTTGATTTCCAAAAACCAAAATTCCTTAATTATATTTGAAAATAATTTAGAAAGATTTCAAAATTTAGAAGTTCCTAACTAAATTAGGTAACTACATCAAAACTCAAAAATTCCTAATCAAATTAGGAAATAATTTCTAAATTTGGAAGTTCCTAACCAAATTAGAAAACAACTTTTAAGAATTTTAAAATTTTTAATTAGGGTTTAGGAAATAATTTTTAAATTTGGAAGTTCCGAATTGGATTAAGAATTTTTTTTTTAAATTAGAATTTGCTAACGGATTAGAAAATAATTTCAAAAATTAAAATTTCTTAACAGATTAGGAAATACTTTTCAAAATTAGAATTTTCTAATGGATTATGAAATAATTTTTAAAATTAAAATTTTCTAATGGATTAGAATATAATTTTCAAAATTACAATTTCTTAATAGATTAGAAATAATTTTTAAAATTAGAATTTCCTAATGGATACAAAGTATGTGACTAGCACCATTAGTGCTACTAGGTGCCTCTTCGATTTTTTATGAGAAAACTTACAACAACTTATGCAATTCAAAAACTTAGATCTACGATCTATGTTGAAAACACAAGCGACTCTAATACTAATATTGGGTTTTTGTGCGATACGAACATATATTTTCAAAAAATACATAGTGGAAGTGAACTAAATTTTCTTAAAAATTTTGCGCATCTCGAAAAATAAGATACATATGCAAGATATAAATGTAGATCAAAAAGAGTTATTTAAAAGTCATACCCTTTCGACGATGTTAGATCAAAAAAATCACCGAGCAAGCCTTACAAGACTTGCCTCTATTAGTATTCACATCGAGATATCTTCAAGACGACTTCACAAGCCACAAGTTGCCTCTCCGTTTGGTACTAGCCAAATCAAGGAGACGACATGAGAGAAGAGAGAGGTTGTCAACTCTAAGGAGGAAAATTGGTGGCTCTAGGAGTTCTTCCTTTCGAGGATGATTCAAGTGAGGAAGAAGAGAAGAGGGGAAGGTCTTGTTGGTAGCATAAGAGGGGGAAGACCTCTTGATGGGCCGCGACAACAAAAGCAAGAGGAGAAAAATAAAAAAAAACTCTTCTTTTCTTTGTTCTATGAAAAGGTATTTATATACCTCTTCATTAAGGCTTGAGGGATAAGCCCAAGCCCATATCACATATGTAGGCCCGACTCACCTACAAGAGATGCTAACAAAAACCCAAGTCCATGTCACTTGAGTAGGTCCAACTTGCTTGTATAAGGCGTGATCCATAAGAGCTTTCAGTGTAGCAAATACTTTCTATATTTGTCCTTTGCCTAATCCAATCAAACTTAATCTCTCTTTATTTAAGAATCTTAAGTCTTTAAGATATACTCGTAGTGCGTGCAACTCAATAAGTTCTCAATTATGTTGGTGATTCATAATTAATTATTAATTTGAATAAATTATGAGTGACACCTAGTAGTACAACATGATCCATGATTGACCGAAAATTCACAACTGATTTCAGAACATATTCTGAATCCTTCAACCATTACAGTTACTAGTGTCTCTATTCCTTTCATTCATCTTATACCCACTTAGTTTAGGACATGGTCTATGTGTTAATCCCCACTAGACTGACAATATCACATTTATCTCGAGTAGTAGTTCTTTATCTTGTAGATTTAAACTACTCAAAAACACTTGTCCAAGAAGACTATCCTCTTGACATATTTGCTTTGGCCAAAGACTTATGAGTAATAATCCTAACAAGAGGTTGTTGGTGCAAGGAGTACCAGATGATCAAATCTTAGTTTTGATGATGGCAAGAGGTTCAAGTTAAGTGTGTGGTATTTTTTAATATGTTGATCTAAGTGTGTAGGGAGCACAGGCAAGTCCTAGTGGAAACTAGGCAATGGAAGTCCTAGTAGAAACTAGGCAATGGAAAGTCCTGGCTGGAGGTCAGGCAGCGGAAGTCCTAGTTTGGAGGACTAGACAGAAGTCTTGGCGGATCAAGTGCACTAGATGAAAGTTCAGGTAGGTCAAGTGGACTAGATACATAATTAAAGTCCAGACAGGTCAGGTGGACCAGATGTTTGGCGAAAAGTCTAGGCAGATCAGGTGGACCAGATGTCTAGCAAGAAATCCTAAGGATCGAGGATCAAGGCTAAGCAGAAAGTCCAACAAGTCTGGAGGACTTATTGGGAAACAGGTAAATTTTCACGAGTGGATTGGGTAAGAGCACGTTCCTAGTGTGGGAACAGTAGGTGTCGGTCAATTCTAGGATTTCACTGGAAATCCAAAGTTAAGACCATAAACAGTTACAAAACTATTTATTCCTTCCTGTTATCTTTGTTTTGTGCTAACTTGTAATATAGGAAAGGAGGGACGAGAACTTTGATTCCAGGCGCCCTTATCTGGAATCCAAGTGACCGGAGTCCAGGCGCTCGGATTTGGTCCAGGCGATCGGACGTCAGCAGAATCAGGCCAGCGAAGCAGTAAGGTGGCAGAGTCCTAGTGTTCGGGACACCTCAGCTTCCAGGCGCTTGGAGTAGTTCTAGGTGCCTAAATTCGGATAAGCATTGCAGAAGTCAAAGTTCATCCGGAACCTCCACGCTAGCATACAGGCACTCGGAAAGAGATACAAGCGCCTGGAAGTGGCGAGTCAACAGCGTTGATGGTGGATCTAGGTACCCAAAAAGCCCTATTTAAGAGCTTTGAGGGAGACCCCTCAATACAACAACTCAGAGACAACCGACCACTGTTTGCACGAAGGAACACCCAAGAATGTCGTCGTAACATCGGAGTGCTGCATAAAAAAGTCTACAAATCTTCTACTTTGATATTCATTCGATTCTGTACTTGTTTCTAAGGGCAGTAATATTTTTATAGTTCCTATATTTTGTAATCGATAAACTCCCTTTCGTAAGAGGGGAGTTTCTTAGTGGATTTCCCAACATAAACGATCAAACGATCGTGGGCCTTAGAGTAGCAGCATGTGGTCGTGAACTAAGTAAAAAATACCTTTGTCCTTGTGATTTTGTAGGATCGAAAGAACGCGCCAGAGGGGGGGGGGGGTGAATAACGTGTTTTGCTTTTCAACCGATTTTCGATTTAACAAAAAATAGATATTGCGAAGCGAATACAAGTATAGAAAAGTAATGCGAAAGTAAAAACACAAGTACACAGACATAGGCGTTTTACTTGGTTCACAGTCCAAGGCTGCTAGTTTAAGGCCCACGATCGTTGACTGTTTTCGATGGACAATCCACTAATAGGACTTGTTCCTTACGGACACAAGTCGATCGATTACAAAAGTCGATAACAAGAAATTGATTTTACAATAAATAAATACTTGTTACCAAAGAAACACCGAAGCTTGCTTGATTGTTGTTTCCTTGCGAATTCGGCGTAGCGGCGGCTTTAGGGTTGCACGAAGATGCTCAGGGCGCCGTCGTCTCGACAGAGTGCTCGTGTAGGTCGTAAGAAGTGTTGTTCTGAACCTCTGATCAAATAGTTCTTTTATATAGTGCTCAAGTCGACTCAAGCAAATCTCAAGTCGACTCCAGCTCAGCTTGATCCACATTCTCCGCTGTGACTTTGTCCTCAGGTCGACTTGAGTCTACTCTCAAGTCGACGTGGCACCTCCTGATAACTTTCACATCTCTGCGTCGTTATCTGGTGCTCAAGTCGACTCTAGTCCTCGCTCAAGTTGACTTGAGTCCGACGTGGAGGAAATCCGAACTACGTCGACTTCCATTGCGATTGTCCAGCCTCAGGTCGACTTGAGCTTCACTCAAGTCGACTCCAACACTGAAAAACTAGATTTTTCGTCCGGAGTCTACGTGTTCAATCTCTCTAACCTTGCACAAAAGTTAGTCAAATAACATGCAAAATAAGGGTTGGAGAGTCAGTTCCTAAAAATATCTCTTAATCTTAACTTCAGGTATCCAGTGAGGTCCTGGGTTAGACCGATGCCTACTGTTCCCCTTGGGAGCACGTCCTGACCCACTCCACTCAGGAGAATTTTACCTTTGCCAACCAAGTCCTCCTGACTTGTTGGACTTTTTCTTGGCTATGTCCTCAGCCCCCAGGATTTGCTACTACGGCTCGGTCCTCTCTGACCGTCCAGACTTCACCAGGTCCTCCGGTCCTCCTGACCGTACTTGACTGGATTTTTACCACACCCCTTGGTCCTCCTAACCTTGCATGGACTTTTCACCTGGTGCCTTGACTCTGCCAAGTCTTCCGCCTAACCCTCCAGATCAGGTCTTTTCAGTGCCTAGCCTCAACTAGGACTTAGCTCAACCTGTGCTCCTTACACACTTAGATTAACAATACCAGCTCAGCAACACACTTAACTTGAACCTAGTGCCATTATCAAAACTAAGGTTCGATCGTCTGGTGCTTCATGCACCAACAATCTCTCCCTTTTTGATTATGGCAACTAAAGTTTCAAGTTAAGTTAAATGACATATATAACTTAAAACAGTAATTTGAGTGCATAAACAAAATATGCATGATGTGTATCACTCACAACTCCCCCTGTTTTACAACTCCCCCTAAATTTATGCTTTAATTAAAAAACAAGCAGGTTTTGTAAATTTTAGTTCTCTCCCCCTGAACTTGATATTGCTTGGTTTAAATAAATTTTGAAAAAAAATTCAAGTCCTTTAAAACTTTTTCAACAGAACTTTCAACTTAAAGATAACTTTTCAAGTGAATTTTTGAAGATAACTTTGAATATAACTTGGAATCTTATAAACTCTCCCCCTTTGACATAATCAAAATAAAGTTCTAGTTAAGTCCAAGCTAATATTAAGTAATATAGTTAGACAAAAGAAAATTTATCCGTGGAGCATGTGTCTAACTTGGGTTTTAGCTAATTACTAGAAAGTAGTATCTTGACTCAGTTAGCCAAGTTTAAGTGTATCATCCCAATAATCTTTTTGGACTTAGGGACACTTAACTTGATTACTTTAAATTAAAGTCTAAGTAAAGTTCGATGCACAGAATAAGAATCTTATACTTAGACTAGAATCCTATACATCTCACACCAGTCTATATTTCACAATCACAATCAATGTTACCTAGTGTGCTTTGTGAGATGTCCATCTAAATCTATAGGTACATGCTTTCTAGGGGGTTGAGTCTAGTCTAAGGCTAAATCATCAATTTCTTACTTTTTGAAAAAATAAAAGTTTCAAATAGGTTTTTCAAAATAAACAAATAAAGTTTTTAAAACCTTTTGAAAACTTACTTATAATAGATTAAAAATAAAAGTGAATTTTGAAATCAACATTTTACTAGTCTACCAAGCATAATCCTAACCGTCAAAAGTAGACAAACAAAGTAAGCAACCAAACTTTTGAAGCATCAAGTAAAGTTGTACATGCATGTCTAAGCAGTAAGTCAAAATATAGACAACAATATGTCTACTAAAATCCAAAACTATACAAAGATGCAACTACTGTGGTGGTAGTGGTGGTGGTTGTATAGCCCTAAGCAACTGTAGGATCTCTACTAAGCTAGCACCCTGGGCATCGAGTCTCCCTACCATAGTCTGAAGCGAGTCCTCCAATCTGGTCAATCTCTGATCAGTGGTCAGGGGAGGAGGTGGAGCAGGTAAATCTGGAAGATCAAGTAGTGCCTCTAGCTCTGCTCCAAGGTCCATATCATCAGATGCTGGCTCGGGCTGGGGTTAGTGAGGTGGCTGAGGCTGAGCCTGAGGCTGAGGTTGGTGCCTCCAGGAAAGTCTCCCCTCATCATCTACATCTACACCCCCTAAGGAGAGGTTCCTAGCCCCTATGCAATCAAAATCACTAGGAGGTAGGATATCACCAATAGTGGTGTCCACCCCTAGTGAGCCCAGCAGTCTTGTCAAAATGTAACAGTAGGGCATGTGGACTCTCCTCCTGGTCACTATGGATGATGCATAGATGATGGTATGAAAAATGAGTAAACCTAAGTCTATGTTTAGTCTATGGATAAATGCATATACCAAAAATGAATGATATGATCTCATCCTGGTGAGATCCCTAGTGGCAAGTGGCAGAATACAATTTACAACAACTCTATACAGGACATAGTTTTGTATCCTAAGCCTGCCAGAATGAAATGACACTAATCTAGGAGCTCGATCCTCCTGGAAGAAATAGGTATGCATGACATCTAGGGTAATGTCAGAATAAGGATCCCCAAAAGGTAGATCCGTGGGAGGGTAGACTATGAAGGTGGACTGTGAGGGATGAAACCCTACAAATGTGTTAATCATGGATGGTGTGATGGTGATGTCCCTCTGTCCGACACGGGTGGTGAATGAGTGATCATCGAGCTAGACCAAATTATTGTACAACTCGGTACACAAAGTAGTATTAGCCGGGGTCGTACAATAAACCAGTCTACCTAGATGATAGTGGTCGATGATCTGCATAGATAATGTGCATGAACGTAAGAAGAACCCTCTATCTAAGGACCGACAAGGTAATGGTAAGTACAACAACTCCTCAAACATAAGTCTCAACTCCTCAGTAGGAAACCTAGGATCAATAGAGGGGGTCTTGGAGGGTCCAGCCTCACGACCTCTCTTATATCGTCTAAATATAGAATTTTTAACGTTTTAACAAAAAATAAACTACAAAACTGATAACTTAGGAAAAGTTTAGGGTTTACTTGGGCATTTTGACGCTAGAAGAAGATTCTCGTTATCCTAACGTGCTCCACGCGGCCCGAGAATTGAGAAAAAGAGGATAAAAAGGTGAATTTTTGGCTTTTACATGGTGGGACCACGCGACTATTTTATAAACCCGCTCAAGTCCACTCGAGTGACTCAGGTCGACTTGAGTCGGCGGTGGAAGTCGACTGACCCTTGGGTCAAGTCGACTTGAGTTAGTGAAACGACGTTTTCGTGCGAAATTTTGGTGCCGTTTTTAAGGTTGCTCAAGTCGACTTAACTGTTTGTTCGAGTCGACTTGAGTCGATTAATCTGCCTTTTAACGGTAGTTTTTTAAGGTTTTTACATAAAAAAAACTCTTGGGTTGCCTCCCAAGTAGCGCTTGTTTACGGTCTTTAGCTCGACCCCTTATTCTCTAGTGTACAGGGCTTATTGGTCGAAACCTCGTAACCGAGCCCTGGGTGGCACTTTATATTTTTGTTTCTTTTCATAAAGCTTCCTTATTACCCCAGTCGGTACGGGTTCTTCCATCGACAAAGTGAAAGATTGGTACAACCATTTCTTCTTTGGCTGGATATCATCTAGCCTGCAACATCGCTCTTTCTCGGAATATAAGTATTTAAATCCAGTGAGAGATTGAAGCCTACCTTTTTTCTTCCCACTTCTAGGGACAACTTATGATTTTTTACGTCAATTTTTGCCCATATAGTGGCTAAAAATGACCTCCCCAAAATGATAGGAATTGATGAATCTTCCTCTATGTCTAGCACAATGAAGTCGGTTGGCACAATGAATCTTCCAACTTCTATCGGCACATCCTCAACTATGCCCATAGGGTATCTACGTGTTATAGGGGGAGTAAGGTTTTAGGGGGAGTCCGTGCCAAAATTGGTCAATTTGACAAATTAAACTCCCTCTTAGATTTTTATTCGATATGTTATTTAATTCTACCTCCTTGAACTAACATGTTTTTGAGGATTGTCAAAAAAAGGAGAGAATGGATTGTTTAAAGTTAGGATTTAATACTATTCATGATTTAATGCTCATGTTATTTTTGCTTATTGATGCTTATTGATTTATTATGCTTATTGATTCATTATCACTGGAATTAATTAGTGTCATTTTATACATGCTGTATTAAAAATCTAACTTAAATGAATTTTTGTCAAACATCAAAAAGGGCGAGATTGTTAGTGTAATTTTGCCCCAAGTGATTTGGATTTTAATGTTTGGCTAAAATGAGTTTAAGTTAGGCAATGCTGGTGATCTAACTTGTGTGGTTTGAGTCCACAGGAAAGTCCAGGAATGGAGTCTTGGCATTTGGTGAAGTCCCGGAGGCGCGACCTCTTGGCAAAGGATGAAGTCCCGGAGGCGATGTCTCTTGGCAAAGGATGAAGTCCCGGAGGCGCAGCCTCTTGGCAAAGGAAGACTTAGCACGACGAAGCTGAGGGAAACATCTCAAACTAGTGCAAGGAAGGGCACGAGGCTTGTGGAAGACGTTTGAAGGCTTGCGTCAAGGCTAAGGGCTGAAGAAGAAGCTGGAAGGAAAGTTTCAGCTTGATCAGTCGACTGGCACTATTGATGCAGGTGACTGGTGGTTGATCAGAAGCACACATAGAGGTTTCAGATGGATCAGTCGACTGGCACTGTTCACCAGTCGACTGGTGACCAAACAGAAAAATCAATTGAGTCCATCAGTCGACTGGCATCAATCGACTAGTGATGGTGCAGTCGACTGATAGACTACCGTTGAGGTGACAGCTAGCTAATTAAATGCAGATTAAAGAGTCATTGAAGCCCATCAGTCGACTGGCTCTTGGAGCAGTCGACTGATGTACGAAAATACATAAAAATAGAAGTCGACGTCGAAGAAACTAACAGTTCATTTTCTCATCTTTTTGGCAAAACTCTGACTCTGTAAAGACTTTCTTCCTCTTCCTCAAACTTCACTTATATTTTTGTGAAAGGAAGAGACTGATTGTGTGAGGGTTTCTCTGCCTTCAAAGTGTTCTTTGAAAAGGAGAATTTTCATAGTGGAAAAGGTCGTCTGTGTGTGTGGATCCTTGGATTAGTCACTTCATAGAGTTGGATACCAAATAAATAAAGTGGGTTAGCGATTATGTTTTTTTCTGTGTTTTATTTTCGCTTCCGCTAACAACTTTGTAAAAAACTCGAAGAATCGCTATTCACCCCCCTCTAGCGAACGCATCGATTCCAACAGAAGGTGTGTTCATGACACAACCTAAGGATTTTATATATCTAAAGCATGCTAGAAAGGTATGCAAGTTGTAAAGGTCCATCTATAGGCTGAAGCAAGCTTCTCGAAGCTGGAATCTTTAATTCGATGATGCAATCAAAATGTTTGATTTCATTAAGAATAAAGATGAACCCTATGTCTATAAGAGGGTTAGTGGGAGCACAATTATCTTTCTAATCTTGTATGTGGATGACATACTCCTCATTGAAATATGATATCCCTTCACTACAGTTTATGAAGACATGGCTAGAAAATTATTTCTTAATGAAAGACTTAGGTGAAGCCGCCTATATTCTAGGCATCAAGATTTATAGAGATAGATCTAAGAGATTGTTTGGCCTAAGTCAGAATGCATACATCGACAAAGTGCTTAATCGTTTTGCTATGCAGAATTCCAAAAAGGAATTTCTGCCAATGTCACATGGTGTGAGTCTTTCAAAGACTAATGTCCTTCTTCTAAGGAGGAAAGAGACCGCATGTCTTAGATCCCTTATGCATCTGTTATAGGGTCTATCATGTACGCCATGCTTTGTACTCTCCCTTGATGTCTCGTATGCTTTGAGCATGATGAGCAGATACCAGTTAGATCTAGGTGAAAATCACTAGACAGTGGTCAAGAATATTTTTAAGTACTTATAGAGGATAAAAGAATATTTCTTGATATTTGGAGACAATGAGGAGCTAGCTGTAAAGGGTTATAGTAATGCAAGCTTCCAAATCGATAAGGATTTCAGTATTTTGCCTGAATGGTGACATTGTGAGCTGGAAGAGTTTGAAGCAGGACATAGTTGCAGATTCTACAATAGAAGCCGAGTACATTGCTGTGTCTGATGCAGCAAAGGAAGCTGTTTAGATCTGAAAGTTCATCACTGAATTTGGGGTGGTTCCTAGCATAGCAGCCCTATAAACATCTATTGCGACAACAATGGGGTTATTGCATAGGCTAAGGAACCTTGCTCTCATCAGCGTACTAAACACATACTACGACGCTTCCATCTCATTCGAGAGATCATCGATAGAGGATATGTGAGAATATACAAAGTACCGACGGATGTTGAACATCGCAGATCCTTTATCCAAGGCTTTGGCACAAAGAGAGCATGATGGTCACACTAGGTAACTGGGTATTAGATATTACAGTGATTGTCACTAGTGCTAGTTGGAGATTATTAGTAATAGCCCTAGAGCCAATTATGTGATGATTGACTAGGGACTTTTGTATCATGGTCTATTATTAATAAAGACAAGGTTTTTAGTTATTATGCTTACTTTATGTTTGTACGAAATAACTAAGTATAATAATATCCTTGGGTAGCTCGTTCTAATTTATATCATATCGATTATTTTTAGTCGATAGTGATATAATGTAGAAAATAGTATTTTTAATCATTCCTAGTCAAATATTAATATTCAAGGACGATATTAATGTGTTGAGACTAGCATGTAGGTCAATTGGATGACTTGATCTCACAAATCATGGATATGGGATATCGAGTTGACACATGGGTATACATTAGAGAATGTATACCCATGTGTCACTCAATTTGGCTCATTAGATCACTTCTTAAACTTAACTTGAACGGTTTATCATTATCAAAATTCAAGTTCGATCATCTGATGCTCTGCACTAACATTTGATTCTTGTAAGTTTTATTTCCCACTACATGTAATCATGTGACCTTACTATAGAGAGTAAGAGTTTTATAGAATCATCACTTGTAGGTGCCTGTGGGCTATTCACCCTCCTCCTTTAGCTAGGTCATCGATCTTCTAACACCATATACATGCCCCTTAATTCTCAACTCACTTAAGAGTTTTACCTTATAACTCCACCACGAGGTCATCCCTTGCAAACTACTTATCTCCTAGATGCACCAATCTTTGGCTCACTCCATATATTATCCTTTATGCTTCACCTATAGTTTGTCTCCTTGGTGTAAATACATTCTGATACTCCTTGTCCTGTAGTTCATTAGATGTCTAATACCATCATTCTCCGACCTTCAATGGACCTCTAGCTATTGAGTAATCAACAACCTTAGCCACACCAAGTCTCAAATCTTCATGTGTATCTCAATCAATCCCTTCATGACTTCATACACATATTAGATATAGATATTGTCCCAAATTAAACTCTCTGACTAAATATCAAAACCTCCGATCCGATTAGTGAGAACATAATTGATATAATAGTATGGTTTTGGTTAAAGACAATTGAACCTCATACGATTTTGGTTAAAGACATGGCTCAACACAAAAGACAACTCAACCCAAGTAAATTAAATTAGAGAAGACTTGAAAGCACATATACATGTGAATGGAGATTGAGGGGAAGACTAGAGAAGTAAGGGCCGAAGTATGATGATAGCCTAGGAGGAAAGAAGCACTATTGACAAGACTCTGAAACAATCATTTTAAGAAATGAAACAGTATGTTTTCGGCAGGATAAGAATGTCTTTTGTGGAATTATATGTACTTTTAATTGGTTATTTTGGATGGTTGAGTTTGTGTGCCGTGATTTGGATGGTCAAGTTTAGAATTTGACATCTTCCATTAATATCATCAATTTGACATCTTCCAATATATAAAATAAATTGTTAGTTTGATGTCCTTTAAATCTTTCCTCTTCTAAGAAAGGTTAAATATCATCACATTGTATTTATATTCCTTCAAAATCATAATCAACTTTTTACGCCTTTGTCGCTCGACAGGAACCGTTGGATTTGGGCGATCTCATCACCTCGGTTTTCCAATTCCCGTTCGCAATGACGTGCCATCGAAATCTCAACATATTCATTGCGTCACTCACCATGTCAGACCCGGATAACGTCGTGCACGTAAAATGGTTCCATCAGTCTTCCATGACCGGCTTTTGAAGCCAATCTTATCTATCCGCGTGTACGAACTTGGCCCCATTCTCCAAGCTGAGACGCTGCCGCCTGGTCTCGATAAAAGAACCGAAGAACCTCATCATGCCCGATCTATCGCGCAAAACCATGGATCGACCACCAACGACGACGACAACGACGGCGGAGGCGGAGGCGTCCGAAGGAGGCGAATCCCCCGCGCTCCGCCGCCTACGCCTCCTATCCCTCCACCTCCACCAGCCCTCTCTGACGGTCAATCGGGGGCTGGCCGTGATCCCTTGTGCGAGTCGCGATCGGAGGGTGGAGGCCAGCGGGCCGGCGCTTGCTACTTACTTGATGGGCCCGCACAGGGACATACAGCTGAGGGTATTCGAATTCTTTCGCTCTCGGCCGGAGTTGCAAACACCGGTGGAGATCTCCACCGCCGACCACCGCGACCTTTGTATGCGACAGCTCACCGCGCTCGTCCGTGAAGCTGGTATCCGCCCCTTCCGCTATGTCGTCGATGATCCCTCGGTGTACTTCGCCATCAGTGAGGCTGCTGGAGGGATCGACATCTCATTGGGCATCAAGCTGGGAGTCCAGTACAGGTCAATCTCTCCTTGAGTTTTTTTTTTTAAAGTGATCATGACCTGATATAGACTATTGAAATGAAGTTGCCATTTTTTAAAAACTATTTTGAATCGATCTTCGTCATTGATGTTCTTTTTGGGTTTAGGGGGTTTGTTTTTGTTTGTCATGTTCTTATCTAGAAATTACGTAGATTTTTACCACATGATTGATCCCTTGTCACAATGGTAGATTCACGTATAATTAATGGGTTTCCTTCATTGTTGAACTGAATGATTGGGGCTTTGTTGTGAAAACTGAGGAGCAGTATGTGCATATTGAACTGATGATACCCTTTGGAAATAAACTGCAACCAATAGCATAGACTTGGACTTTATTTGTTGGCCCTCGTTTGCTTTGGCCTATTTTCTGTCAATAACCTAAGAAAAAAGTTTTTCTAGTTTGCTTTGGCCCTAATTTGCTTGTACCTTCCTTCTAGTGCTCTTTCTCTTTCTAAAATCCGACTATTGTTTTGAATATGCTCCCATCAAGTGACATTTAGCAGCCGAACAGGGCAAAGTAACAAGCGTCATTGAAAGGAAAATTTGCAAAATTAAATTCTTTATTGGAAAAGCGAAAGTCCTCCTAAGGTCTTCATTTAATTACATATGAGATTTACAAATAACGCACTTTAGTATAATTATTTTTTTGCTTTTTGTTTTTGTAACACTATGCGTATTTGTAAATGCAGCCTTTGGGGAGGGACAGTTGTGAACTTAGGAACAAAGAAGCACAAGGATAAGTACTTCGACGGTATTGATAATTTGGACTATCCTGGTTGTTTTGCGATGACAGAACTACACCATGGTAAGAATCTGTGCAGGTTTAATACTGTCCATTTCAATTATGTGCACATAATTAACTAGGTCTATTTAGGGCTACAAAAGTGCCATATTTTAGTAGATGGTCGGTTATAGCTTAACCTCGATGAACAGGATCCAATGTCCAAGGCTTGCAAACAACAGCTACTTTTGATCCTGTTACTGATGAGTTTGTGATTGATACACCAAATGATGGAGCTATAAAGTGGTGGATTGGCAATGCTGCAATTCATGGGAAGTTTGCAACAGTCTTCGCAAGGTTGATTTTGCCTCTCCAGGGTAATGGGGGAGACTCTGCGGATATGGGCGTTCATGCTTTCATTGTCCCCATCAGAGATCTTAAGACCCACAAAGTTCTTCCTGGTATTGAGATTCATGATTGTGGTCACAAAGTGGGTTTGAATGGGGTAGATAATGGTGCTTTGCGGTTTTGTTCTGTGAGAATACCACGAGACAATCTACTCAACCGATTTGGAGATGTTTCGAGGGATGGGAAGTACACAAGTAGTCTTCCAACTGTCAATAAAAGATTTGCAGCTACTCTAGGGGAGCTTGTTGGCGGTAGAGTTGCCCTGGCATATTCTTCTGGAGGTGTTCTGAAGATTGCAGTCACTATTGCTGTGAGATACTCTTTACTCCGCCATCAATTTGGACCCCCTAAACAGCCAGAAGTCTCCATTCTTGATTACCAATCTCAGCAGCACAAGCTCATGCCCATGCTTGCATCAACGTATGCTTTCCACTTTGCAACACTTTATTTGGTGGAGAAGTATTCAGAAATGAAGAAGGCACATGATGATGCAGTGGTTAGTGATGTCCATGCCCTCTCAGCTGGTCTGAAAGCTTACATTACATCCTATACAGCTAAATCTATTAGCACATGCCGTGAAGCTTGTGGTGGCCATGGTTATGCTGCTGTAAATCGGTTTGGTATTCTGCGGAATGACCATGATATATTTCAGACATTTGAAGGGGATAACACGGTTCTCCTGCAACAGGTAGTAATGGCTGCCACTGGCCTGTTTTATACTCAAGATTTATGATTTGAATATTTTATATGCTAATTATAGGTGGCAGCGGACCTCTTGAAACAATATAAGGAGAAGTTTCAAGGAGGAACACTCTCTGTAACATGGAACTACTTGAGAGATTCTATGGCTTCCTATCTCTCCCAGCCAAATCCAGTCACTGCTAGGTGGGAAGGAGAAGATCACTTGAGAAACCCAGTTTTTCAACTTGATGCTTTTCGGGTCTGATTTCCTTTCCACATGTATTTTTGTATGTTTCTAATGATAAAGTTCAGTGTTACTGATTTGCATTACCTACTTTGTGCAGTATCGGACCTCTCGGCTGCTACAAAGTGTTGCAACTCGACTTCACAAGCATAGCAGATCACTAGGAGGATTTGGTGCATGGAACAGATGTTTAAATCATCTTTTAACACTTGCCGAGTCACATATTGAGTCTGTCATTCTTGCAAAGTTCATTGAAGCAGTGCAAAGGTATGTTCTCAAGTTTACTTCTCAATTTTGTTTCACAAGTTAGTTCACCATACAATTATGATTCAGAAATGAGAATTTTTTTTTTTTTGCTACCATCAAAAGCAGTGTCATATGGACTAGTTGAACCTAGGAAATTATACTCAACACGTTAAAATGGCTTTAATACACTGATGTTTTGGAAAGCTCTTGAATGTCGCGGACCATCTGTTTCTTTATTTTGATGAAACTTTCATCCGCCATTTTTCGTTGCAGCTGTCCTGACAAGAAGACTCAGAAGGTTCTGAAACTAGTTTGTGATCTTTACGCATTGGATCGAATTTGGAATGACATTGGCACTTACCGGAATGTTGACTATGTGGCTCCTAATAAAGCCAAGGTAACATCCCGTTTAGCACTAGTAGGCACTGGACATCCTTAGTTGTGATTTTGCTCTTAGATTATACTTATATGGATTATTTATCCAGGCCATTCACAAGCTGACAGAGTACCTTAGCTTCCAAGTGAGGGGAGTTGCAAGAGAGCTGGTCGGTGCATTTGATCTTCCAGATCTTGTGACGCGTGCACCC
The DNA here is from genome assembly GCF_044706935.1 of Curcuma longa. Lineage (NCBI taxonomy): Eukaryota > Viridiplantae > Streptophyta > Magnoliopsida > Zingiberales > Zingiberaceae > Curcuma > Curcuma longa. The sequence goes on along the minus strand of NC_133873.1, from coordinate 9,197,700 downwards.
ATCGGGATGCCATCCGAAGCGTACGCTAACTATACACAGTACATAGGATTTTAACTTTAACACTAAGATCCCACATGTTGTCAATAACAATAATCTTCACTGCCTTTAATATTAAATAAAACTATACGGTTTATTGTACCATATCAGGCTGCATATTATTTCCCCTGGCTTTAGTAAATGAACTGAATCTGCCTCTATTACTAATGCTTGGTTCTTGAACAATTAACCGCGCTGGTATGCCATGCAATTTGGCTTATGCGAAACACTTATTGGTACTATGATTGGACTTGCGCTCTGTATGCTGAGATGGTGAGCACCTATGTCAAAGCTATTTCAAGAAGAGCTTGGAAGATGCACTACTTCAACATTAGAATCAAGCTTTAAACGTTTCAAGAGGTATTTGGAGCTCTAGGTCACCTACTTGCTTGGTCTTCACCTTCTCTGATCTAATATCCTTATCAAGATGTTCAATGTTGTGCTGTCACCGTCAGCAACCTCTGCTTCTACGCTTAAATCCTCTCTGAACGTATCCTCTTTGTTTATCCCCCAGCAAGCTGATCCTACAGACCTACATAACCATCCAGTTGCTTCGTTTCCTCCCCTGTCTCCTCTATCACGTTGTCAACTTCGGTTTCTACCTTTGTGCTTGCAACTTCTGCTGTAGCTTCATCTTCCCGCATGCCTAACCCTTTCTCCGTACTAGCTTTTGTTGAGGAGGTGCATTACTAGGATGAGTCTCTTCTAGTTGTCCTTTGTTTCTCACAAATTTGTCATTTTATCTGCCACCTTACACACATGGTTCTTAGTGAAGATTTGTAGGATGGAGCTGGACTAGACAGTGGCAAGGGGTTCTTCTGGCGAAAAGGATATAATGTGAGTTTAGGTGCTATTTAACCCTTGTGCCTGAAGGACCACTACCAAATTGACATTCTCGATTTTGAGATGACCGTGATGGCTAGTACATTGCCCTTCTGATTATCAACACCTCTACCATATCCACTTAAGCTGTCAATATCGATGAAATTAACATGTCTCCATAATGATACGATATTGTCCACTTTGAGTCTAAGTCCTCCTTATTTTATTTTTAGATTTAGCCCAAAAAGTCTCATTCCAATAGAGATCTTCCATCTTATAAATTCATGATCTTTTTTATATATTTCAATATAGGACTTTGATAATATCCCAACAATCCCCCTCAAACAAAAGACTATTGGGAGCCCATATGGTTTTACATAGATCATAATTTTGATATACCGATGAAATCAACATATCTACACAATGATATGATATTGTCCACTTTGGGTCTAAACCCTTATGGTTTTATATTTGGGCTCAACCCAAAAGACTTCACACCAATAGAGATATCTTTTATCTTATAAACTCATGATCTTTTTCATATATTTCTAATGTGGGGACTTTGATTGTATCCTAATATAAGCATCATCCATCGTTACATAATTGAACTAGGTATTGGCCTCACCAGGTTGCAAGTTGAACAAAACTCTACTTGTCGATCTAGCCATCTTACCCTTGTATGTGACTAGCTCTTCCACTTTTTGCATACCCTTGCCTTAGTGAGCATAGCTGAGTTGGTTACGATGGAGTAGAGTTGCAGAAGTAAGCAAGAGTTCAAATCTCGACGAAGCCGAGACAATGCCCTCCTCCGTCATGGTCAACTGCAGCTTCTCGATTTACCTCCTCATAGATGATCGTTGGGCCAACCGTGTGAGGCCGCTGGGATGGCGGATTCCACCTTTTACAGAAGTGATTTGAGCTTTATACCAAGTTAGCATGTTCGTTTAATGACATTGAGGGAGGATTTTAATAGTCATTTTTTAATGAAAAATATGTGCTAAATTTGATCTTTTAAAAATACTAAAATTGATAATAATTTCAAATGTTGAGTTAGGTTTATATTGTTTTTTTGGAATACAAATCAAAAGAGCGACCCTAACTATCAAAGTCATCCAAAGGGTGTTCCTCCTTTTTAAAATATCTAAAGGGCACTATCTCTTTTTTAAAAAAGCAATAATTTTTTTAAAAATATCTTTATTTTAGTGTTATTGTCCATGTATTAGTTGCTATAATATGTAAAAAAAAAACTGATTTAACTCAATCAAAAAATCTATATATAAAAACTTCTTTACCAACTTAATCTAAATTACTTAAATTTAATCAAAATGGTTTTAAAATGATTAAAATCATCGTAATTGTAGCAACCATTAACTGGATGCTATAATTGTAGTAGTAAGTAATTTACTAGTACAACTATCGTAGTAGCTAATAATTGACTCTACAATTATAGTATCTATTAATGAGCTGTTATAATAGTTACAGTAGCAAATTAGTAGTTGCTCTAACATTGTAGTAATTATTAAACTAGATTCCTTTTTTATAGTGATTTTGATCAACATTAATTAATATTGAAAAAGTTTATAGAGGATGCACTATGTATATATTTTAGACCAAATAAATTTTTAAAAAATAAATTAATTTTATATGTTGTAATAGCTACTCTATAACTACTATAACAATGCTAAATAAGAAGTATTGTTTTGATGTTTTAAGGAGGATACCATTTTGATAATTATGTGCTTTTTTGATTTTTTTTTTCTTTTTATTACTTAATCAAAAAAATTTATTTTATTACCAAATATATCCTTTATTTATTTAGTTCATTTTCACTTAAAATATATGATACCCTAGAATATGCCTCCTATGCTAAGTCAACAAGACGTGCATACGGGACCACCCAACAGACCGAGTCCCTTATACTGCCGCTTGTAGGCTCTCACATTAAAAACCTACAATCTAGATAGTTCAACAGGCCTATAATTTTCTGGCTTAATGGGGTTACAACCAGTGTCTTGCGTGGAGTAACTTAGACATGACAATATCCATTAACAACAATTAAAATGACTAAAAGGATTGCTTCTCTCGAGATAACGTTTCCCTTGGAAATCATCAATTTATTCGGTAAGCTCCTCCTCCCATCATCACCTATAAATATTAGGTATTGATCACTACAAATGGTAAGCAAAAAGCCTATATCTTTGCTACTTCCTATTTTCTTTAAAGGATTGTTTTAACATAAGAATCAGAGGGGCCTTGCCGTGATCACATCACTCCTGACACATTCTAATGTTCTCTCTAGTGTGTGGAGGTTAGGTATCTCTTGTTTGCCATCCTGATAACTCTACCTTATTAGCTTCTAGATTATCTATCTTTGAAGAGTCATCGTCTGATTTAGGCATACATCTTAATAGTAGTTAATTTTAGGTTCTATCTAAAATGTCTCGTACTAATGGAACCCCTCTATCATTTATTACCCTCATGGTCAGACATCTTCTATCTCCTTCATTTTTTTTGAGGTTCCCCACATAGAAAATAACTTCCATTTTTTCTTGAGGTTTTCCACATGACTCCATATAGACAATGACTCTAATACCAATTGTTAGAACCGATGGAATCAATATATATCCATAATGGTATGATATTGTCCATTTTGGACTTAAACCCTCTTGATTTTATTTTTGAGTTCTACTCAAAAGGTCTCATACCAATGGAGATATCTTTTATCTTATAAATTTATAATATTTTTCATATATTTCTAATGTGGGACTTTGATTGTATCACAATAGGTTATAGCAAAAAGAGTTAATCTCAAAATCTAAAGTCCTCCACAAGTTATCGGTGGCAACTTCCTATTGGGATCATCTTGGTACAATGTGCGTATTTATACATTTTGTAAACATGCGCAGCGAGAATATATTAATAATTACAAACAAATTATTACAACACATACATGCATAGACAAGAAATAATAGGTACAAGACATGATTGAAAATTAAAATTTTGCAGAATAATAAATATTCTACACGTACCTTATTGATGACGTTGAATGAAGTTGACATTAATCGAGCAGCCCTTGTCGAAGTTCCGCCTCTACTGGTGATTCATGTCAAGCTTTCGTAATGGCTTCCGAAGCCATGAGTCGCGTCATCGTCTTCGGTACTAGCCGATGATCGATAACGATCAATTCGAGAGAAAATCTAATTCCGAAAACACATAACAACGTTTGTCGCAATTATTTTCTAAGATTTCTAACTATCATCGGCAATCATATTCCCGATGTAGTTTTTGATAGTCAATCTTTGACCGTCGATTTGGGACAAATGTTTAGAACCTTTCCGACGAAGATGGAATGATTTCCGAAAACTTCATAAGTTTTCGCGAATGACAAATCTCAGCAACCACCCGGTACAACTCCGACAGCAACCTGTTAGCTAGAAACTATTTCCAACATAAGAGGGTGCCTATGGTGACCGGTGGCAGCCAGACAAAACTTTTCCACCATGGCTCTAATCGGTAGCACAAGGGTACTAAACACCGATGTCCAACGCTGGCAGTTCTTCACCACAACTTCGGGAGAGACACAACTCTGTTTCTCCTTCATGCAGCCAACTAACTTCAAAAGCATCAGTGGGGTCCAATGCCAGCTGTCCTTTTCCACAAGGGGCGTAGATAGGTGGTGGTCTCCAACACCGACGGTGTTGCCTCTTCACGCGAAGGAGACGGTGGAGGGAAGAACACGATTCTTCGCAAGGAAGAAGCTCTCATCGCAGGGAAGAAGCCCTCACGTGCAATTCTCTACAAGGAAGAAGCCACCCTCATCACGCGATTCTCCAGTGGCTGGAGCGATTCTCCGCAGGGAAGAAGCCGCTCTCATCGAGCGATTCTTCGGTGGCTAGAGCGATTCTCCGTAGAGAAGAAGCTGCCTCATTGCGCGATTCTCTAGTGGATGGAGCGATTCTCCGCAAGGGAGAATCCACCTCATAGTGCGCTTCGATGGCTGGCTCCAGCCGCTCGCACTCGGGACAGAAGCAGCGGCGCCGCGCAGTCTGGATGGGAGAAAAATCACGATTAAGAAGGGATCTCAGTGGCAGTGGCTAGGGTTTTGGGCCTCATCCCTTCCATGCTGCCGACAATGAGATTTTTATCGCGACCCATGTGATTTCCTCGTCGACAATCACGAGATCGCGCGCGGAGAATGTTGGGACCGATGCGTCTGCTAGAGGGGGGTGAATAGCATTTTTCTTCCTTGCCTGCAAAATTATCAGCGGAAGCACAAAACAAAACAAGACAAAAAAGATCAACGCTAACCCGTTCGATTTACTTGGTATCCACCTCTTACGAGGTGACTAATCTAAGGATCCACACACAGCACGCGACCTTCTACTATGAAACTTCTCCTTCTCAAAGAACTCTTTGAAGGCGGAGAAACCTTTACAAATCAATCTCTTCCTTTCACAAGATGTGTAATGAAGTTTAGAGGAAGAGGAATAAGAGTTACAAGGATTGGAGTTCGTGCAAGAATGAAAGAAAATGAACAGTTGCTTCTCCAATCGTCAAATTATATTTTTATAAGATTCTTGACATCAGTCGACTGGCTCAGGGAGCAGTCGACTGATGGGCTTTAATAGTTAATTAATTAGTGTTTAATTCTCCAGCTGTCAGTCTAACGGTTGTCTATTAGTCGACTGATGGCAGTCGACTGGTTCAAGCAGATCACTCGACCAATCTTGCTGTGTGCTTCTGGATCAAGTCACTAGTCGACTGATGACAGTGTCAGTCAACTGATCAAGCTGAAAATCCCCTTTCAGCTTTCTTCTTCATCCCTTAGCCTTGACGCAAGCCTTCAAACGTCTTCCACAAGCCTCGTGCCCTTCCTTGCACTTGCTTGAGACGTTTCCCTCAGCTTCATCGTGTTAAGTCTCCTTTTGCCAAGAGGGCGCGCCTCAGGGACTTCACCTTTGCCAAGAGGCCGTGCCTCCGGGACTTCACCATTTGCCAAGTCTTCATTCCTGGACTTTCTTGTGAACTCAATTCACCAAAGTTAGATTACCAACATTGCCTAACTTAAACTTATTTTAGCCAAACATTAAAATTCAATTCCACTTGGGGCAAGACTGCACTAACAATCTCCCCCTTTTTGATGTTTGTCAAAACTTTATTTAAGTTAGATCTTTAATACAGCAGTATATAATATTAGCAAAATAACCATAATCATAAAGCATGAATCATAAGACAATGAGCATATATAAGCATGAATAAAAGTATGAGAACATGTTGATTTTCTAACTTAAACCAAACTCATTCTTCTCCATTTTTGACAGACAATGCAAAAAGATCATAAGTTCAAAGGAGGAGAAAACAAATAGGAGGTAGGGCAAATGTTCAATAAGGAGCCTCATGCAAATTTGTTCGTTTAGACACACACAATCAACAATGCAACATCGTATACTAAAGGAAAACATCTTTAAAGAGAAAATCCACATCATAAAAATGTCATATATAATGTAAAGTCAGATAATAATAACATCCCACAAACAAATTTTATGTTCGAGATACATAACATTTTAACTTTTTAATTGTAATCTCGACATTACTCAACCCAAACACAAACATCTAATCCTCAGGAGGTGGAGGAGGAGGAGGAGCCTGATATGACATGTGCATCCTCTGCATCATATCATACATCTGCTGCTGCTGCTGATACATCTGTTGCTGCTGCTGATATGCCTCGTTCTGTCTTTGAGCAGCAGCTGTCCACTCCTGACGAAGGCCCCGAACCTCCTCAAAATAACCCTGGAGTTCATGATGATAGGTCTGAACGCCCTGATAGTAGTCCTGAACCTCCTGGTGGTAGGTCTGGACATGCTCATAATATCCATGCATGCGCTCGCCAAGGTCATGAAATCCCTGGTCTACCCTCCCCTCAAGGTGAGTGATACGCTCGTCCAGGCCACTAGCATGAGGTGCATCAGCCGCAGGAGGAGGAGCAGCAGCAGGGGCAGCAGGTGCATCGTCAGCCTCATCCTCCTCAGACTCGGAAGAATCAGCCTCACGTGCAGCTCCTCGTGCAATGTCGCGAGTCCAAGCCATAGCACCATCATGGTATATAATCTTCGCCAGCTTCAAATGCCTCAGGCCTAGCTGATCATAGTCCTTTGATAAAGGGCGAATGGTCCCTACTGAAACATCGACACCCCTAGATGCAAGAAACTGAGTAATGATATGACCAAATGGCATATAAAGCTTGCCATTAGAAGGACCCGAGAAATAAAGGATGGATGAGTAGACATGAAGGGCAATGTCGATATCTAGATGTTGCTCTAAAGCATACATCATAATCAAATGTGGGATTCGAATCATTGCCCGACCTCGGGTCACAATGGGAAGAATGCAATCTAGGATAATCCTATACCAGACATAATTATTGGCAGACATACTGGTGGCATGAAAGATTCTTTTAAATGGATTTCTAGGGGCACCAAAGTAGTGTTGATGAATTTGTTCAATAGTTACATGGGCGAAAGAGCCGGTGATAGGTCCAACAACTTCAGGAAAACAAACGAATGGGTTCGCTGAAGGTCGTAAACGTAGAAAAGATCGAAGAATTTCAGGATTGAACTCAATTGAAACACCTCCTGCGGTGGACACATATCGGTTCTCATTTATGCCAACAGGACGAAGATTGACATAAAATTCCTTGCAAAGATCAAGGTTGATGTCACTTGTGCAGGTAACTAAGGACTCTAGTTGATAGAATGTGATGAGATCATACAAATGAGGTGTTTTTGTTTGAAAATAAGATTTGTTAATATATCTACAGTCCATGAGGTGGAAATCGATCGTCTCAAACAAATGTTGAGCGGCCTGAGAGTGAAATCGCGGTTCTTGCGTTCCACGAAAGTAAGAAGGATCAGGGTATTGGGAAGAACCCTCACCCCGTCGGGGATTGCTTTTCCTAGGTGGGCGACTAGCGGTGTGTTTTTGTCTAACCCTAAGGAAATGCAATGCATGGTTTTATGATGCAAAAACATGCAACAAAACAAAGGTTAGTTCAGAATAATGACAAAAGATGAAGAAATCAAGAGAAAATATGCTAGCAAAGTTACCTTCTTTCCATGATAGAGAACTAGCTCAAAACACCACTTCAAACCCTAGAAGATGATGAAATAGAGGTGGAAAAGTGTGGAGAAGGGCTTAGATAAGGCACTAGGATGCAGGAGATGGCCGGAGTACACAAAAATAGGGAAGAGGCGGCGAAAACCTAGGGTTAGCAGTCGACCACGCGTTGAATTTCTTTTATACACAAACCGCCATCAGTCGACTGATGATGGACCAGTCGACTGGCGGCAGTCGACTGAGGCCTCAGCAGTCGACTGACCAATTGAATCAGAAACTCACAGATTTATTGGTCGAGTGAATTCCAGCGCAGTCGACTGGGACCAGTCGACTGATATCTGCCGTCGACTGGTGCCCTGAAACAGCTTTGTGCAGGTTTCTGATACGAACTTCAGAAATGCTTTAAAAATTATATAAAATTTAAAAAAATCTAAAATTTTGCAAGCACGTTTGTTTTCACATATATTATCAAGAAAAAATATAATTTTGTGAAAAATAATTATATTTCATAAGTTTGACCTAAACTCTAAAGTTTGACACAAACTTGCACTTCTCCGCCTTGTTATACACGGCTATTACTAACATTTTGGAACCCAAAAGCTAGATTCACTAATATTTTATAAATCTCTTTTAGGGACCCATGCTTGTCTTATTTTACCCTTAGTGATTGGTTTGTTTGATGCCCCTTGTCTTCCTACTAGGGAAATGTAAGAAACCTCCTTAGGTCTATATCATATTCCGGCCTTGTTATAAACGACTCTTTGGCTATTTAGTACCATGTCAAGGTTCCTAGATCCAATTGTAAATTTATCTAAATATTTTCTTAAATCAACAACTTCATTCTTCAATTTTTTATTTTCTTCAATTATTTCATGACAATCACGATCATTGTTCCTAGTGGTCCTAAGTTCTTCCTTTAATGTCTTAACCTTAGATTTTGATTTTATCAATGCATTTTTAAGATAAGCAATAGTTCGATAAAAAAATTTTTTTAGTAGAATTCATTACCTCATCTTCGCTCGAGGAAGATTCATCTCCACTTGACCCTTCTTCCTCGCTTGTGGTGTCGTGGTCACTCTCACGTGTCATGAGCGTCATGTGTCGGGTGATGTGGCACAACTCCTCTTCATCATCTGAGGAGTCGCTACTTGATGAGTCCCACGTGGCCTGGGCTACCATCACCTCCTTCTTCTTCTTTTCCTTCTTCTTCTTTCCTTCTCCTCTCTCTTCAGCTCCGGACAGTTCGGCTTGATGTGTCCCTTCTTGTTGCATTCATAACACGTGACATTAGGGTTAAAACTTGAACTTTGAGTTTTACCTCGTGGTGATGTGAACATTTTCTTGACGTCTCTCCTTGTGAATCTCCTTGATTTCCCCATCATTTTCTTGACGTAGTGAGCTACTTCTTTGGCCGACATCTCCTCGTCGCTATCCGAGGATTCTTGATCGGACTCGGATGAAGCCTCCTTTTCCTTCTTTTTCTTCTTCTCCTTCTTTTCTACAATCAAAGCTATACCTTTCTCTTTGGTAGACAAGTTAGCTTGTTCATGCAATTCAAATTCACAAAATAGTTCATCTAACTTAACACTGGAAAGATCCCTTGACACTTTATACGCATCGACCATCGATGCCCATAGAGTGGTTCTGGGAAAAGCTTGAAGTACATACCTTACCAAGTCCCGGTTGTCGATTTTCTCACCTATTACATGAAGACCGTTCACGATCTCCTTGAATCGCCCATGCATTTGGCTTACCATCTCGTTGGGCTTCATGGTGAAGGTTTGGAGTTGTCCTACCAAGAGATCCCTCTTGGCTCGTCTTGATTCGCTTGAACCTTCGTTTAGTTCGATGAGCTTCTCCCAAAGCTCTTTGGCCGAGTCGAATGGTCCGACCTTGCTCAGTTGTTCTTTGGAAAGCCCGCATTGCAAGGTGGTTGTGGCTTTTGCATTTGCTTGAGCCTTCTTGCATACATCCTTCGACCATTCCTTGGTAGGGAGAGGAGCTCCAGAGGCGTCCTTCGGTTTCTCAAAGTCATCTACAATACTAAATCAGTTTTCAATGTCATTCATCAAATAATATTCCATTCTACCTTTCCAGTATGCAAAGTCGTTCCCATCGAAGTAGGGAGGTCGTGCAGTGTTGTATCCCTCTTGAAACGCCATTTGAGATTTTCGATTGAGTGTTAGTTCATGCGAAAGGAACCTGCTCTGATACCACTTGTTGGGACCGATGCGTCTGCTAGAGGGGGGTGAATAGCATTTTTCGTCCTTGCCTGCAAAATCGTCAGCGGAAGCACAAAACAAAACAAGACGAAAAAGATCAACGCTAACCCGTTCGATTTACTTGGTATCCACCTCTTGCGAGGTGACTAATCCAAGGATCCACACACAGCACGCGACCTTTCCACTATGAAACTTCTCCTTCTCAAAGCACTCTTTGAAGGCGGAGAAACCTTTACAAATCAATCTCTTCCTTGTACAAGATTAGTAGTGAAGTTTAGAGGAAGAGGAATGAAGATTACAGAGGATTGGAGTTCGTGCAAGAATGAAAGAATGTGAACAGTTGCTTCTCCAATCGTCAAACTGTGTTTTTATAAAATTCTCGACATCAGTCGACTGGCTCAGGGAGCAGTCGACTGATGGGCTTCAACGGCTAATTAATTAGCGTTTAATTCTCCAACTGTCAGCCCAACGGTCGTCTGTCAGTCGACTGCTCCATCCACCAGTCGACTGATGCAACAGTCGACTGGTCCAAGCAAATCACTCGACCAATCTTGCTGTGTGCTTCTGGATCAAGTCACCAGTCGACTGATGGCAGTGTCAGTCGACTGGTCAAGCTGAAAATCCCCTTTCAGCTTCCTTCTTCATCCCTTAGCCTTGACGCAAGCCTTCAAACGTCTTCCACAAGCCTCGTGCCCTTCCTTGCACTTGCTTGAGACGTTTCCCTCAGCTTCATCGTGCTAAGTCTCCCTTTGCCAAGAGGTCGCGCCTCCGGGACTTCACCTTTGCCAAGAGGTCGTGCCTCCGGGACTTCACCATTTGCCAAGTCTTCATTCTTGGACTTTCTTGTGAACTCAATTCACCAAGTTAGATCACATTATCAACATTGCCTAACTTAAACTTATTTTAGCCAAACATTAAAATCCAATTCCACTTGGGGCAAGACTGCACCAACAATGTCGGTAATTGGGCCAAAGAAACAATTTATATTTTATATTTGAATCTATATTAAGATTAAGACCTTTGTCTTCATTCAGAAATTGTGTGGAGTTTCTTATATTGTTTTCATTGTAAAATATTTTATTTCTATTCACAACATCCCAATTAGGAGAGTTGAAACAAATTAGAATTCTCAATTCTCTACGACGTCTAGGAGATAGAATATTTTCAGGAACAAGGAGATCATAATAATCTGGATTCCCATTCACAAGCATATTTCTATGTTGTTCAGTAGATTTATTAAAATTCTTCTTATTGACATATTTTTTTTTTTTGTATTTTATATTTATTTGGTGATTACTCTTTTCGCCATCGATCAATGAAATACTTATGGTTTGATACATAATTAATTTTCCACCCGTTATAAAAGCTAGACGAGTTGATTTGATAATCAATATTCCTTTTTTTAAAAAGTCTGTAAGAGTTAGATTGTCCTTATTAAGGATTGCATCTAGATCCATCTCTTTTCTTCGAATTAAGGCTAGAGCTATAGAACTTGGATCCATCAATCTAAGTAAGAAACAATATGCCTTGATATTTCTTGTCATTTTATGATTAACGAAGTTGTTCCATCTTAATTGAACAATTAAATATTTATTTAGGAATAAATCTAGTTCTGATTTCTTGCTTTTCTTGCATTGTTTTTTCTTTTTACTTTCAGATCTCACATAATCCTTTTGAAGAGGCTTTTTTTTGTTTTGTTTGTTTGGATCTGACACAAGATTTGTCTTTTCTTCGTTTTTTTCTTGGTTTTTTAATTTTATTAAAATAGAATCTTTGACACTTTTATTTTGACTAATTTTTTTTTTTTCATCTAAATTCTGATTGGAAAGAAGTAATTTGATTGGGATGATCCACGGTTTAATCTTATATGCCTTATATGTATCAAAAGGAAATCTGAATTCCGGAAAGAACCAAAATTTCAGATTTGATTTTTTTTTTTTACAAAAAACTCTTTCCCTTTTTCGATTCATTCCCATCCAATCAAAAAAGTTTTTTTGATTGGAGTTGTTTTTTTTGTATAGATTTGTTTCTTTTTCTTGATGTTTTGAAAGAAAAAAAAGATCTTTTTTTTTCAATTTTTTTATATTAATATTTATTTTTTTAGTCTTAGCTTTTTTTTCAAGTTTAGTACCAATATGTACATTTGTAAAGTGGATAATATCGATATCGTTTACATCAATAGTGTTTTTCGGGTAAAAATGTAGAATTCTACAATCAAAATATTTCCTATTCAGATTTTTATGCTTATTAAAAACATAATTTTTTTCTATGGAATTGATAATTCCATAAAAAAATTCGGGTTTCTGTATGTCGAAATTATATGGAATTTTTTGGTTCCTTTTTAGCTGTAATTTTGGTTTATAAATAGAGGAATCTTTACTATCCCCTATATATTTATGTGATAAAAGATCATATACATATTGCTTTTTTAATTTTTCTTTTTGATTCGGCCATAAATACACTGTATAGAAATTTTCTTTTTTGTAATGAATTGATCGGTCTTTTTCTTTTTTATATGAAGAAAATTTCATTGATTCTTTATTGTGAATCAATCATTTTGCCCTTAAAGCATGATTCACATGTATCAAATAAATATAATTCAAATGATTCCAAACTGTCAATCCTTTGGAATTCGATCATGCGTTTTCTACTTATATGATCAAGATGACAATACCACGAATAGGAGGTTAACTGATTATTCTTTCGAGCAAGCTTATTGTTCATTTCGACATTGAATGCTTCGTTGAAAATATCTAACACATAGATACTATTATTTAATATTCCAATCCCATAAAGAACTCTATTCAAAATTAAGTAACAACAGTCGTTACTAAAGGTCAAATGGACCCTTTCTATTTAAATAAGAAATTGAAACGATATTTTTTTTATCAAAACAGGAACATAGTGATAATGTTTAACATTGAGAAAAGTTTTTTACTATTTCTTAAGCCCTATATGTTATCACATATATGAGAGCCGCACCCAGTATCCAATACCCGAGTGCCTAAGAAAATAGTATGATATTCAATTATGAAAATACATCAAGCGAATGAGGCATCACATGTCTACTTTCTCTTTACGGACTTAAGATAAAGTTTGCAATTTCAAAATTGAGAACAATTCTCAAATTCCTATACCAATCCAAGAGGTTAGGGCTAGTCAAATTATTAGTGTCCAAAATCATGCATAAATAGTAAAATATCATGCGTAATCAATTAAATCTAAAAATATAATCGAGCATATAAGAGAGATGATTTATAATGTATTTGTAAATAATTTACATACATTAATTAATCCTAATTATTTTATGAATTAAAAAACCCTTACTCTGAATTTGGGAGATAGTAGGTACTCTCCAAATGAGTTGATATCCACTATAAATAAGAACAACCTTGGAGAGAGTCTAACATGCTATTTTGAGCTACAATGGTAGGTATCATATACTGATTATGTATCATATATACATAACTATTACATTATACTATCAACTACTTGAATGTTCATATAAACATCAAGTTGTTGACACATTAACATGTATACATCATATGCATAACACCCAATTTCATCTCTATCCACATTGACCTTGGAGAGAGTCCAACAAATCAACGCTTCAAGTTAAGCTAGCCTGCTAATCATGAGATCATATCTTGATGGTTTGAACATATTTAATTTCAAAACGGGCTTGGAGAGAGTCCAACAACCCAATAAGAACTTAAACTCTGTTTTTAACCATATTAGCGGAAGGTATTAGCTTTAATTATTTTATAAGAGATTTTCAAGTCTCACCCTCTTTTCATGTAAACAATCAAATTATCTACATGACATGACAATAAATGACATGGTATAATTAATGCAATTAATCATGACAAATGACATGACATGGTATAATTAATGCAATTAATCATGACTACTTCCAACCATAGTCGTCGTAAATCTTATTTAATAAAATAGAATTAAGAATCCAATTTCACAAATTAAAATTTTATAATTAAATTAGGAAACCATTTTCCGTATCTAATTATATATTTTATTTTAAAAAATAAAATTTTTTAATTAAAAAAATCTAATTAATTAGAAAATAATTTTTCTAATAAGAAATCTCCTAACTAATTAGAAATTTCTATAATTAAAAATTATAAATTAAATCATAATTTTTTCTTTCTACAATACCATTTTGTTGTGGGGTTCTAGGATAAAAAAATTTATGGTGGTATCCGTTATCTTGACAGAATTTAGTGAATTTTGTATTTTTAAATTCACCACCATGATTACTACGAATTCTTTTAATTTTCATATCTTTTTCATTTTCTAGTAATTTACATAAACTAGTAAATTTGTCAAATGTTTCATCTTTAGTTTTTAGTAATTTTACCTAAGTAAATCTTGAGTAATCGTCTATTATTACTAAGCAGTATTGGTTTCCGCTTCACTTGAGAGAATTTACTTGTTTGTCAATCAAGTCCTCCAGATTTGTTGGACTTCTGCGTAGCCTCAATCCTCGGCTCCAAGGATTTCTTGCTAGACATCTGGTCCACCTGACCTGCCTACACTTCCACTGTTAGGCATCTGGTCCACCTAACCTGCCTAGATTTCCACTGCTAGACATCTAGTCCACCTGACCTACCTAGACTTCCACCTAGTGCACTTGATCCGCCAAGTCTTTCTGCTTAGTTCTCCAGATCAGGACTTTCCACCTAACCCTCCAAGTTAGGTTTGTCTAACCTCCAGTCAAGACTTCTATGCCTAGTTTTCACCAAGACTTGCCTGTACCTAGCCTCAGCTAGGACTTTCTTATACTACTTGCACACCTAAATTAGCTCATTAGTAATCACTACACATTTAACTTGAATTTCCTACCATTATCAAAAATAAGGTTCGATCATCTAGTGTTCCCTACACCAACAACTAGGACTTTTCACTAATCTTCTGGTCAAACTAACCTGACTAAACTTTACTTACATCCAAATATTAGGTCCTGTTTGGATCAACCCTTTGATAAACTGACTAGACCTAGGTATATTGTCAAACATTGAATCCTTGAAGGTAGACTAGTGTCCCCTACACCAACATAAACTCTTATTCGTTGATCACCTCACTTAGATCTCTGGATTTGGACTTCTAGTCGCTCGAACCTTTCGGTCGACTAGACCATTTTTGGTCATCTGAACCTTTGGGTCAATAGGACCACTTCTGGTCTCTTAGATCCTTTGAGTCCGCTTCATCAATCTAGCTTCCTGCAACATAAATTTGAATATAAATAATATATAAGATATGTTAAGTCTAGTATCTAGTCTACATAATCTACTAGGCTTGCTTGGTAATTAGTCTACCTGACTTATTAGAACTTCTTACTTACTTGGAGTTCACTCTTCCAAGACTTCTCTCTTGTTTGAAGTTCACTTCTGTATGACTTTTCATTACCTAGTGTTCACTCTCCTAAAGTTTTTCTTTGCTAAGCATCCGGTGCTCTTAACCTGCTATAGACATTTCTCTTGTTAGATATCCTATCACCTTAGAACTGTCTGGACTTTTCTTTATCTAGGTCATCCTTGACCTATTAGGACTTCTCACTCTACCTAGGTTAACCTTGATTTATTTAGAGTTCTCACTCTGCCTAAGTCAAGCTTGACCTATCAATACTTCTCACTCTGTCTAGATCAACTTTGATGTGCTAGGACTTTTATCTAATTATCAAGCATTCGGTCATCCTTGATTTTCTAGGACTTTTACCAATTTAGTTTCAAGTATTTGATCAACGTTAACTTAGTTGGATCAATCCTTAGTCAACTTTGACCAAATTATTTGGTCAACTTGTATTAGACTCAGACATATTATCAAATATTGAAACCTTATAAGCAGGGGCGGATCCAGGATTTCATATTTGGGGGGCCATATAATGAAAACGATATACTCATTTGAACAAAAGAATTGCCCAAAGATACATATCAAGGACCTAAGTACAAACTTACATATTCGGCTGAAACTCACCTGATTTACTTCTTCTCTTCGACTCTTCTGGTCTGCCCTTCACGCCACTGCCGCCGTCGATTGATCCTGTTACCGACACTGCCCAATCCACCCTTCACTCACCGGCGTCCTCAACCACCTTGCAGATCGCCGGCAATCCAAGCTGAAGTTGTTGCTGCCGCGCCCGACGAAGACATGAAGAAGACGGAGGCGCGATCGGGACCCAACGAAGGCAGACTCGTGATTTCTAGGTTTCCTTATCGGCTTATCGGGTTGGTTTAGGATCCAATAGATCAACAACCCATTAACCCTAAAACCTATTAACCAGTAACCCTAAGGGTTTAATCTAAACACATTAAAGGTTTAACTTGGGCTGGGGGGCCATGGCCCCCCCGGACCCCTTAATACATCCGCCCCTGCTTATAAGTTGATTGCACCAACATAAATTGGTTGGTTGGTTTGAATTCTAGTGATTCCAAATTGAAAGACTTGGTCAAATCAAATATTAGATTGGTCAATTTTAAGAAAAGAAATATATTTTCCATGTGTATCAAAATATAAAAATTACTTCAAAAATAATTTTAATAATTTATCCAAATAATAAAAAATAATATATATTTAAAAATATATTTAATAAATATTTTTACAACTAATCCATTTCCTTGTAGATAAAGAAGCCAAGTATCTAGTCCAGCTCCTTCTGACCCACTAGACTTACACTACCTAGTGTTTAGTCATCTGACCTACTTTGGTTTTCCATTGCTTTGTATCTGATCATCTGATTTACCAAGAGTTCTTTTATCATGTTACCCACTTGCATACTTGACACATATATCAATTCACAAACAACCAAACTTTAAAATTATCCTTACAACACATTAAAATATAGGTTCGATATGATGTTCTTTACACAAACACTTCTCTTTTCTCTCTTACTATTTTATTCAACTAAAATCTAAAGTCATTGTTATAAGAGATTTCTCCACCTTCTAATTTTGTTCGAGAAAGAGAAAGATTGTTAGAGGTGATAGAACACTAGATTTAGCTTTGGACATAGCAATCTTGGGAGACTATGTGCCAAGTAAAATCGATTGTATTTGCATTGTGATGTGTTGATTTTTACATGTCGAAGTTTTTCTGCTACACATCTCACACTCAATGCGAAAAGAACTATTCACCCACTCTTGTTCGCATCAGTCCTAAAATAATCAATCTTTACTAATCATAATCAAACTTAGATATATTATTAAACATCAAAATTCTAAAGTCCGATTACAACAATACAAATAGGTAAAATCAAATTAAAATATATTATTAAATATCGAAACTCTAAAGGTCTGATTTACATTATAGTGGTTCTAGATGGAAAGATTTGGTCTAATCAAATATTAAATCGGTCAATTTAAAAAAAAAGAAATATATTTTCCCTGAGTATCAAAATATAAAACTTACTTTGAATGATACCATTCTCTACTCACATTTTCTAATATTATAATCATGTGATCTCTTTTTATTTTCAGTCTTCTTTTGACTTTTCAACCGATTTATGTACCATTTTGGTAATCCACTCTCCCACTTAGATCAACAAGCATATGATATCAGCAGCATCCAGTTAGTTCAATCTACTTGATTCTTGTTCTCCATCACTCCCATTAATTGATGATTTGGATGGTAATTAATGTGGGTGAGAAGATGGTACCTATCGTCACTGTTAAATGTGATGGGGTTAGGAATTGATCGATACCCATTTAATTAGGTATCCGGTGGCACGTTAACATCCGAATTGACTCGCCTTGACTTGGCCCATTAAATCCGTGCTGCGACGGCAACTGATAGTTCGATTTCTTAGAGCCCACTCAAAACTAAATCATAATTAAGAATTGGATTTGAGTGGCCTGTCGGAATTTCCTCCGTGGCCTCGACTCCTTCGACTGAGTTCATTCCATAGAAATTACGCAAATTAATGAATAACGGAAATCATTGAAATCGAGTGGATGACGTGAGCTTCGAATTGATATGTATTGCAAGAACGTTGAAAAGAAATTTAGGTGAGATGTAGCCTGTCAAATGAGATGATTCTTGAATCAAACTACGCCACAGAATTTCATAATTTTATTGATAAAATAAAAAAAGTAGTATTTGTTGAAATTAGATTGCCAAGCTAAGTAGAATAAATAGTAATCGTTCAATCAGTAATTATGATTCTACCAACTCTTGCTCGTGATAATAAAGTCGCAGGGGTTAGTGCGGAGAGAATATCATATGATTGAATCTTGATTTTGATGATTATATGAGATTCAAGTTAAGTGTGTGTTGTGGACTAACAAGTTGATATAGTATGCAAGGAGCATAAGAAAGTCCTAGTTGATGCTAGGTAAAGCAAAGTCCTAGTTGTGACTAGGCAAAGGTAAAGTCCTGAGTTTGAAGGATTAGGCAGAAGACTTAGCAATGTCAAGAGCACCATGTGCAAGTCCAGACAAGTCTGGAGAACCGGGAAGGATGGCAGAAATCCAAACAGGTCAAGAGGACTAAGGCTTGGTGGAAGTGTAGACAGTGAGAAGGACCGGGAGCCTAACAGCAAACTCCTGGGGCCGAAGGGACCATGGCTAAACGGGAAGTCCAATAAGTTTGTTAGTAAGTCAGGTAAATTCTTCCGAAGTGGAGTGGGTAAGGACGCGTTCCCAAAGTGGAACTATAGGCGTCGGTCTAATACAAGGTTTCACTGAAAACCTGAAAGTTAAAACCAATCAACAGTTCGAAAAATTGTTAAATCCAATTTGTTACTTTGTATTTTGGACTAACTTGTAATGTACATTGGATAAGCAAGGATTTTGACCCCGGACGACTTTATTCGGGATCTAATCAACCGGACGGTTCAGGTGCCTAGAAGGTGGAATCCAGACGACTCGGGTTTGGATAATCACAACGGAAGTCAAAGTTCATCCATATTCTCCACGTCAACACGGAGTCGACTAGAAGGGGAATCCAGGTGACTGGAAAGCCGAGTCATCACTGCGAAGATGGCAAATCGGCAGTCTGCATGAAGTCGCCTGGAAGGAGAATCCAGGTGACTGAAAAGCCTTATAAAAGCATATCGAATAGAGGGTTTGAATCATCAATTCAAAGAATTCCAACGCGAGCCAATGACACCCTGAGCGAGAAGGAAAACCCTAGCAGCCGTTGTAACGTCGGAGTCATACCGCAAAAGCTTCATCTTCTTCTCCGATTGTGATAACGATTTAAGTTTCATATGCTTTAATTTTATGATAAAGTTGTATCATAATTGTTTTTGTATTTGTGATCGTCACAACTCTTCTCCGTAAGGAAAGAGTTTTATAGTAGATTGTCCATACGTAAACGATAAAAGATCATGTGACCTTAGAGTAGCAGTTATTGGTTGTGAACCAAATAAATAAAGTGTATTGTGTACTTGTCTTTATTGTTGCTTTCATTATTTCCACTGCAACGACTTTATTTTAATCAATACAAGTTTCAAAAATCATGAAAAGTAGTTAAAAAGATAACGCTATTCACCTCTTCTAGCGCATCTACAATTCTACACCACGAATAATATTAGTAACGGTATAAAATAATTATAGAATTGTACTCAACAATCACAAATGTGTTTATTTAATGTGGTACTACTTTCTCTCGATGAAAAGAATCATTATCTTTCTCTTTCTTACTTAACTACCGAAAGTGGCAAAATCTTTTATAAGCTCAAGAGATTTCAATGAAAGCTTAGGGAAAGGAAGAGATATAATAAGACCTAACCAATCTTATTTTGTCAGCCTTGAAGATTTCCCTGAGCTCCTCTTTTATAGTATTTAATATCTCAATGTTCCTTGTTGTCTGCAGTACAATAGTTGACTGCTCTATCTTGATAATCAGCTAGTCATTTTGATCCGACATTATTATGTAGGAACGACTCCTTTTTGCTTTCTAAATAGACAAACAATTAATTTGTTACTTATCATTAGTTGACTATCTTGTCAACTAAGCCATAAACAAAATCATTCTATTTACTGATTACTCAGACCTAATTAATTGTGTCAATTGACTGATCTTTTAGTTGATTGAAGTTTAAAGTAGTAGACTACTCCAAACCATAAGCCCCATTTTACCAAAACTTCATATTTTGATTTGTTGACCTGACTACAACTACCTCTCAAGTCAAGTCTACTTATGTTGACTTCTACCCTAAACATTAATAGTACATCCAAGACTTATTATTGCAGCTTGACTCTACTCCTCAGTTATATCCTATCAAGTTACACACTAAATCTTTTAGATGTGCACGAGTCCATGGTTTCTCAACATGTCATCCTTTACCCCTTCACCTAAAAAGTTTGCCTCTAGTATTTGTTGTCCTTATTGCTTCGATGCTCTGTCCTGCGGTACCTTTATCTACCTCATGCAACCTCTTCTGAAATCTATGGATCTCCAATTATTGAGCTGCAACCTAGCTGCACTAGCTTAATTCTTCAAACTGTTAGACTGTTGATGTTGCTAGAGAGGGAGGATAGCAATTCGCTTCAATCGTTGATCGAATGATTATCTATAAACGCTAGCATAGTAGAAAATAAAATGATAAAACACAATAATAATTTGTTGCTTTTGGTTGCTTCCTAAACACTCTAGAATACATCAACATTTTCCCATGAATCCTCCAAGAATCTAATGCTTGAAATCTTCACAATCCCTCTTTTATAAGATTGTTGTTTACAACTAAAATTCACCTATCACTTGACTATTTGAACCTTCCTAGACAACTGCTCAATGTCAATTGACTTCCTGCTCTTTATCAGTTGACTTCGTTGTAAGAATCAAACATTGCTCGAGATTTATCCACTCAACGACTCTTTCTACCTGAACATCTTAGTCACCAATTGATTGTTCTACACTTCATCAATCAACTAGCTATCATAAGTAGATTGTTGTAGTTGACTTAGAACCATTTTATGATGTTATGTATTGGTCCTAGTCAACTATAACAATTGACTACACTTCATTTGATTAATATTTCCATGAACTTATTTAATCCCTAAATTGATGGTTTCAGGTTCATTAGTTGATTGGTACTCTTATATCAGTCAACTGACACCTTAGTTTTAGCCATTCTAAGGCTGAATCCTCATCTTACTTAGCATCCGATTAACTTTAACCTAATAAGACTTCTCTTGCCTATCCATATCGTCAGTACTTCTACACTTTTTTTAGTATCCGATCAACCTTGATGTGCTAGAACATCTATTGACATGCTTGACATTTGATTCTATATGATCTATTAGAATTTCAACCACATGCCCAACATATGGTCCTCCATAACCATTCATGACTTCCCCTCATATGCCTAATGTACAGTTCTTCTTGACCTATTATGACTTCCATCCTACGTACCCAACATTCAGTTCTCCATGACCTATAAGGACTTCCCTTCTTATCCTTAATATTTGGTCATCCATGATAAGTTAGGACTTCACTCATTGCCAAGTGTCATTTAACCATGACACACTTGGGCTTCACTCATGTTAACTCTTTATTACTTCCATCTACCAAGTGTCTAATCAACTATGACCCATTTGGACTTCTCCATTATCAAGTATATGATAAACCTTGGCCTATTTGACATCTTGCTCAACTATCAGAGATATTAATCAAATATCAAAAATCTAATTCTAGCTTGGTCACACTTGACTAGAGGGCAATTATACTAATAATATCCCCTTTTTCGATGTTTGAAAATATATTTAAGTTTGGCTAGCCATACCCAACTTCCTATATCTTATGTCAAAGTATAAATGAAGATTTCTAACTTAAACTCTTCATTCTTATAGAGCCGTTGTGATTGCTAGAGAGGGGAGACTAGCTGTGATCGCTTTATTAATTGTGTGTTTGTCTGCAATTTGTTAGCGTAATGGAAAATAAAAGATAAAAACAAAAGACAAACTATAAGCACACAACGCCTCCATTTTACTATTATTGTAGGGAGCACCATATAATCAAACATGGGTTTTGATGTTGAAAAAGGTTTAAAATTAAGCTTTTGTAGATCTAATATGTAGGACTTAACAGGAAAGTCCTAGTAGATCATGTGAACCAAATACCAAGCAACAAAAGATCTAGTAGGTTAGGTGGACCATATACTATGTGTGTAGGACTTAGCAGGGAAATCCTAATAGATCAGGTGGATTGAATACTAGGCAACAGAAGACCTAGTAGATAAGGTGGACTATATACTAGGCAAGAGAAGATTTGACAGATCAAGGGGACTGGACATGAGGTAAGAAGTCAAGATAGGTCAGTTAGACTAGATATTTGACAGGATAGACTCGATGGGTCAGTTAGGATTGAACATTGAATCAAAGGAAGTCCTGGTGGATCAAGTGATTAGACACTAAGTAGAGGAAACCCAAATAGGTCATTTAGACTAGATGGTTGGTAGAAGATAAGTAAAGGTAAACTCTTGGAGTAGAGAGGTCCTTCTGACAAGAAAGACAAGTAAGGATATGTTATATTTGAGAGGTGTCCTAAGACAATTGCCTTATGGTTATACTATTTATTGGATAAATATCAATTTACTATTTGAGTGCACATTCTCTATGTGTTTGATTTGATCTTAAAGTTATTTAGTGAATGTCTGTAATACAATTCATAGCATAGAGAATTTATGATTGGATCATAACTAGTGAGCATCTCTACGTGTGCAATTATGAATGTATTGAAATTATCCCTAATCAAGGAATTGATTAGCATGGACATCATCGATTCTAATAAGACTAGCATGTTTTAAATTATTTAGTTTACCAAGCAGTTGATCTCACTAACTGGAGATATTGGATGTTGAGAGTTAAACGTGGATGCTAGTTAAAGGTAACTAGTTCATTGGAGTGACCTGCCGTGAGATTTCATATGGTTTTATACATATGTCAATGAAAATCTCATATGTAGCTTAAGTATGAGTTTCCTTTGACTTACGATATTCAAGTCACCTTGATCATGGAGGCTTATACTTTGACATCTTAAGCAAATATCTCTGAGGTGGTATGGACCCAAGATGATTGGGTATAAGTCGAAGTGGTCGAAGGTGTTTGAATAGTCCACAGAGGATTTACTGCTCTTTAGTAAAAGAGATGTATATCCTGCGGCTTCTTGTTAGGATTGTTACTGAAAGTCTTTTGCCAAAGTATTATATGTCAAGAGTATGACATTCTTGGACACATGTACCAGTAACTTGAATCCATAGAATAAGAAATTAAGCTTGAGTTAGGTGTGACGTAGTTAGCCTAGTGGGGGCTGACATATATAGACCACTTCCTAAACCAAGGAGGTATAAGACGATAAAAGGAATGAAATACTTTTCATTATTAGTTGCTGAAGGGTTTATAAATAGTTCTGGAATTAATTGTTGAGTTTTCGATCAATTGGGGGTGATGTACTACTAGGTATCACTTATGATCGTTTCACAATTAATGATTAATTATGGATGACCAACATATCCAGCAACCTATTGTATCACACATACTATAAGTTCTCTAAAGGACTTAAAATGAGTTTGAGAATTTGATTCGAAGTTCGAGAGAAAGATAGTTTGGTTGGACCAGATAAAGGGCAAAATAATAAACTTCATCTTACGAAGATGAAATGAACCAAATTAGTTTAGTTCCTAATGAGAAATATTTTGGCAGAACGAAAGCAATGATGAGCTTCGACTTGTGAAGACAAAATGAACAAAATTGATTTAGATCAGATCGGAGGTTGTTTAGTTAGTGAACCAAGCGATTTAGTTTTGAACCAAATTGAACCCAGTTTGCTACAGTAAACCCTAAAAATTCAGTTCAAGCCTTAAATTTTTTTCTTTCCTCGGTTCTTTCCGTTCGACTGCTGCACACCTTCTTGTGAGCCTGCTTCTATTGGCTTCTCATGATCCCACGTTCGTCAATGAGAAGGACATAATGATCGCGATTTAAGGAAGAGAGGCCGAATATCTAGAATCGCTTGTTCGACCGCATAGGAGAGAGAACGAGAGCAACCCTAGCGCCTATTTTTCTTCGTCCGTGAGAAGGAAGCGAATGACGCCAACCTTTGCTTCTCTCGAGCGCCGCTGGCCCAAGCTTCTCCTTAGCATCGCCGACCCAAGCTTCTCCTTAGCATCGCCGCGCCATCAGCACCTCCGGCCAAGCCTCGTCGGCCTAAGCCTCTCTCGTGTGCCCCTGCTTCTCCCCAAGTGCAACAACCTCTTGATCGTAGGAACTAGACAACTGTCACCTCCTCCACGTTGGAGAAGGGCACACTGACACCCCTAATCATGAGAAGCAACTATAGCTTCTCAAAATCATGATTTTCCCTAAAATCCCTTCTTCTTCTTCCCGATCGCATAGCACCTCACCGTTCAAGAAAGCCGGCTACCTCCTTCGGAAGTGAGGGAGATATCGAGCTGATCATTTTCTTCCTCCTCGATCGTGATTAAGGACTTGAGAGCCACCGCTTCTTTTGGTTTTCTCCTGATTTGAAAAAATCCTAATGAAGTTGGCTGCCTTCTCCCATTAAGCTTTTCCTGAGCTCGTGAGTCATTGTTAGAGATGCTACCGGGTTGCAATCGAGTTTGTCATCAAAAACTTGTGAAGTTTTTGGAGATTGTTTCATCATCGTCAGAAAGATTTCGGTTTTTGCCTCAAATTGGTGGTCAAAGGTTGACCATCAAAAACTATACTGGGAATACAATTGCTGGTGATAGTTAGAAAGCCCCGAAAAATAGTCATGATAAATGTTGTTGCGTGTTTTTTAAAATTAGACTTTTCTCTTAAATCAATCGTTGTCGCTTAGTACTGAAGACAGTGACATGACTCATGACTTTGAAAGCTGTCCAGACGAGAGCTTGGCATGGATCACCAATAAAGGTGGAACTTCGACAATGACCGCTCGATTGATGTTATTCTCACTGAGCATCATACGCTAGGTACGCGTAGAATATTTATTATTCTAAAAATTTTAAATTTCAGTTATGTCTTGTGCTTGTTGTATTTGCATGCGTGTGTTGTGAGTGTTGTAATAATTATGTTTAATTATTATTTTATTTATACTGCGCACAATTGTTATACGTGTAAACATGTGCAACGCACCTCCCAATAGGATGTGCCTTCTTTAAGGCGACAAACTTAGGCATCAATCCGACTAAGTATCCTACTATGATAATGAAGTCGAGATCATACAGTTGTTTAACTATCTAATTAGAACTTGCATTCATATCATATTTTATTTTCTATGCTAATAATGTTTTGTAGGGTTCGGGTGACTGAATGGAAAGTCTAGTTGATCGAACAGCCCGAGTGATTCAATAGTAAGGTCCGATCAATCAGAAGTTGAGGTGGCATAGTATTATGACATGGTAGCTAAAGTATCTACTAGATGACATGGAATCTGATGTGGATAGGATATGCTTCAAAATGCTGACATGGCATGGATAAGACTAGATGTGATGACATAGCAGCTGAGGTATTTGTTGGATTTCTCTATGCGCGTTTTAAATTTTATTTCACTAAACAAGTAGTGGAAGCATAATAATCTATATAATTACAATTTACGGATCAAAAACCACACAAGGATATACACACATGCAGACATATCATATAAAAGATGGTATAAGTAAATTATACCTTTTGGATGATGCGAAGTAGAAACAATATCAACTAGCAACCTTTGGAAAGATTACCTCTATTCGTATTCATGCCGAGATCTTCTTGAGATGACTTCATAACATCACTTATCATGTCTCCGTTTCTATACTAGTCAAAGAAAGGAGACGAAGCGATCTGAGAGAAAACCTACAGTTTGATTCAGTCTCCAACGACTCAAAGCAAGTTGATGATATGAATCGAACTGAACGAAGGCGATTAAGTCATCATTTGAAGGTAGGATGGTTCACTGCCAATGAGCACATCTAATGGCATGGGAGTTTCAACAACAATAATTGCTCGTCAAAATAATAGACAAGGATGGAGGAAGAAGGATATCTCATGGCGGAAAAATAACCCTTTGCTACTCCACTTGCTTGGCGTGACTAGCTCCACTCCGAGGCCAGTGGATGGCTAGAGGAGGAGAGGGATGTTGGACACTTGGACACCAATGGAGGACCACCGACTAGAAGCCCCTTTGGACGGCGACAAAACCCCTAGGGTGGCCAGTGTGGGCGACAGCTAGGGTGAGGTGGGCGGAGGCAATGAGGAGGAGAAGAGAAGAGGAGATAGAAAATCTAACACTTAGGATTTCTAATTTTGTTGTTCTAAAGACTCTTCCATAGATATATATTAATAGATCTCTAACAAGTTTAATTCGTGAACCTAAAACCCTTATTTGTTAACCCAAAATTTAAATCAATAGCCTTAAATTTAATTTAAGACCAAACCATCTTTTAATTAAAATCATACCAACTTGGTTTATAATTAAATCAAAGAGGGTACACTTTGTCTTCAAAAGACGTGGTCCATCCACGTTTCCATTCCAACAAAATATCTTCTATATGACAAATGTCTAGTTCATCGACCCAAAATATCTTATTAGCCCACTAGGACTTCATATGATAAATGTCTAGTTAATCAATCCATCTGGACTTCCTCTACTAGATGTCATGGTTTATCGACTCAGCTAGACTTCCTCTACCAGATGCTTGGTTCATCAACCCACCTGAAACTCCTACCTAATGTCTAATCTCCTCGTCCACTAGAACTTCTCCTATCTGGTGTTTGGTCTCCATACGTATCAAGACTTTTCTTATCAAGTATCTTGCACCAGTGCACTTGACACACATTAAAATTTGATGCCTAACTTTAAACCTTTCGTCATACATTAAAATACTAGTTGGTTATACATAAGATATGTATAATGCTTTTCTTATGCTTGAATATGGTGGATATACTCTTGCACTATTGGATCAAACTCAACAATCATTCCAATCATTTGTAAGAATATATCATTGTTCTCGACATAATTTTTTTGACAATATACTTGAAATGCTAAGTTATTTTTTCTAGCCTATGCACAATAGCTATTTTCCGTTGTAATACTAATCTACAATGCTCTTTTTCTTTGTTATTTTTTGCTCGAAAGCTTTCATCAATTATATTTTTTTTAACCATCTTTCCAATTCATTCCAATTAGTCATAAAACTAATATTCTCCTTGCTCTTCATGATTTTTAAGGTGTCAACTCAAATTATGTTAATCTTTGTACCATTCGTTAGTTATTTGATCAACTTTATTATGACACTTTCAATCTGGAACAACTTGCATCAAAAGAAGAATACTCTGTCTAAAGAAATCAAATAAACTAACCATTTTCTATCACTTATTTTCTCCATCTAGTAGTAACTACTTATAATGCAAGTCATCAAAATGTCTACCAAGACTATCTTTAAGAAACAAGATATCATTAAGTCTAGTTGAATCCTTTTCAACTAAGAAGCCCCTCATATTTTAATCAATTTTATCCAAATTCTCTAAATCATCAATATTCAAAGGAAATAAGCTATCTTCATTTATATTTTCATATTGAACATCTTCCATAATATTAACATTACATTCATCCTTATATTCATTTACAATGAGAGATTGACATACTTCTTTTTTATCATTCTCCTTAGTAGATTGTTTAAGTTCAATTTTAATGAAAAAAAAGAAACTTTTCAAAATAAAAAATCAATTTTAAAAGTCTTTTTAACATAACACACATTACTCTGATTCTTGTCCTTATCCGATATCAGGTTCAACTTTCAACCTCTCATCATTTCAAGGGTCAACAGTCAACCCAACAAAGCAAGTCAGTCAGCAGGGGCAATGCATCCAGGAGAGGCTAATAATGAACACTAGTGCCACGGTTTGTTTTTTTGTTTGTATTTTATTGTTGATGACACTGCAGTTTGTTTTTTTATGCACGTAGATATTCATCCGGGCCCATGATTAAAAAGTTGCACAATTTTTCAACGTCATTGCATAATAATTCTTATTTACAGAGAAAATATTTGATCTTCTCACAAATAATGTTATAATACTATAAAAAATAATGAAAGATTACCACATGAAAATGCAGTAGACATAAAACAGAAAGCAATATAATTATTTAGCAACCAAACAAGACATTAGATATGTTTGGCCGGTTGGTCCTCTTCCATCCACCAAACTCGTACTTGTTCGAAGAAATTAAAGAAGAGTAGAGCTGAAGAAGAAGTTCTATGTGTCTTTCAGTTTCTCCTCTAGTGCTTGGAGGTCCATATCATATCCAACCCGAACCATTAAGGTGCCAATCAAGTTCTTGAAGGCGATCCAATCTCTTAACTTTGTCAGAATATATCATTCAAAGCTGCATGATATTATAATTAATATAATCAAGTTCTACATCATTATTATTAAATGTAGAGTCCAGCGTCAGCACAATGGAAAGAAGGTTCTAAACGCTAGGTAAGCTGTCTACTTCTGACTTTATGTGATACGCTTTAATTTGCTTGGAGTATGCGACTAGGTGGGTGACCTGCAGATTATGTTACTGCTTATCATCCATTATCATCACTCATTTTGAAAGACTGCAAATGTTTCAACTTATCTATGTTTTTGAATTCATTTGTTCAAGGTACGTACCTACTGGAATCACATCCAAAGTAGTCCAACAAACATTAATGCCAGATGTTTCAGATATTTCAACTTATCTATGCTCTAATCTTTGAATGACTAATAAATTTGGCATGAGCATCCGTGATCATCTTTCATAAACATTTGGAACAATGTGGCACCTGCTAATGATGCAGTATGATTCACATCTGAAATCATATAGTTTTATCTGTGAAGTTTGAATTTTTGTCATTTCCCAAATGAAGTATCATGCACTCTCTTCTGTAAAAAGTGGAAACCGTCACTCCAGCAGTCCCACACGGTCGGCCCTACAACTATTTGTGAGGAGGTAAATCGAGAAATTGCAATTGATCACGACGGAGGAGGGTATTGTTCAACTTCATCGAGATTCGAATCCTTATTCTTTTCTACAAGTCTACTCCATCGTAACCAACTCAGCTATACCTCAGGAACAACTTTATCTGGTCCAACCAAGTATCATGCACTCTTAAGTTATATGGAAGTTTAGTCGATAAAAACTATCTTCTTTGGAAAAGTAAGTCAATTAATCTGACAAAGTTTGGTTGATAAATATTTCTTTTCAGAAAAAATGGCGGCTACATTTGGGCTTTATAACAGCATATACACCTTTAGGGCACTTTAATTAAAGCATGGTCCACAAGACAAAACCATGGCACCAACATTAAAGTAATCCATAAGCAACCACTAATAGCTTAAATCGAGATTACTCATCCATCCACGTGGCTCCAATTCTAGTGAAGTCGTAAGGTCTTCCAATCCCTTCCACCTAAAAATCTAAAGGTAATAACATCCATGTGTATTACATTATGTCATCGTATAGTCACGCATGAGTATGTGAAATATTCAATTCAATAAATTATAAAAACGTGAATTAATTTTAGAAACACAAGCACTTTTTTAAAAATGAATGAAATAACGAAGTAATTCCCCAATTACCTATCCATTATTTAATCTTGCATTGGTTTTTTAGTTGGATTAACACTTATGTGTGATATATATATAGTCTTATTTAGCATGTATTTATCGTATTACATGAGCATATTTTATATAAATTTTTAGCTTTTACATCCATTTCACCATTTTAGTCTTTATGATTGCGATTTGTGCTTTTATATCATAAGAAAGTGGAAGAATTTAATGTTGGAGTGAATTTAAAGATGAAAAGTCAAAGGAGCTAACATTTTAGCATGATCCATGACCTACCCATGACATCTCACATGACCATGTATCATCTTTGGAGGCAGAACAAATATTGCAACAACGAATCGGGTGTCCAGCATCGAAAACGGGTAAGTCGTGTCACCTTATACGACCTTGTTCTGCTTTGTGAACTTGATGAAGAGTTTACAGCAAGCCACATGGCCTGGGCGTTTCCCCTGATATGGTCATGACGCTTGTGGCAGAGCCCCTTATTTATTTTTAGAAAAATTCTAATAATTATGTTTGCTATCCCTACTTTTCTAGAAATTACATTAGGGTTCCCTTATTTTTTAGGAAGTCATGTCTATCACACCTTGAGAGTATACTTGTTCGTCAAATCGGACAGTACCCCACTACAAGAAAATCGGTTTTTAATAACACTCAAAAGACATCGGTTTTATGACAAAACCGATGTCTTTTACTTTTTTACAACGATTTTAAGAAAAACCGATGTCTTTGAGAGGTTGATGGGAGACTACGACAACGATTTTTGGAGGGTACAACAACGGTTTCAAAACTGTTGTCTTATGTCCGCCTACAACAACAGTTTTTGAAGACTACGACAACAGTTTGAAAACCGTTGTCTATTTACGATTTCAACAACGGTTTTGGAAGCTATAACAACAATTTAAAATCGATGTCTATTTGCGCTTTCAACAACGGTTTTGAAAGCTATAATAACAATTTAAAACCGTTGTATATTTTGGTGTTTTCTTTCCCTCTCTCCCTCCAAATATTTCTTCCACTACACGCTTCCAAAACCCCTAAACCTGCGCTTCCAACACTACACCTGGACTTAACCCTAGACACGTCCGCCGCGTCTTCAACCATCCCCCTCAACTCAACTCCACAGAAGACCTTCGTTTGGGACATCTCCGCCGCTTCAACGACACCGCCGCGTCTTCAACCACCCCTCCCCTTCTCAACCGACGTTCGGGAGATCTCCGCCGCTTCGCTTCCTCCGGACCTTCGTCTCCACTTCCACCGCCGCTAAGCTTCCTCCGCAACCTTCGGCTCCACTTCCACACATCCCCTCCTATCTCTTCAAGTGGCCCACCTCCCCTCCGCAACCGCCGCTAAGCTTCTTTCGCCTTCGTCAGCGCCGTCGAGGTCTTCACCATCCCCTCCTATCTCTTCGAGTGGCCCAGCAACCCAGCAACCCAGGTGACCCGTCGGCAAGCCCTCTGTTTTCTCTACCTCGGCGCAACCCAGGTGATCCGTCTTCACCATCCCCTCCTATCTTTTCTCTGCCTTAGGCGCCATTTTGGTTTGCTGTATGATTCCCCTCCTACATAAGAAACCTTTCAAAATTGCTTACTTTGATAAAGAACACTTAGGATAAGAACTTGAGTGAGTTTACAATACTGAGTGTTAATAAAAAATCTATACTCTATACCCTATCTTATTCTTGGTAATACTTTAAGATTAGCATAGTCAGTAATGAGATAGTCTTTTGATTCAATTTCAAGAGTCTCGACTTTGGAGCAGGTATATCATCCAAAATACAAAATTTTAAAGTCCTAACTGTTTTAGTTTTCTTTTCTCTCTTAGTAAGGGAGAACTAAAAAAAGTTATTTAAGAAAGAAAAATGATAATACACCTAGGTCTAGTCAGTTTGACCAAGGGTTGATCCAAACAGGACCTGATGTTTAGATGTGAGTAAGTGAAGTCCAGTCAGGTCAGTTTGACCAGATGACTAGCGAGAAGTCCTAGTCGGTTAGACTAGACAATAGAAGTCCTGATCTAGAAGATTGGGCAAGGGAAAGTCTTAGTTGTAGACCAGGCAAGGGAAAGTCCTAGTTGTAGGCTAAGCAAAGGCAAGTCCTAGTTTAGAGGATCAGGCAGAAGTCTTAGCAAGTCGAGTGCACCAGGTGGAAGTCCATGTAGTGTCGGAGGACCAGGAAGCATAGTCAAAGTCCAAGCGGGTACGATCAGGAGGACCAAAGGTTTGGTGAAGTCTGGGTGATCAGGAGGACCGAGATCCAGCAGTAAATTCTTGGGGGCCGAGTACCATAGCTAAGCGGGAAGTCCAATAAGTTTGGAGGACTTGTTGGCAAAACTTCTTCCGAGTGGAGTGGGTAAGAGCGCGCGTTTCTAGTGTGGGAACAGTAGACGTCAGACTAACCCAGGATTTCGATAGAAATCCGAAGTTAGACTGACAGGGTAAGGTTTAGGTTGTTTGTTTATTTGTATGCTTATCTTGTAGAAGCCAGGTGTTGGTGTAAGAAGTACTAGATCTTATCTAGAGTTTCGATGTTTGACAATACACCTAGGTCTGGTCAGTTTGATCAAGGGGTTGATCCAAACAAGACCTGATGTTTGGATGTGAGAGAAGTTTAGTCAGACCAGATGACTAGAGAGAAGTCCTAGTCGGCATGCAGACAGTTGTCATGCATGTTGCCTGTGATGTATGTTGCATATTTGCATGCATTTGTTGTTATATTATACTGCATTGTTATTACAACATCTTTGTGTGTGACTGTTACACTTGTTTTATATATAATTGTTGCATTGTATGACATTACATATAATGCTTGAATTCACATGATTCTTATTACCTGTTTAGCAGTATTGACCTTTCCCTTATGTATCATTTGTAGAGACTGTATACTCGTTGATATCTCTGTTGATATATATGTTGTGCACTTCTATCCTGTATTCCACTAAGTATTTGATATTCACTACCCATATCCTGGGGTGTCTTTTATTCTTCCCCAAGTAGCCAATTGGGAGTTTTATTTGGAGCTTGGAGTTTCTGCCATACTGCCTCCATATCACAGCAGGAGACTTATGTTGTGGTTTTTCTTCATATGGTTCTGGTTGTATTTGGTATATGGACTTTATTTGTGGACGTGTAGAGTTTTTGTGAGTATCTGGGATTTGGACTTATGTTTGTGCTTGTGTAGATTCGGGTTTTGTTATGTTTCTGCTGTGGAAACTTTGGATTCCTTGTGTGGATTTTCGTATACACGTTTTGGACTTTATGCATGTGATAGATTACTAGTTTATGGCCATATGGGCCTTATTCATGTAATTTAGTACCTATTATGTACTTTGTGATGTATGGATTGTGGCCGTGTATGCCTTATTATAGCTATGTAGGCCTTATGATAAATGTATTCAGGGAAATTACATTATTACAGAGGAGATGCTGTCGAAATTTTTTGTACAGCCATCTTCCGGGACGTGACATCACCCTTTTACCATGTTTGTCATTTTATCACACTCACCCCCTCAATAGTATCAGCAAGTGGAAAGATCAACATGTCTTAGCATTAGAAAGTCCTATAGGGAGTTGCAATGGAAAAGTACAATAGGTATTAACAAGTGTTAGAAGTCTAGCCAGTCAAGGATGTTGGATGTCGAGTAAAATTAACGTCCTAGAGAAGTGATCTATAGACATTGAAAGTCTTAATAGGTTGAAGTCAATTAGATACTGAGCAAATGGATAAAGTCTTAGAGGCATAGTCTCTCTAGGCAACAAACGTTACGGTATGTCAATGTTGACTTGTACCAGGCAAATGAAAAAGTCTCGGAGACATGGGGTCTCTTGGCACAATAAGACTCAACCTTAGAGGTTGCTAGAATCAAGGTATGAGTCTGACAAATTTCAATCAACTAATGATCTAGTCAACTATGGAGTTTACTTAAGCTGGTATTTAGATGAATAAATTATTATTATTAAGGAGATTAATTGACTAATATGGTAAGATAAGTTGATTGATGCCAAAATAGAAACCTAGAAGAGAGTTATTGGACCATTAAAGTGGTTGTTGCAAAGGCAAGTAGGCGACTAAAGTGTTGATTAACTAACTAGTCAGATGCAAGCAATTGATTGAAGTGATGATCAACCAACTAGTCAAAGGCAAGCAATCGCTTAAAGTGATGATCAATCAACTAGTAAAAAGTAAATAGTCAACTGAAGTGATGAGCAACTGACTAGTCAAAGTAAGCAATTGATTGAAGTGAACCGACTAGTCAAAGGTAAACAGTCATCAACTATTCAGAAGTATTGGTGCCCCAGTTAATTTTGATGTGATCAACCAAGTTAGTTAGGTCCTGTTGTTGTTCTAATCTCTCTGCTAAGTGTGCAGGGACTTAGAATAGAAGAAGTCGAGCGTAAGACGTAACGGTCGAAAAGGATTATGCGAGGAAGTGAGCCGATGGGTTCGGTGCAATTCGAGGGACGCAAAAGTTACGGAAGAGTACGTCGGAGGAGCGAGAAGGACGTGCGCGACATCCGAGGGACGAGAAGCCAGGAGGAAGTACATTCGATGGGCGAAAGGTCAGAGTCAGGTTCAGGTAAGTCTAACTCCGGTTCGCCAGAAATCACCCAAACATCATTTCTACAAAAGTCAACCTTTGATCAAGTTAAAGGTTGACACTTGACTTTAAAACCAAACAAAGCCCTTGAGAAGCTATGAAGATAAAAAGGAAAGGAAGACTTTATCTCTTCAAGCTTAAAGGATTGCTTTAAGGCAAAGATAATTAAAGGATAAGACTAACTGAAAATTTAATCAAAGAAAATAAAAGATTTTAAACTGATCGAAGATTTAATTAAAGAAGATAAAGCTCAGCCTTATTAATCGATAAAGATCTATTTCTCATCAAAGATAATTTTATCTTTGATCAATGGTTGAGATTTAAGTTTATCTCCTATCAACAATCAAGATCTTATCTACGGATCAATGGCTAGGATAAAATCTCATCTACGACGTACCAACGGTCAAGATCAACTGTCCAAGGCTATAAATAGGCTTAGAAGTTTGGAGTTAGACATTTAATTTGCTTGTAAACTCTCTCTAAGTCTGTGTATTTTAACTTATAAAGGTTTCTCCGCCTAAAGAAAATTTTTAATTGAGCTTCAATTGTCTTGGAAGCAACCATCCAGTTGCAACCAAGTTTAAAAAAGATGAATGTCTATTCTTTATTTCTTAATCCATCTATTTATCCCCCTCTAACCGGTCCGCTTCGATCCTACAAGAAGCAAATAGTTGATTAGAGGATAGAATAATCAACTAATAATTAGGATTCTAAATTATTGTCATTTTCAAAAAGTACCTTATAAAAGTATATTTATAAAAAGAAATTTAATGGAAGATTTTTTACATTAATATTGCGAATCTACTTAAAGTTCTACAGAAAAGGTTATCAAAGCAAAAACATATAAATAAAAGAAAAAAAATATTTTTGTAATTATTTTATTATATTGTATTTATTATTGTTAATGACTGATTGGTAAAAGATTTATCTACGTTTAAATGAATATTAAGAACAAAATATATAGTGAGATTATAGGAAGGATTCACAGATGAATACTACATTATGGAATTGGAATTCAGGAGATCACCCAACCACATGAACTGATGAACAGGTTGAGTTTGTACTTATATATATTTTTTATTAGTTTACTGTATACTAATCATTCTAGAAGCACGAATGAATTTAAATCTATTATTAAGCTTACATATGTTGGGCACGCTGCAGTTGCCCGGCTGGCTCATTTAAACTTAGATATTGCGAAGACGTCCAAACGCCGACATGGGCTGCAATAAACAGAAAATTAAGAAAAAAAATCAAGAATTGTACTTGAATGACTTGTAAATATTTTTTTAAAAATAAAATATCATGCATAATTAATTGCGATTTTTTTGCAAAAAAAAAAAAAACGTGCTGTCCAAATTTTAAAAATCTAGAACACCATCCACATGGTGATTCAGATTTCGCTAAAAGAATCAAACTAAAAAGGTACAATGAAGTGGAATGAAGCGAGGTTATTTGTAGGACGAACAGACTCGTCTCACCAAACACATCTTCATAAGAAATCTTCCAAATTTTCGTGTCTGGCAAAGTCAAGGGCCAGCTTAGACATTTTGCCCGTCCAGGGCAGGGCAGAGGAGACTTGGCCTTTATATTTGGTGGAGTAGTTGGTATGCCATCAACAATTACCATCTCCATCTCCATCTCCATCTTCTTCCATTCCCCTCCGCTTCTTCTCCAACGCTTATTTCCGATTCCCTGGGGCTCCCAGTAACCACCTCCATGAGCTACTACTGGCTCTCTCCCTCTCTGCATTGATTGATGTGGCAGGATGATGTCGAAGGTCCCCTGGTGGTCGACTCTGCTCCCCGGGTGCTGCGGCAGCGAGAACAAGAGCCGGGCGTCCAAGGCAACGGCGAACGCAAAGGCGCCGATGGAGAAGCAGTCATCCTTCTCCGACATCAGCTCCTCGACTGGCATGCTGTCCCCTGAGGACTTGTCGGTATCTCTGGCCGGGTCAAACCTCTACGTCTTCACTTTGGCCGAGCTGAAGGAGGCAACCAAGGGCTTCTCCATGAGCAACTTCCTTGGGGAAGGCGGGTTCGGGCCGGTCTACAAAGGATTCATCGACGAGAAGCTGAAGCCCGGGCTGAAGCCTCAGCCGGTGGCCGTGAAACTCCTCGACTTGGACGGAGGGCAAGGCCACAAAGAGTGGCTGGTGAGGCCTCCTCTCTCTCTCTCTCTATCCTAAACCCTGTCTCCATATCGTTGTTTCCCTCATACTCTTGCGATATTTGATCAGTTCATGCGTGTGGGTGATGCAACAGGCCGAAGTGCTGGTTCTTGGACGTCTCAGGCATCCTCACCTTGTCAAACTGATCGGCTACTGCTGTGAAGATGAACAGAGGCTGCTCGTCTATGAATTCATGCCCAGGGGAAGCCTGGAAAACCACCTCTTTAAAAGTATGCCTTTTTCTCATTTTCACCACTTGGATATCATCAACAAACTTCATTCTTAATCCATCCACTAGTTGTTGACATCCACTTCTAAACAACTAATTGGTTTGTAATCATTTTATATATATATATTTGTCGCATATCCGACTGGCTGTTTAATTAAGGTGTAAACTAAGGGTTATAATTAACATGATTTAGCCATTTAATTCGAACTATCCAGTTGCAATTCTCTGATCTAGATGTGGCTTGGTGGACCTTAATCTGCACAATTAGTAGGCTAAGTACAGACTCTCTTCCCATGTCCTTTTCATAGCTCTTATACAAATGATACTGTGAGAGTTTATCAGCTTAACAACCGAGCCATCATTTTTCTGTTTTTTGACCCTTAATTAGTTAAATTTATATTTAGTTCTTTACATACGACCTAATGCTAATAACTTTATTAAAAAAATATAAATTAATTAACTATGTTTTTGCTGCAGTTAGCTTCTTATTTTTCACTGTGTATAGAAGTCCTTGATATTCCAAGTATTGTCGTCTTCCTAACATATTGTCAGACTTAATTACGCATGCCTGCATCACAAAAATAAGAAAAGTAATATGTAACGGAGGAACTTCACGGAGTCAGTTATCAACTCGAGAAAAGGAAGTCAACTCAGTTGAATGTTCAGCAATTCATTCTATTTGTTTACTCGAGACAATTGACTTGAGATATTATCAAGAGACTTTCTTCACCAATTTTGATGCTGTTGAAAGGACCGTATAAGATATAATTTATAGTTGGTTCATCCACTTTAATTCCTACGATAAATATCAAGTTTGCTTGATATGAGCAGGATATTTTGCCTCTTTGCCATGGTTGACACGGCTAAAGATTGCGCTGGGAGCGGCCAAGGGATTAGGATTCCTCCATGATGCCGAAAAGCCAGTGATATACCGGGACTTCAAGGCTTCAAACATCTTACTAGATTCTGTAAGTCTACTTGTTCCAACTCGCTTCATCCTATTCCAATAAGCCGAAAACCATTGGCTTCAAGATTGAGTAAACAAGTGCTTCAATTTAGAAATTACAAGGAGATAAAGTACTTGCTCAAACATATCGATTTCTGTTAGGCTGCGAGGCACTGAATAGTGTGCACCAATTATGGGATCCATGATTGCCTAATCGAACAACGACTTTGAAGTCAATAACTTGTAATTTGGAACTACCCTGAAAAAAAAGATGAACTGGAGAGGAATTATTGGAGTCGCAATAACTGACTGATTGCATGCAGCTAATAAAATATAACATCCCTTCCACATGAAAAAAAAAATTGCAGGTTGCGAACGTTTTCAAAAGCGTGCAGTGACTTTAGTCAGTGAATTATTGTTGCAGGAGTACGAGGCAAAGCTGTCGGACTTCGGCCTGGCCAAAGACGGCCCTGAGGGAGATGAAACACACATCACCACGCGGGTGATGGGCACGCACGGGTACGCCGCGCCGGAGTACATCATGACCGGTAAATCAGAGCTTTGCGCTGTCTTCTCTTCGTGGCTGATCGCAGACTGAGTGCTTTATGAATTTCTCAGGCCACCTGACGGCGAAGAGCGACGTGTATAGCTTCGGCGTGGTTCTGCTGGAGCTGCTCACTGGCCGACGGTGCGTCGACAAGGGGCGGCCGATCCGGGAGCAGAACCTGGTGGAGTGGGCGCGGCCGTGTTTGAACGACCCCCGAAAGCTGGGCCGCATCATGGACCCCAGCCTCGACGGCCAGTACTCCACCTCCGGCGCCCAGAAGGCGGCCTCCCTGGTGCACCAGTGCTTGAGCCAGGGTCCCAAGCGCCGTCCCCACATGTCCACGGTGGTGGACACCCTGAAGCCGCTCCTGGAGCTGGAGGACGCGCCGGTGGGCCCCTTCGTGTACGTTGCGCCGGCGACGGATGACGACGCAGGCAACGAGCCAGCAGAGAAGGAGAAGGACCACGGCCACCGGCGTGGACGCCGGCAAAAGCTAAGATCACCACGGGAAGGGAACCTCTCCGACGCGGCGCTTTGCCGAGAGGTAGGTAATCGACTGCGGAGAAACTCGACATTGCAGCAGTAGCAGCAGAGGCCGATGGATAAATGAGACGGAATCAAAGGATCTGATAGGAAAGGCATTGCTCTGTTCAAGCAAGGTAAGCCATTTACATGAATGTGTTTGTTATATGTCACGTAGCATCTCTCCATCGAGGAGCTTCAAATTGAGTGCTCCAAATAACTTTCACTTGCTTGCGCCCAACTACACTTATATTGATAGTTTTATTGAATGTGCTTGTTTTACTGCTCCTGCGTACGCCTGACCTGGACCCATAATCTATGTGTTGATTATGGGTTGGGCTCTTAATATATGAATTGGTCTGTCCAGCAGTCAATTTAATCGTCGATTCATTAAAAAAAATTAATTATTAAAATTTTATTTAGATTTTTTAATGAAAATTTTTAATTTATGATATTTTAATAATATTAATTGTATGGTTTAATATTAATTAACCTATTCTACTTTCATTTAATTTTTTAACTTATTTATCTTGAGTTCTATTATCTTTTTATTTAAATTAATTTTTTTTAAATTTATTTATCTTGAATTCTTTGATAGGGGACCATTCTATCTTTCTATTTAAATTAATTTTTTAAATCTATTTATCTTAAAATATTTGATGTGAGACTATTCTACCTTTTTATAAAGTAAATTTTACAATCTATTTATGTTGAATTATTTAATATGAATTTAGGAATCTTATATAACTCTCTTAATTACTCACTGAGCTTATTTTATTTATTAATATTGAAATTATAAAAAATATCTATAACTTATTTGATAAAAATTATTTAACTTGAATAATTATTTATATAAAAAATAATTTAATTTGTTTAATAATAAAATTATCTATGAACATCTAATAATTAAAAGATATAATTTATGTGATATATATATATGTATATAGTGTAGGGTCCCCAAGGATGTCTGTATCTCCACAATAGCATGATATTGTCCACTTTGGGCCTAAGACCTCATGGTTTTATTCTTGGGCTCTCCCCAAAAGTCCTCATACCAATGGAGATACTTTCCATCCTTTTAAACCCATGATCTTTCCCATGTATTTTAGATGTGGGACTATGTTTGCACCTTTGCAACCCAACATATAGACTCGACCTGAATTCCTAATCAAAAATAAAATAATCTTAAACTATGAACCAAAATTGTGAATCAGCAGTTTTGAATCATAAATCCTAATCATCTTGAATGGATAAAGGGTCGACGTATGAGGGCACCGACGATGTTCAACAAAATCTCTCCACCATTCAAGTCAGCTCTATTCCCAATGAGAAATGAAAGAAATGAGTTATTCTAGGTGTGTATGTGTACGTGCATACCTTATTTTTAGATTCACTTACTCTATCATGGGATGCAATCTTTCATCGTACTTGGTCGAGACCGTAAGATCGAGTTAGAGCGCTAGAGGGGAGAGGGTGAATAGTACTTCATCACTTTTTCAATCATTCAGAAAATTTAAGTAAACTCAAAGTACGAAAAGTAGCAAAAATAAATGAATAAAACACTTTTATTTACTTGGTTCACAGTCACATATTGCTACTTCAAGACCCATGATCCTTAATCCTTTCGGATGAGCAATCCACTATTAAATTCCCCTCTTACGAGAAGGAGTTTTTGCTTTACAAAATATGTTAAGAATGGTAAACTTTTATCATCCTAATAACTTAAGTACAAATAGAAAATACAAATGTTATCCATGATGAAGATAGTAGTGAGGCGTAGAAGTCGATGTAGTTATTTGGCGTTACAATGACGTACTGGATGGATTGTTCACACGCAGAAAGTCATCGTAATAACGTATGAATTGTGTATTAGGGTTTACCCTTACAACTGCATATAAAGGCCAATTCGGGCGCTTAGAAGTCCTTTCAGGCATCTCCACATCATCCTGTCGATCCATTTTCGATGCTGACTTAGTATCTTCTGAGCGTCTGTATCCCTTCTGATGTTGGGATCGTCCCGGTGCAATGCGCGTGTTTTCACATTTTGGAAATGCGCGCAGTGAAAATAAAACAACAATAATTATTCAAAGGATCTGATAGTTTTATTGAATGTGCTTGTTTTACTGCTCCTGCGTACGCCTGACCTGGACCCATAATCGGGTCGGATAGGTTACCTGTTGACTCAGTTTAACGGATCCAATTAGCAATCGGCCGGGTTGCTCTTAATCTATGGGTTGATTATGGGTTGGGCTCTTAATATATGAATCGGTTTGTTCAGCAGTCAATTTAATCGTCCGATTCATTAAAAAAATTAATTTTTTAAATTTTATTTAGATTTTTTAATTAAAATTTTTTATTTATAATATTTTAATAATATTAATTGTATGATTTAATATTAATTAATTTATTCTATTTTCCTATTTAAATTAATTTTTAACTTATTTATCTTGAGTTCTATTATCTTTTTATTTAAATTAATTTTTTAAATTTATTTATCTTGAATTCTTTGATAGGGGACAATTCTATCTTTCTATATAAATTAATTTTTTAAATCTATTTATCTTAAAATATTTAATGTGAGATTATTCTACCTTTTTATAAAGGAAATTTTACAATCTATTTATCTTAAATTATTCAATATAAATTTATTAATCTTATTTAACTCTTTTAATTATTCACTGATCTTATTTTATTTATTAATATTAAATTTATAAAAAATATCTATAAGTTGTATGATAAAAATTATTTAACTTGAATAATAGTTTATATAAAAAATAATATAATTTATTTAATAATAAAATTATATATGAATATCTAATAATTAAAAGATATAATTTATGTGATATAAACTCGATCTGGATTCGTAATCGAAAATAAAATAATCTTAAACTATGAACCAAATGATGAATCAGCGGTTTTGAATCATAAATCATGATCATCTTGAATGGATAAAGTTAAGGGTTGATGTTTGAGGGCACCCTCGTCAATGTTTGACAAAATCTCTTCACCACTCAAGTTAGCTCTATCCCCAATGAGAAATGAAAGAAATGAGTTTTTCTAGGTGTGTATGTCTATTCCTTATTTTTATATTCACTTACTCTATCATTGGATGCAATCTTTCATCTTACTTGGTCGAAATTGTAAAATCGAGTTAGAGCGCTAGAGGAGAGAGGATAAATAGCACTTCATCACTTTTTTACTCATTCAGAAAACTTAAGTAAACTCAAAGTACGAAAAGCAGCAAAAATAAATAAATGAAACACTTTTATTTACTTGGTTCACAATCACAGGTTGCTACTCCAAGACTCATGATCCTTAATTGTTTCATATGGACAATCCACTATTAAATTCCCCTCTTACGAGAAGGAGTTTTCGCTTTACAAAATATGTTAGGAACGGTAAATTTTTATCATCCTAATAACTTAAGTACAAAAGAGAAAATACAAATGTTATCAACGAGGAAGATAGTAGTGAGGCGTAGAAGTTGATGTAGTTCTTTGGCATTACAATGACGTATTGGATGGATTGTTCACACGTAGAAAGTCATCATAATAGCGTATGAATTGTGTATTAGGGTTTACCCTTATAGCTGTATATAAAGGCCAATTCGGGCGCCTAGAAGTCCTTTCGAGCATCTCCACATCATCCTGTCAATTCATTTTCGATGCTGACTCAGTATCTTCTGAGCGCCTGTATCCCTTCCGGTGTTGGGATCGTCCCGGTACAATACGCATGTTTTCACATTTCGGAAATGTGCATAGTGAAAATAAAATAACAATAATTATTCAAATTATTACAACACATGCATGCATAATTAGGAAATAGTCAGTAGAAGACATAGCCAGAATTTATAATTTTATAGAATCTATTATTCTACGCATACCTAGCGTATAATGCTAAGCGGGAAGGACATCAATTGCACAGTTTGTAGGATCGAAAACACGCTAGAGGGGGGGGGGTGAATAGCGTGTTTACACGCTTTTCGATTTTTCGGAAATCTTTCTAGTACGGAAACGGAAGCAGTTAAATAATAAGTGCAGAAGTAGAAATACAAAGAAAGTAAAACAAGTTGACACGGTTGTTTTTACTTGGTTCACAGCGCAACGCTGCTACTCCAAGGCCCACGGTCCTCAACCGTTTACGTTGGACAATCCACTAAGATACTTGTCCCTTTTCGGCAGCAAGTATATCGAAAAACTGATACAAAATTCGATTACAAAATTATCTGAATTGAATTACACAACAAGACTTTGTTACCAAATTTTTCTCTCCCCGGAGATCAAATTCGGTGCCTCGGTGTTTGTAGAAGTAGCTTGGAGCAGGCGTAGCACCGACGTCGAAGAGTGGAGGCTCAGAGGTCGCAGGAACGGAGTTTGTGAGCGTTTTGAATGTTGTACTCGGCTGCTGCTCGCGGAGGGCTTATATAGCCGACCTGGGTCGACTCAGATAGCGATCTGGGTCGACTCCAGCCGACGTGGCAGATAAAACTTAATCTCTTTCGTCGCTTATCCCTCCTGAGTCGACTCTGATCCCGTTCTGGGTCGACTCCAGTCACGGTGGCGGCAGCGGCGATAATATTTTGACCTGAGTCGACTCAGAAACTCACCTGGGTCGACTCCAGGCTGATCTGGCGGAAAACTCGACGCGCTGACTTCCGGATTCACGCTGAGTCGACTGGAGTCGACTCCAGAGCCCATCTGGGTCGACTCCAAACCCGAAAAATCAGCTTTTTCATCGGAGTTAGCTTTCGTCGGGCTTTTCCTTCCTGCATAACAAGTTAGCTCAAATATAATATGTAAAGGAGCAAGTCGGTTCACC
This sequence comes from Curcuma longa, assembly GCF_044706935.1. Classification (NCBI taxonomy): domain Eukaryota; kingdom Viridiplantae; phylum Streptophyta; class Magnoliopsida; order Zingiberales; family Zingiberaceae; genus Curcuma; species Curcuma longa. The sequence continues at coordinate 9,154,141 of NC_133873.1, read as the reverse complement.
GAACCAACTTCGAGTCTTAACTTCGGATCTCCGGTGAGATCCTGGGTTAGACCGGCGCCTACTGTTCCTCGTAGGAACGCGTCCTCACCCACTCCCCTCGGGAGAATTTACCTGATGCCAACCAAGTCCTCCTGACCCGTTGGACTTTTGCTCGGCTCTGTCGTTGCCCCCCAGGACTTGAACGCAACTGATCCTCCTGATCAGTCCATTCTTCTACTGCAACTTGGTTCTCCTGACCAAGTCCAGCCCTTCTGCAACTTGGTCCTCCTGACCAAGTCCAGACTCCTGCCTGGTGCACTTTGACTCTGTCAAGTCTTCATGCCTAACAGCACTAGGACTTAACCTATTTTCTGCACACTCAATTCAGCCTGGTTAGCCAAACCACATACTTAACTTGATCCTAGTTCCATAATCAAAACTCCGGTTTGATCTGCTAGTGCTTCCTGCACTAACACAGTTCTCGTCGAAGTCTCGCCTCTACTGGTGATCCACGTGAAGTGATCTTTAGGATGACTTCCAAAGCCTCAAGTTGCATCATAGTCTTCGGTACTAGCCGATGAGCAGTAATGACCGATACGAGAGAAAATCCTAATATTAAAAACACACAACATCACACATTGTGATCATTTCCGGGGCTTTCTTTCTATTGCTGGGAATCAAAATTTTGACAATACAGAAACTAAAAAAATGACCAAAATAATTTTTGAGAAAAAGGAAAATCATTGTAAGCATACGGTGTTCTGACAATAAAACCCTAACAACTATCTGATCTTTCGGTAGTCGTAATTTCTTCGGCTAACAAAGAGTTCAGTAGCACCTTCTCTAGCGAACAGTTCGACGGCAGCAAAGGGCTAAGTGGACACTGAACCTGGGTAGAACCCTAGTTCCGGCGAGGCCATCTAGTGGCGACAGATCAAGGCAACAGAATAGGCAGCGGTGAAACAAGGCAAAGGCGGCAATCAAAATAGTGGAGTTTATAGGAGAGGAGGAACTCACCACGAGGATTCCTTGTTCTCCGACAACGTCGTTCTCCGTTGATCGACCGAGATCAAAAAGGAATTAGCCAGGCGTTGGTAGCGGTGGTAGAACATGGTAGAGAGCAGGAGAAACTAGGGTTTGCTCGTGTTTTCTTCCCTCAACGCTCACAGCATTTTTAAAGCCTCCTTTCACGAGGTTTTCACCGATTGACATGGAATCACAAAGAAATCACAATTCCCATCCGTCAGTTCAGGAAAAATTATGAGCCGCAGGGACAAAGTCGCGGATGTGCGTCGTAGATGTGTAAGGGCAGTTCAGGCGCGCGCTGAATTGGAAGGGAAAGAAGAAAAAATCTCAATTGAACCAGATTGGTTTTTCAGGATTAATGTAGCAAACCGATTTAATCTTGGTTCACTTGGTTTGATGACCAAACGATCTTCAATTTGATCGAAATCAATTTTGTTCAATTCATTTTTGCAAGTAGAAGCTCCTCATCTCTTCTATTTTGCCAAAATAATTTCCATTATAAATCAAACCAAGTTGGTTCAATTTGATTCAATATTAAATTACTTGGTTCAATAACTAAGCCTTCTTTGATTTGAACCAATCTAATTTTTCCTATTATTTGGTCCAACCAAATTAACATTCCCTCAATTTGAGAATCCAATTCTTAAATTTATTTTAAGTCTTTCAGAAAACTTCTTGTTCGTGTGACCCAATAGGTTTTCGGTTATGTTGGCTGTCCATAATTAATCATTGATTGCGGAACGATCATGAGTGGTACATAGTAGTACATCATGATCCCTAATTGATCGAAAAATCAATGATTGATTTTATAATAATTATAAACCTTTCAACAGCTTTAATAAACGTGCCTCATTCCTTTCATTATCTTATACCCGCTTGGTTTAAGACATGGTCTCTCTGTGTTAGTCTCCACTAGGCTGACTACGTCACACCTAGCTCAAGCTCTTTTCTTGTCTTGTGGATTCAAGTACTTGTACATGTGTCCAAGAGTGCATACTCTTGACATGTGTTACTTTAACCAAAGACTTTCAGTAACAATCTCAATAAACAACCGTAGGGTATACGTCTCTCTTTAGAGAGAGTGGTGAATCTTCTATGAGCTATTCAAACATCTTCGGACACTTTGACTTATACCTAATCATCTAGATTCACACCGCATCGGAGATATCTACTTAAGATGTCAAAGTATAAGTCTCCATGACCAAGGTGACTTGAATACCGCAAGTCAAAGAAAACTCGCACTTAAGCTGCATTGAGATCTTCATTGACATATGTATAAAAATCATATGAAGTCTCAAGGCATGTCACTCCAATGAACTAATTACCTTTAACCAACATCCACGTTTAACTCTCAACATCCAATGTCTCCAACTAGTGAGATCAGTTGTTTGTCAAACCAAGGAGTTTAAACGTACTAGTCTTAACAAAATCGATGATGTCCATAATCATCAATTCATTGACTAGGGATAATTTCAATACATTCATAATTACACATGTAAAGATACTCACAAGTTGTGATCTAATCATAAATTTTCTCATGCTATGAATCATTTTATGGATATTTAGTAATTAAGTTTAAGATCCAATCAAACATAGAAATTACACACTTAAAAAGTAAATTTTATTTATTATTAAACAATTTAACAATACAACCATAAGGCGATTACCTTATGACCCCTCTTAAACATAACATCCGGGCACTTGGATGCTGACGTGAAGGTTGTCAGATCAACTTTGACTTTACAATGCCTTATCCTTATCCAGGCGCCTAGAGGCTAAGGTTTCCCAACCATTGGGACTCTGCCACATCATCCGTCTCATTAGCCGGATCGACTGACATCCGAGTGCCAGGATCCCTTCTGGGAGTCTGGACCATTCGATCACCTAGATATAGATAAGGGCACTCAGAACCCAAAGTTCTAGTCCCTCCTTTCTTACATCACAAATTAGTCCAGAACAAAACATAAATATAAAATTGATAATTTTGGTAAACTGTTTGTTCTTGACTCTTAGGTTTCTAGTGAAATCTTAAGTCAGACCAATGCCTACTATTCTCATTCCCGAGAATGCATCTTCACCCACTCTACTCTAGAGAATTTATATTTTGCCAATCCGGTCCTCCAAATCTCTTGGAATTTTGCTTAGCCTTAATCCTCCAAATTCGCTTAGACTTCTCCGCCTGGTGCTCTGATCTGCCAAGACTTCTTGCCTAGCCCTCTTGACCAGGACTTCTTTGCCCTGTCTCCCTGATCAGGACTTCCTTATCTAGTCCTCCTAACTAAAACTTCCTTTGCCTAACTGTAACTAGGACTTCCCTGTGCTACCTGCACACTTAGTTCATCTCATTAGTTAATTTCATAGATTTAACTTGAACCCTTTGCTATTATCAAAATTCAGGTTCGATCATTTGGTGCTTCTTGCACCAACAATCTCTTCCTTTTTAATTATGACAATCTAGATTCCAAATTAAGTATAAATTTCTTTTAACAAACACATTCACACTAAATTCCAAGTCAAAAATATGACTCCCCCTAAAGATTCTTCCTTTGAAATTAAGGTATACATAGAGAAAATTTTAAAAATAAGTCTCTCTCTCCTTGAACTTGACATATTTTTTTTAGTTTATCAATTGGTCTAAGAACCATCCACATTATACTTTGATTTTTGAAAATATTTTCTAAAAATATTTTCTAAAAGTTTTTCTTTTCTTAAAAAAAGATTAAGATTGTTAATTTTTGAATATTTTCCAAGACTATTTTGAAAATGCCATTTAAAAAAAATATATTTTAAAAACTTTTTGCAATTCAAAAGTTTACTTTGAACCTTTTGCAATTCAAAATATTTTAAAAACTTATACTTTAACTTGAACTTTCTCTCCCATTTTGACATAATAAAAAAAAATACTTTAACAAGTCTTTTAACAATTTCTTCAGGGGTTTTTGAAAAAGATCTGCCAAATAATAAAGATAATTTCAATCAAGTTGGGTTTGAGTCTAAGTATATCATTTATATACTATATATAAAAATACTTAGATAATAAAAAATTTATTTTTTAGTCACATGTCTAACTTATTGATATTAGTTGACTATCAGAAGATAGCAATTTTGACCAAGGTAGTCAAGTTAAGTGTATTATTCCAGCTAGTCTTTTACTATGCAAGAACACTTAACTTGATCCATGTTTATACTTATTTTTGATATAGATTTATTTTGACACACTAACATAAGCATCAAAAATTCAGACTTTTACCTTTTACATATCACACCAATCTAGATTTCATAATATACAAGCAAGTTATATCTAACATGCTTTGTAAGATATGATTAACCTAAATCTATTAGTACATGATCTCTAATAGGAGTGTCTATTCTAAGTCCAAATTTTACCTTTAATTTTAAAATAAAAAAATTAAAAAATATCTTTCAGAAATTAAGTTTTTAAAAAAAATGATAAGTAAATTTTTTTTAAAAAATATATGTAATAGTAGATTAAAAAATCATGATTTTTTTTAAAAAAAATTGTGATAGAAAAATAATTTTAAAAATTTGATCCTTAGTCTACTAAGTAGATTCCTAATTTAGCTAAAAATATATAATAAAATGAAATACGATAAGATAAGTTAATGCACTAAATATGAAATAAGTTAAAGTCAACACAATACTATCTAAAATCAAAATCCAACTCAATAATGAAAAATTAGAACTAGTGGGGTCTACTAGATAGGTGGAGGTGGGTGGCTCATGCCCCAAGATTTGAGCATGTCCATTTTCTCAGCATGCCTAGCCTAACTCCGCTCCTCTAAACTCTCATATTGACTAGTCAAGCTCTCAAACTGGCTAGTCATAGTCTACTGGTAGGTAGCAATTGACTCGTGTATATTGATGACTAACTCCTCAAGTTTAATCACTCTCTGCTCTAGAGTAATAGGAGGTAGAGGTGGAGGAATTTGAAGGAGGTCTATTAGGTTGATGTCGCCCTTCTCATCCTCGGTTGCCTGCTCTAGTTGAGGTTGGTTCCCCGGTCTCTAGGATAAGATCTCATCCTCATCTATATGAATCACAGCTAAGGAGAAGTTTCAACGATTACTCAAAACAATAGAAATACTGAGGTTGTTGGCTCAAGCATTAGATTCACAAAGCATACGACTGAATCACGATCTATTGTAGAATATGTAATAGACTTGTTAAGTCTACTATAAAGTTATATTAGAAATTTTTTATTATTCATAAACTTATTGTTATTTTATAAAAAAATTATATATGCATACTGATATTTTACAAAGACGTCTCATTTGTTGGGAGATATTTCGTAACACAGACAAAAAGAAGGATAACATTTTTATCGATGCTCGATCAAAGATCGTAGACATAAGAATATAAGTTTAATTATCGGTCACATTTAGCCATTACTAGATTTATTAATTGGATATTAATAATATTTTTTCACATAGGATGAAATCACTCATCGAGTTGCTTAGGCATCTTAGCCTGCTATAGAGGGAAAGAAGTTATAGACTTCATCAGACGATGCATTAGATGATATGTATTATGACGTTGTAGGAGGAAGAAAAAAGAACTCCCTCTACAGCGTTGACTCTTAGGCGAAAATTGCATATGGTCCTAAGTCTTCTTCATCTACTCGAGTGGAAGCGTTGGACCAAGAAAATCAAAAATTAAGGGGTTGAGTCACAATATTAGAGCAGTCTTGGGTCAGTAGTAAGTCGATGAAAGATCGAGTCAAGACATTAGTAGAGCGGTAAATATAAAAATTCATAAATCAATGGAATCTAAATTTTCCAACGCCGCATGATTTTGACTCACAGGACACTTAAAACCCGAACGCTTCTAATAAGTAGCTCATATTTGTAATAGTTCTTTTAAGGTGCGTTAATCTTAAATTTATTTATTTTATTTATCACTTATAAAATATACAAAATGGTTCTCTTAATTTAGATATTCTATACAACTTTGATTATATTACTTATATCTTTTCAAGAAATGGTATAGATAAAAAGTCAATATTTGAAGAACCAACTTTGATATTATATTCTGTCATTTTGGTATGTATTCTTTTAAAATATATTAAACTTCTATTTATTAGTTTCTGCATTCTTTCATAAGTAGTTTTAATTTTAAATTCATATATAGGCAGGATTGTTTTAAAATAAAAAAGGAAGTGTAGTTTGAAACATTTGTTTTTTTAATAACCTATGATATCATATTTGCTACAGGATCGGATGAGATGGGATGATGTTTATAAGATTTGGGATGGAATATAATGAATTTAAACCATATATTTAATTTTGTAATTGAAGTTGTAATTGTACAATGTTTTCGTGATTTTAGATTTTGTTTTTGAATCATAGTAGATGTTTTAAATATTAATGCTTTATTGATAAATGAATGTGTTTGTGAATATTGATTGCAGTGTGATTTATAAATGTTAAATGTATTTTGGATGTTTGTAATGTAAACATGAATATCTTGTGGATGGTTTGAAGGTATTGTTAATGTTTGTATTATATCATGAATGTTGAATATATATATATATATATATCGTGATTGAATCTTTATAATATATCATGAAATTAGATGTAAATACGTAAACAAAATTTAAATCTTGTAATAAGGAAGTTCCATCAAAATTTTAATTAAAATTAATGACGAAATTAATATTCTGTTATTACTTTAATGACGGATAATTTTTTCATCACTAACATTTAACGACAGTATATTTTTTCCATCGCTAAATGTCGAAAGCAATCCAAATTTTAACGACCTAAATTATCGGTCACTAATTGGTCGTTAATTGACAACCGATGTACAATCAAATTCGGTCGCTAATTTTTATTTTTTTTAATGAAAATCTATGGTGCATACAAAACAATAGTACCTAGTCTCAGAAAATAATGCACAAAATTTACGTGGCTATGTTTGATCACATCTAATTTTTCTTGATAACCGAACAAACTTGGTTAGGATGATTCGTGGTTGTTTGATGTGCATGCATCAACTGCTGGGTATCAACTGCAACCTCCGCTGATCATCGATGCCATTCGTTATCAAGAATAGTACCTTCGAAAGCAATAAGGACCGTATATTTCATCAAAAATAAATAAATAAATTTTATCAAAAAATAATAATAATAAGGACCTTTTATAAGAATCTTCTTTTTTCCACTGCCGACTTGATTCTACTGATGAACTCGTCAATCGTCATGGTTCCCAGTTCACCTCCAAACCTTGACCTAACAGTTACTGTGAGAGTCTCGACTTCTCTTGGCCCAATGACTGCCATCAGAGGCACTTTCTGCTTTTCTGCATTCCTTATGAGTTTCGGTAGGCGCTCACCGTGGCAAATCTCAGCTCGAATGCCTGTAGAACTGAGTCTTGAGACAATCTCAGTGCAGTACTGGACCTGAAAATAATGTTGTGAGAGGACGGTTAAAGACGAGTTTTAGGAATGGTTTATGTATATAATCTAACATCTACATACAAACTTACTTGGGCATTTATGACAAATTCATGAACAAGTCGTGGAAAACATTACAAGAACTATGAACTAACAACTAATTGGAGGCAATTCAGGTTGTCAAATATCTCCATTCTAACTGACTGAGATTAAACTTGGGCCAGGGTCAAGTTTGTCGGGCCAAGGACAATGAAATTTCATTTGAACAAGAAAAAGGAATCTCTCAGGTAAAAATAACACAATCAAGCGTTGACTTAAAATCTTGATAACATACTCGGTATGAATCATAAAGCACACCTCAGTATCAGTTACAGGTAAAATCCGAGCTTGGATCGGGGCAATCCATAGTGGAAAATCACCGGCATAATGCTCTATAAGGACACCAAAAAATCTCTCAAGAGACCCAAGCACAGCCCTGTGGATCATAATAGGACGTTTCTTTTCAGCATTGGAGTCAACATATGTCATGTCAAACCGCTCTGGCAGATTGAAATCAACCTGAACTAGCATCAGTTAGCTCACATGCTCATTCAAAAGAGACTTCACAAATTTGAATAAGAAAATTTCCGAATAGCTTGCCTGCACTGTTGAGCATTGCCATTTCCTTCCAAGAGCATCTTCAATCTTTAGATCAATTTTTGGACCATAGAAAGCACCACCACCTTCATCAATCTGATAATGCCAACCTTTGTCATCAAGAGCATCTCTTAAGGCAGAAGTTGCTTTTTCCCATATATCATCGCTGCCCACAGATTTCTCTGGGCGAGTTGAAAGATTAACTTCATACTTTCTAAAACCAAATTGAAGCAGTATCTTCTCTGTCAAATCAAGAACACCCCTGATCTCATGTTTAATTTGGTCATCCAAACAAAAAATGTGTGCATCATCCTACATGAAAACAAAGTTTCAATTCAAACCACTAACACAATTAAGGTTGTACAACAAATATACATCATGCTTTTGAAGTCATAATGAACTTATCCATAGGTACCTGAGTAAACCCTCTCACCCGAAACAGCCCATGCAAGCTACCAGACAATTCATATCGGTATACTGTTCCCAACTCAGCAACTCTGATGGGAAGATCCCTGTATGATTGCAGTTTACTTTTGTAAACCAATATGTGGTAAGGACAATTCATTGGCCTAAGTTGATAGAGTTCATCTTCTATGTTCATCTGATCATACATATTTTCTCTGTAAAATTCCAAGTGACCACTGATTTTCCATAGATCAACCTTGGCAACATGGGGAGTGTAAAGTAGCTCATAACCATGCTCCAGGTGAATTTTTTTCCAGGTATCTTCAATAAGGTGCCTAACCATGGCACCTTTTGGATGCCAAAACACCAACCCTCCACCTGCATCTTCCTGTCAAGGTAAGAGGAATATTTGACCATTCTTTATAGGCTCAGTAAACAGACCGAAATAAGCAGCCACTGAAAGAGTATTTTGAAATTATTTTCAACGGTTCATTTATTTTCCGCTTATCTACTGCAAAGATAGCATTTTACTATGATGACAAGTGTTACATAAAAGGTCCTATAGAAGGTTACTGCATGGACATGTATCACCTAACTATCATTAGAATTAATGGAGATGTACCTGTATAGAGAACAGATTGAGATCCTGACCAAGACGCCTATGATCACGTCGCTTTGCCTCTTCCTTTAAATGAAGATAAGCTTTTAACTGTTCTTCAGTCTCCCATGCAGTTCCATATATTCTTTGCAACATGGGTTTATTCTCATCACCTCGCCAATAGGCTCCAGCAATAGATTCCAGCTCAATAGCCTTTTTGTCTATATGTCCAGTTGAGTCCACGTGGGGTCCAGCACAAAGATCCCACCATTCGTTTCCTGCATGATGGACAGTTAGGTGAGGAAATGACATTTACAAGATAAGCAAAAGTTAAAGTGATGTTTATACTCTGTCGTGGATGCTTATATTGTTTCTGTGTTGTTCATAATACCTGTTGGGAATTTCATGAATTTACGGCCAAGTTAACAAAAAAAAATCCAAAATTACCTATATGATAAATTGTAATAGGTTCTTCCTTTATACTTTCCAATATTTCCAACTTATAAGGCTCATTAAGAGCCACAATCCGTATCTTGGCCTCTTCTCTGGAAACTTCTTCTTTTATTAACGGGAGATTCCGACTAATAATTCGATCCTACAGATGATGCAAGAAATGAATTTTGTACCCTGAAATAATAAGCTAATGAATATGCTTGTGAAACTACAAGTCTACAACCTAAATTCAAAAAATCATTTAAACTCACCATTTCCTTCTTTATTCTCTTTAGGTCTCTATCTGCCAAAGGCTCCATATCAAAATCATAATAAAAGCCATTATCTATCCACGGACCTATGGTCACTTTAGAACCAGGGAAGAGCCTCTGAACAGCCATAGCCATAACATGTGCACACTGCAGAGAGATGCAAAAACTATAATAGTTGTACTAACCTTTGTAGGACAACTAGGAGCTTAATTTCTACCTTCTAATTCCTAATACATCAATTACATCAATATAATGAAAACATATAGTTCCAATGCAAAAGTTGCATCTTTGGGTTAAGTATTGATATTCTAAAACAATATTTACTCCATATTATTAGCAGACATTTGACACTGGCATTCCCTGCTGACACTCTCACACCGTTATATTCTCACACCCTTATATTCCTTTGGATCACATGTAAAAGTGCTTAGAAAAGATTGTGTTGGGCACTTAGATCAACATTCATATCAACTACTTGTACTCAAATCTAAGTGACATAGTTAGCAAGCCACTAAACCATTCATAGCAACTGAGCAAAATAGAGTTTTTTTTTTGCAATATCATTTTATGGAAATGCACAACTCATTTATCGCGAATGATAGATATCTCACTTTCAAACATTCTTAAACTGAGGAATATAAACTCAAAAAATATGAAAGCATTCTTTTAAAATAACTAGGTCATTTTAGATAAGGAATATAAATTGTTTCACGAATGTTTCATCCTTGAAGTTTAAAACATGCTATCATTATTTTAACTTTTCCTATCTATACAATAATTATACATTTATCCCACTAAGTGGGATCAACTATGGATCCTCCTACGCTATTGAGTTCGATCTTCTACTATATTATTATTTATATTTAAATAAATTTATCTTATTTTTATCATTGATAATCAACTCTTCTATTGTTTCCCTCCTTCTTGATTAACGTGCATATTTATCGTGATCTACATCCCCTAATTGGGATTTATTAATCGCCTAAGTGCGTGTTCATATCTTAGATACGGCTCTTAGAGTTCCCCTCAATAAATGCAATCTCAACTTTCTCAATAACGTTTTCATTTTTTATAATGTGTATTTTCGTATGTCCGCACATCCACTTTAACATCATCATTTCTATAACTCTCATCTTCTTCTGCATGTGCGTTCACTTCTTATGCTCGTGTCCTCACTTGATACTCCAACCTTAACCTTCAGCCCCATGTAACATAAACTTTTCCTATCTATAATCGCTCAAAACTAGATTATCCACTCTGCCCACAAATTTGTTCTCTATATTTTCTTGAGAATGTCAGAACGCATTAACGAATCATAATCGCCCAATTTTATAAAGAAAATAAAAGGAAATGCCCTGGCAACATATGAATCTAACTTTGAGAAAGTAAAAAAAAAAAAACATACCCACAAACTGGCAGAAAAGGATTTTGTTCTCTTTCCAGAAGTAGAAATAAACAAGAGAAATAGACGAGGTAGAAAAAGTACCGTGTGGCGAATCCGGAGTAGTTTCTCGGATGTCTCATTAGTTGGAAGGACGATCCTAAGCTCCACCAAATCTTCCTCTTTTTATCTCGGAGGTCCCCTCGCTCACCTCGACCGCCGGAGGAGGATCCGATTCCACTGCGGAGGAGGTAAAAGAGGATGCAGCGGCGAGTCTGCGGCAACTACTGGTCGGCAAAGATTTGAAGTGGTGAGGAGGCCTCCGTAGTAGAGTCGAGGGAAGGAACAAACTGGCGAGACGAGGAACAAACTGGCAAGAGTGGATGAGAGGCGAGGAGATTGTTGCCATGGCGGGCGGTCGAAGCTTACCCCTTCATCCGTTGTCCTGGCTTCGCTTCGAGCCTCTCTTAATCCATTGCACTTGTGGTCTCAAATTTCCACCCTTTTCCAAAAATATTCTGATATTTTCATCATTTTATTTATTTAAAAATCTATTTAACAAAAGGCTAAATATTTTGTTTAATTCTCAATAAGTTTACCAAATATATAATTCATTTCTCAACTTCACTAGACGCACCCATAACGTGTTAGAAACTTTTCAATGTAAAAAAAAAAATGATAATCCCAGTAGTCAACTTCACTTTCCCACCAACCACCAGGATAAATCGGAAAGCGCATACGGCGGCCAATCCAGATACCCAGCATCCTTTGATTGCGTTCTCCATTTGGAGGAAAATTTCTGCAAATACGTCGTAGCTAATGTCAAACCATACTACCATTGCCCCGAGGACAACTTTTCAATGTCAAACCATACTATCTTTGTTGATAGCAATCATATCATGACAATTAATTTACTTCATAAAATAAAATAATTATTGACAAAAGGTGACATCTCATACAAAATATTAGATTTACTTAATTGTTATAGCGAAAAATAACTTGCTAAAGCTTATTACTCCACAATATCAATAAGAGTTATCATGGAGCTTGTTCAACAATTTAGTCCAGTTGAATTAAGAATAAGCTTGAATAGTAATATTAGAAATAATTTTTTATTTCTTATTAAATGATCTATATTATTTTATTAAATGACCTACATTATTATGATTTATTTTTATTAAATAATTCATATTTTCAATTTTATTATGATTACATAATCTTAATTATAATTAACTATCTCATTTATATTAATGAGAGACACTTGAATACACACATGTATGGAATGTGTAAATGAAAGGATATAAAATGGTCCTTCCTCTACCAATTAAATAGATCTTTTCTCCATCAATGAGGTTTAGTAAGAAGAGAGGTCAAGAGAAAGACACATAATTATCTTAATGGGCTCTATTTTCTTCATACTTGAAAGTCTATTTTCTCCGTACTTAAAGGTCATCACGAGCCAAGGTATGTTTTATTTTTAAGTATTTTATTGTGAAAATCATTTAGTTCAAAATCTTGGATATTTAAAATTATGCAAATAAAAAAACTTAATTTGCATATATTATATATATATATATATATATACACACATGGAGTATCAAAGCACTTGTTAAGAATTTATGATTTTTCATTAAAAAATATTTTTCTTTCTTGATCGATTCTACATTAAAGAAAAAAGTTTGTGTTTTCTTCCATTGTTATTTTTGTACAAATGTGAGCATGTAATTATGAATGTTTTTAACATGCATGATAACTTAATTGAGAAAGCCTTTATGATTGTGCATGTCAAGTAATTATGCAAATGAATTTTAAAATTAAAAGATATGCATATTTTTATTGCCATCTCAACTTACTAATCGACATATATGTTAAGCATGTTATACACTTATTTGTGTTTGATTAGATCTTTGAGTGTTTTTTAATATATTCATTTATTTGTGAACTCACAAATATTAATGATGTTGTACATGATTATTATGTTTATTTATATTTTATTTTTGATCGATCATAAAATTAAAATTAAACCAATATATATGAACCTTTAAATTGTTATTGTCATCATTATTCAATTTAATGGTTATATTATGCATAATTCATTAGTCATCAAAGTGCATGGCCAAATAAAAAGTTTTAAAAATTAAATAGTATTAAATTATTTATGAGTATGTAATTCTACAAGATGACATGATGAAATTACTTAATTACTCTTGACATGGATAATTTAAAGTTTATTGATTATTGATACCGGATGGGATAGCGATTATCCCGGGGGCAATATTGAATCCGTTGGTTCGACTACGAACGTCAGAAATAATCTTCTAAAACATGTTAATTCGGAAGAATAACAAAAGATAGGGAAATAAACGACATTACTAAAAATATTATTAAATCAAAATTTCTTGCCCTAAACATCAACTCATAACATGTTTATATAGACTCAAACCTTAAGAAAGATTCCTAATAAAAAAGAAAATTTCTTAATAAATTTGAAAAGAAAGATTCCTAATAAAAAGAAAAATTTCTTAACAAACTCGAAAAGAAAAATTCCTAATAAAAAGAAAAAATTTCTTAACCAACTCAATTCCTAAAAATCCTAAACGGATTTAAAAAATCCTAAAAAAATTAGAACTTTTCAAAACTACTCTAAATATCAAAAACTTTAAAAATTACTAAAAATAAAAATTATCAAAATTAATAATAAAATTCTTTGGATACTCCTGCATCAGTCGCCCCAGGTTGAAAGAAACTCGTCCTCGAGTTTAGAGTGATGTCAGGTGGTCGCCCAGGAAGAAGATCGTGTAGGATCGAAATACGCGCTAGAGGGGGGTGGGGGGGGGGGGGTGAATAGCGCATTGCACACTTTTCAATTTTCGTAAACTCTTCGAACGATTCGGAAACAAAAACGATAGCGATACGGAAACGTAAAATTAGCATAAAGTAAATAACACTTTTATTTTTTACTTGGTTCACAGCGCAACGCTGCTACTCCAAGGCCCACGGTCCTTGACTATTTACTCTGGGCAATCCACTAAGGCACTTGCCCCTTTACGGCAGCAAGTATGTCGAGAAAATAATACAGAAAACTCGATTACAAGTATGAACAAATTAAAATACAGAGTTTCTTTGTTACAGAACTTCTGGCTTTCTTGGTCGCTCCCCGGAAGTAGAAATCGGCGTCTCGGTGTGAATTTAAGTAGCTTGGAGCAGGTACAGCACTGACGTCGAAATTGCAGGGCTCGAGAGTCGCGAGAACGGAGTTCGAAGACGTTGGAAGTGAGATTCTCGGCTGCTGGTCGCGGGCTCCTTTTATAGCCTTGCTGAGTCGACTCAGAAGATCTGGGTCGACTCTAGCTTGCGTGACAGATAGAACTCTATCGTCATCGTCCGTTATCCTTACTGAGTCGACTCTGATTGACTTCTTGGTCGACTCCAGTCGCGGTGGCAGCAGCGTTGATAAGTTTTTGACCTGAGTCGACTCAAAACTTTACCTGAGTCGACTATAGGCTGAGTTGGCGGAAAGTCAACGTGCAGACTTCCGGATTCCAGCTGACTCGGCTGGAGTCGACTCCAGAACCCATCTGAGTCGACTCCAGATCTGAATTTTCAGCTTTTTGTCCGGAGTTAGCTTTCGTTTGACTTTTCCTTCCTGCAAAAGATGTTAGCTCAAAATGGTAACATGCAAAGGATTAAGTTGGTTCATCGAACCAACTATAAGTCTTAACTTCGGATCTCCAGTGAGACCCTGGGTTAGACTGACGCCTAATGTTCCTCTCGGGAACGTGCCCTCACTCACTCCCCTCGGGAGAATTTACCTGACTGCCAACTGAGTCCTCCTGACTCGTTGGACTTGTGCTCGGCTCTGTCTTTGCCCCCCATGATTTGCGCTGCAACTGATCCTTCTGATCCAGTCTTCTGCTGCAGCTTGGTCCTCCTGACCAAGCCTAGACTTCTACTGCAACTTGGTCCTCCTGACCAAGTCCAGACTTTACCTGGTGCACTTTGACTCTGCCAAGACTTTATGCCTAGCAGCACTAGGACTTAACCTGTTTCCTGTAAACTCAGATTAGCTTGGTTAGCCAAACCACATACTTAACTTGATCCTAGTTTCATAATCAAAACTCTGGTTCAATCTGCTAGTGCTTCCTACACTAACAGATCGTCTTGCACCAAATTAATAAAATTCATTAGTAGTTGCTGGGCTTTAGAAATTCTCATCGATCCACTGACGAATATAACATCAGGAGGTCACAGGTTGATCATCTTCCTTGTCGGTAGCCTCAATCGTCCTTTTTCAATGCCCAAAAGGGAAGCTGATAGTCTCAAGTTTTTCTTGTCACAGTTCGGAGAGAAATATAATTGTATCGGAAGACATGAACTGATCGTGTTGCTAGATGCTCCTGCATCAGACGACCCAGGTTGAAAAGAACTCATCTTCGAGTTCAGGATAGTGTCTTCAAAATAAAAAATCTTTAAGTGCTGATGAATCAAAAGTCGTTGCATAAG
The DNA here is from genome assembly GCF_044706935.1 of Curcuma longa. NCBI lineage: Eukaryota > Viridiplantae > Streptophyta > Magnoliopsida > Zingiberales > Zingiberaceae > Curcuma > Curcuma longa. Next base: position 9,138,498 of record NC_133873.1, on the reverse strand, counting down.
TGGTAGAATGGGAGGAAGATCCTCTGATATTAACTCTGTCAAATCTTTAAGGAGTTGTTGTACTTCTGATAGAAAATAAACTACATTCTCAGATAATCTGTCATCTAGAATCTTACAATCATCACCATAAAATATCTCGTCATACACTGGCTCACTATTGACTCGATCTCGTCTTCATCATAAATTAGATCACCGACTATTTCGATCTTGTCATCCATATCTTTTTCAAGAAAAATTATATCCAAGTAAAAAGAAAAGAACTTATGACCTTTAAGATTTCGGGCACTACCATCATAGTATAAGGCTTCCTTATCTAGAACCTGTCTATCATGATCTTGACCACGTACCTCACGATCTTCAAGATCTTACGTCGTTAGACATTGGAACTCGGTCTCGTTTTCTTCATGCTGAATGAATTGGGATGTCAAATCAATGCAAGGTGAGACGATGGAAATTTGGACTTCGTCGATAGATGAATCATGCTGTTGATTATCGTTGGACAAAGTGGGCTTCTGGTATTCGATCAACGCTTCGTCTAGGTCTATCTCCTCCTTATCAATATCGTCATAAACTGGATCACCAAATATTTCAATCTTGTCATCATCTTCGCCGCCTCCTATGATTGGACGATCAGAAGAGTAGGACTGATCATATTCGATGTTGTCGAGTTCTGCATCTTCATGGTTGTCCTCACCGCCGTAGGAGGAAGGCGGTGCGTAGAGGTGCTGCGGAGTTGGCATTCTTTTGAAGTTGTAGTTGGTGGGGCAGTTGATTCCGAATCTCTCGAAACCAAACTTGTGCTTCAACATCTCTCCTCGATTGAAAATTAATGAATTTTCAAAATGATAATAAAGGAACTTACGACTTTTATGATTTTGCGCCTCTAGACCTGGAATAACTTTGTGACTTGTCTCTGTAGATCTTGAAGTATCTCGTCTCGAGTGCTACGATCATGGTGCGAAGCTTCTTCAATCGGAACTTGCCTATCACGAAATCGACGATGATCCATCGGATCTAAGAGCTTACTTCTATGATCTTGTGCTGCTAGATGCTTGGATAACTTGGTAACTTGCCTCTGTAGATCAAGAATCTCGTCTTGCGTGTAACGTTCACGGTGTGAGACTTCCTCTGTCGGAACTTGTCTGTCACGACCATGATAACCACCATGACGACAATCCATCGGATCTGAAAGCTCTGATACCAACTTACGCCGGGCGGGATAGCGATTATCCTGGAGCAATATTGAATCCGTTGATTCGACTGCGAACGTCGGAAATAATCTTCTAAAACCTGTTAATTCGGAAAAATAACAAGAGATAGGGAAATAAACGGCATTACCAAAAATATTATTAAATCAAAATTTCTTGCCCTAAACATCAATTCATAACATGTTTATATAGACTCAAACCTTAAGAAAGATTCCTAATAAAAAAAAAAAATTTCTTAACAAATTTGAAAAGAAAGATTCCTAATAAAAAGAAAAATTTCTTAACAAACTCGAAAAGAAAAATTGCTAATAAAAAGACAAAATTTTTTAACCGACTCAATTCCTAAAAATCCTAAACGGATTTAAAAAATCTTTAAAAAAATTAGAACTTTTCAAAACTACTTTAAATATCAAAAACTTTAAAAATTATTAAAAATAAAAATTATCAAAATTAATAATAAAATTCTTTGGATGCTCCTGCATCAATTATAGAATAATTATCACCCAAAGATTGATTAGTTTGTTTTATAATCATGAGCATAATAATGGTTAATTTATATGCTTTGTTAGATATGTTTGGTATATCCAATGATAACAAACATAATTAATTATAATATATATAATTACCTTTCATGAGAAATTTAATTTGAGCATCAATTATGTGTGTATATTACAGTACCACACAAAAGAGAACTTTAATATGCATTTAATGTCTATATGAATGTTATCTCGATTTTGTATTATGATTTATGAATAAAGCATTAAAGTATGAGCATTCTATATATTTTGCAACATCAACATCTATTGTTCTTCAAAATTGAATGGGCTTAATTTTTTTGAATGGAGTGAGCAAATTCAATTCCATTTAGTTGTTTTGGATCTTGATTTGACACTTTTTATGGATAAGCCCACTACACTTACTTATATTAGCAATATTGAACAAATATCTTTCCATAAGACTCAGGAAAGATCAAACAAACTTAGCTTAATATTTATGTGAATGACTATAGCAAATATCATTAAGTCAAGAATCCCTAAATTAAGGATGCTAAGAAATAAAGTTTGTAGAAAATCTATCTCAATTGGAGTTTGCTAACAGGTCACTTTGGGAGACATTAATGGGTATATTAACCACCATGAAGTTCGATAGTTCTCATACCATGCATGAGTATATCACTCAGATAATGAATACTGTAGAAAAATTGAATTTCATGGAAATAAAATTGAGCAAAAGTTTTCTTGTGCAGTTTATTATGAACTTCTTGCCTCCCGAGTGTGATCCATGGGATCCTTTATCCTATAAAGGATAAATGAAATATGCCCGAATTACAAAGTATACTTATTCAAGAGGAAGTAAGGCTTAAGAAACAAAGGATTCATTCAATTAATCTCATGAGTCATCCTAATGCCAAAAAAACCAAGAAAGAAGAATGAAAAGGACAATAAAGGACACTTTAAATGTGTCATCTGTCCAAAATCAAAAGAAGTGACAAAAGTATGATTATTAGTACCTCGAATGGTTGAGGGGGAGATTGTTAAAATCATGAATGGTGTGTATTAGTGCAATCGACCTCTGATCAAGGTTGACCACGTGACCAAACTCAAGTTGGATCAGATGCTAGATAAGTATAGATGTGGATGAAAGCCCTAATAAGTCATGAAAGATCAGATATTAGGTGAGTGCAGAAGTTTAAATAGGTCAAGAAAGATCGGATGTTTAACATAGTAGAAGTCCTGGAGGTTAAGAGTGATCGGATGCTAGACGCATACAGTCTTGACAGGTCAAGGTTGACAGAATGTTAAGCAAAAGAAGTTTTACTAGGTTGAGAACAATCGAATGTCAGGCAAGACGAAAATTCAACTATGGTAAGGCCAAAACAAGAGTATCAGTCGATTAATAGGGTGTATCGATTGATCAATGGACACTAAATCCTGAAATTAGGGTTTGAGGTATTTTTAAGATTTGCCACAACAACTTTGGAATTTGCTACAATAACTTCATATTTGCTGTAGTAATGAATAGTACATTCAATTGATGGATACGGGCGATCAACTACCAGGTTATTATAGCAAATAAAATGTTTGGATATCTATCATTCGACTCAACTGTTTCTTAGCAATCGTCTATCAAGATTTAGTAGTCGACTAATGTCATTGTTCATGTGTACAGAAGGTGTTGAAATTGACAGTGAGGCTCGACTGTTAAGGTAGTAGTCGATTGATGAGGTTTAGCAGTCGACTAATGGTGGTAAAAAAGAGCAAGTAAGAGCCATTTTGCAAGTATATTCGATGCGATAATTGATTGATGGAAGTTGGAAATTGATTGGTATGTGAAAATAAATCCGACAACAACCCTATAAAAGAGGAGTTTGAGGGACATCGAAGCCGATGGTTCTTGAGGATTTGGAGACGAAGTGTTGTTATATTTCCTACCATTAAGAGGCAATCTAAAGCGATAAAAAAGCATTCAAAGCAAAGTTTTCACTTGTAAAGTTATTTTTCTTTGATTTCATTTGTATCTTTGTATTTAGTTGTATTATTTATTTTTGTTGCAAAAAATAAGTTGTAAGAGACTTCTCCGCCTCTAGAAGGTATTCAAGAAGGAGAAGGTATAGTGGAGGTATCACTAGGACTAGACCTTGGATTTAACTATCTTGGAATGTGGAGAACCAAGTAAAATCTTAGAGTATTATACTGTAGTATATTACTTTTCATGTGTCGAAGTTTCCTCTATGCAAAATCTATCAAAGTCGACATGAAGCGAAAAGGAGCTATTCACCCCTCCCCTCTAGCTTGCACTGATTTTAACAATTGATATCAAAGCAAGGTCGCTCTTTATTAGACTAATCACTAGAAGAAGCACAAAGCTAGAGGAAGAAGAAGGAGCTACTGTTGGTGTAGAGAGCACTAGATGATCGAACTAGGGGCTTGATAATGGTAAAGAGTTTGAGTTAAGTCTATGAAGTGGACTAATAAGCTAAATTGAGTGTGCAAGTAGCATAAAAATTTTCTAGTTGCGGCTAGGCAAAGGAAGTCCTGGTCAGTAGGACTAGGTAAAGAAGTTTTGATCAGAGGATTGGGCAAGGAAGTTCTGGTCAGGAGATCTAGGCAAGGAAGTCCTGGTCAAGAGGATTGGGCAGGAAGACTTGACAGATCAGAGCATCAGGTGGGAAAGTCTAGGCAGGTCTGGAGGATCAGACGTCTAGCGGTGGAAGTCCTGGGGGCTGAGGGTCAGAGGCTGAGTAAAAGCCCAACATGTCTGAAGGATCGAGTTGGCAAAAGGTAAATTCTTTTGAGAGTAGTGGATGTGGACCTGTTCCTTGGAAGGGAACAATAGGCATTGATCTAATCTAGGATTTCACTGGAAACCTAAAAGGCAAGACCAGACAGTTTGCCAAAACTATCAATTTCCTGCTTATATTTATTTTGGACTAACCTTGTGATGAAGGAAAGGAGGAACCAGAAATTTGGGTTCTGGATGTCCTAATCTGGATTCATGCAAGTGAATGGACTAGGTGCCCAGAACCAAGTGTCTGGACGTCAACCGATTAGGCCAACAATGTAGATGAGGTGGCAAGTTTCTAGTGGTAGAGACACCTTAGCCTCCAAGCGCTTAGAAAGGCTCTAGGTGCTCGAATATGGATAAGGCATTGCGGAGTCAAAGTTGATCCGACAACCTCCAAATCAGCGTCCAAGCGCTTAGAAGGGATATAAGCACCCGAAAGATGTCAAATCAACATCAGAAGTGAATCGACGGTATAATGTGGAGGCATCCGGAAGGAGTTCTAGGCGCCCGAATTGACCTATATATGTAGTTGCGAGGGGAAACAACACATATGATATGCTGTCGTAATGCTAAGGAGCTGCACTGACTTCTAGATTACACATCTACTTTATTAGTCAGTAAAATTTACATTTCACTTTTGTACTTAATTAAACTCTTAGGATGGTAAAGGTTTACCGTTCCTAATTACTTTTGTAAAAGTGAAAACTCCTTCTCATAAGAAGGGAGTTTAATAGTGAATTGCTCATCGAAAATGATCAAGGATCGTGAGTCTTGTAGTAGTAGCCTATGGCTGTGAACCAAGTAAATAAAAACTTTCATTTCTTTTATTTCTGCTACTTTTCATACTTTGATTTTCATAAGCTTTCTGAACAAGTGAGAAAGCGATGAATTTACTATTCACCCTCTCAAACACTCAACTCAATCCTACAGCTAGATCCTTGAGCCCTCCATTACCAACAAGTCATCAGATTGATCATCAAAGGAGCAAGAGTTTGCAATGGATCCCCAAGATGGTTTTGGATATGATATCCAAGTACCTCTATCCTTTGGATTGGTAGGATTCTATCAATAGAAGAATGGAGATGTTCTTCTAAATGAACAAAGAAGATTAGTTTGCACTAATGGAGGGTTTAAAGTTTTAAAAGATAAAAGTGGAAGACCTCTTGGCAAGGTCAAGTGGACTAAGAAGCAAATTATGAGATCCAAGACTTGTGATAAGGTAATCAAAATCTTGGTTAATTTGATTATTATGATAGTTTGTATAAGATAGGTAAATATCAAAATGCTAAGGATCTATAGATGAAGCTAATAAAGCTTCATGAATATCCAACCTCAACATCAAGTGAAGACGAATCCAAAGAGGGAGACTCATTGGATCAAGAGCTTGAGATTCAGAGGTTAAGAGATGCTCAACATTCGAGGAGGATATTAAAGAAGCACCCACCTCAAGGATTGAGGGGGAGAGGCTATTGACACTAGAACGAGAGGAATCCTTGACATTCGAAAGCAATAAGGAGGAAGATTGTGCCACCTCGATAAGCATAGAGAGCCCAATTCATGAAGGTATAATAATTTCAATTGTTAAAAATAAGCATCACATCATTTGCTTCGAGTGTAGGTAAAAAAGATATTATAAGAGCAAGTATCCAAAATTAATGAAAAAGAAGGCTCAAGTGACACTCACGGCCAAGGAGAAGCCAAACAGAGGCGAATCTTTGATGCAAAAGGGCAAAGAGAACATTGTGTTTTTCACATACAACCAAAGAAGACATTATTGAATCAAGGTTCAAAGGGAAGGCACTAAAGAAAAAGCAAGGGAGGAAGCTCAAACTTAGGGGGAGCCTTTAAGATATCATTTCATAATGAAATACCTTCATATCATGATAAAAAAGCATATTAGACCTAAATTTTATGAATTTAGATCTTATTATCATGAAGATAGGAAGCATATATGCTCATTTTAAGGACAATTATAAATCATATCATGCTAGAACTACCCCACCTAAGGATAGAAAGATAGAAAATAATCTAAGCAATGACCTAAAGAAGTTTAGACATATGACTAGAAAGAGATATGATCAAGCTAACGACTATTGATGACTAGAAAAGGATCCCTTAATCGGGTGCTCGGTGACAGAGGGTAGTATACCAGTAGTATTGCTGGAGTACCCAGTGACAGCGGGAAAGCTATAGAACCAGGCTATCTATGTATCGTTCAGAATTAGTAATCATAGCGTTATAGTATCATGATTTAATTCTGACAAAGTCTGACGAGGTCAAGTTGATATCTTGGTTAGAATCCTCACAAAGTGGTAAACATTAAGAGTAAGGGAACAACATGAATTAGGGATGTCACCTAGCATTGATATGAAATCAAAATTCTAGACTTATCCATCTCATCCATAAATCCCTAAGCCAATCTCTCTCTACCACATCCAAAATCCTCAACTATTTCGCTTCCCTTAGAGTCTAGAATACTAGCCTTGTGACATCGCTATAGCTAACAATAATCCCTGTGGATTCGATCTTTTTATTACTTGACGACGACCGTATACTTATGGTACACATCACCTACAATAAAGTAGCCTAGTGATCCAACACTAGGTATTCATCTATAGCTACGTACTGTAGGACCGAGATACGCGCTAGAGGGGGGGTGAATAGCGCGTATAGCTTTTTCGTAAATCGTTCGTCAACGCCGATCTGGAAGTCCGAGCACCGCGTACTCCTCCTGGATCTTCCCCGGTAGCACGTGCCTGGTCTCGTTCGCATTTGGTAGCAGTTCTGGTTGGAAGGCGGACGTTAGAAATTGCTTCAACTGGCTGTTGCTCGACACCCTCTTTTATAGCCCACCTGAGTCGACTCAGATCCTTATCTGGGTCGACTCCAGATGATGTGGCAGATAAAGTTCTATCGCCTTCGCCCGCTATCCTCTCTGAGTCGACTCATCTTGACTCCTGGGTCGACTCCAGCTTGTGTGGCGTCAGCGGCGATAAGATCTTGACTCTGCGTCAGCCTGAGTCGACTCAAAACCTGATCTGAGTAGACTCCAGTGCCGAGTCGACTCAAAACCCTATCTGAGTCGACTCAACTCCGGTTTGACCAGAGTTGACTTTGAGCTTGACTTTGCGTTGACTTTACTCGCTTCACCTCTGCTTTTTCCTCTTGCTTCCAGCTCTTGGTTCCTGCAAGACAAGCATACAAGCAAGCAAATACAATGACCTAAAGTCTTACCTAGAGGGTCTAACTTCATATTTCTACCGAAATCTTGGGTTAGCCTAACCCACTCCATTCTGGAGAATTCATGCCAACCAAGTCCTCCAGACTTGTTGGACTTGTGCTCGGCTCTGTCCTAGCCCCCCAGGATTTTTGCTGCGGTTCGGTTCCAACCCAGACTTCTGCTGCGACTCGGTCACCAGACCAGCCCAGACTTCTGCTGCGACTCGGTCACCTAGACCAGCCCAGACTTCTGCTGCGACTCGGTCACCTAGACCAGCCCAGACTTCACCTGGTGCACTCAGGACTCTGCCAAGACTTCCGCCTGATCCTCCAAATCAGGACTTCCCTTTGCCTAGCCTACAACTAGGACTTTTCCTTGCCCAGCTTCACTCACCAGGACTTCCCTTGCCCGATCATCCAGATCAGAACTTCCCTTGCCTAGTCTAACCGACCAGGCCTTCTTGCTCACTTCCACACACCTAAACATCAGGTCCTGTTTGGATCAACCCTTAGTCAAACTGACCAGACTTAGGTGTATTATTAAACATCGAAACACTAGGCAAGATCTTAGTGCATCTTGCACCAACACTCGGACACTGCATGGGCTTGCGCCTGGTGTGCTTGACCTGCCAAGTCTTTCGCCTGATCCTTAAGATCAGGATCTATCCTTGCCTAGCCTATAATTAGGACTTTGTCTTTTGCCTAACCTCAACAAGGACTTTACTTGTGCTCCCTACATACTAGATCAACATATCAGTCCAATAACACACTTAACTTGAATCTCGTGTCATTATCAAAATCATGGTTCGATCATCTGGTGCTTCCCGCACCAACAACATCTTCACATTGTATTAGAGACATTACGTCGTGAGCAGTTGTATGCAAAATTCAGCAAATGTGCTTTCTGGTTATCTTCTATGAGATTTCTCAAACATGTTATATCTAGCAGAGGTATTTCTGTTGATCCTCAGAAGATAGAGGCTATTACTAGTTAGGAACAACCAAAGACGATTTAGGAGGTCCATGGTTTTCTTAGTTTGGCTGGATATTACCAGAGATTTATAAAGATTTTCTCTCATATTACTACACCGTTGACTCGTCTGACCAAAAAGGGGGCGAAGTTCGTTTGGTCATCAGCTAGTTTTCATGAGCTTAAGTAGCAGTTAGTGAGTGCCCCGATATTGGTGATTCCTTCTGGTGAAGATGGATTTATACTTTACATAGATGCATCATTTCAGGGGTTGGGAGCGGTGTTAATGCAGTCTGATCGGGTAATGGCGTATGCTTCCAGACAGTTGAAGGACCACGAAAAGAATTACCCTGTTCATAATTTAGAGCTTGCAGTTATTATCTTCATTCTAAAGATTTGGTGACATTATCTATACGAAGTTTCAAGATTTTCACCGATTATAAAAGTTTAAAATATTTGTTTACTCAAGAGCTAAACTTTAGACAGAGACGTTGGATGGAATATCTGAAGGACTATGATTGTACCATTAACTATCACCCAAGGAAAGTTAATGTGGTAGTTGATGCACTAAGCCAGAAATCTCATGGGATTCTGGCTAGTCAGTTGGTGGCAATTACTGATCTAGTCCTACAGTTTTCTGAGTTGGGATTAGTGTCGATTTCTATGATGGTGCAATCACCTATAGTAGAGAAGATCAAGTCGGCACAGGCTAGCGATCAACATATTCAGTTTATCTATAGTAGAGTGGACTCTGAACAGCAGTTGGGGTTTTCTTGTAACAATGATGGGATACTTTAATTCCGAGGAAGACTCTGTGTTCGAGAGCAGCATTCAGTCAAGGAGGAGTTGTTGTAGGAGGCACACCATTCTAGATTTGTAATACATCCTGGTAGTACTCGTATGTATCGGGATCTAAAACGCTATTATTGGTGGAAAGGCATGAAGAGGGATATCGCAAATTTTGTTGCGAGATATTTAGTGTGTCAGCTGGTGAAGGCTAAACACCAAAGACAAGCCAGGTTACTTCAGGAGATACCGGTACCTGAGTGAAAGTGGGAGCATATCACGATAGATTTTATTACAGGTTTACCCAGGACCCGAAAGGGGCATGATGCGATTTGGGTAATCATTGATCGGTTATCCAAATTTGCTCATTTTCTTCCGATACGTCAAATTGATTCGCTGGATCGTTTAACAGATTTGTATTGTAGAGAGATCGTTAGATTACATGGAGTACCTGTGAGTATTATTTCGGATAGAGATCCACGTTTTACCTCACAGTTCTGGCAGAATCTGCAGCAGGCATTGGGTACAAAGCTTCACTTTAGTTCAGCGTTCCATCCACAGACAAACGGTCAGTCGAAGCGTACTATTCAAACTCTTGAGGATTTACTAAGGGCTTGTGTTATGATTTTCGATGGCAGTTGGGAGGATCACTTGCATCTGGTTGAGTTCGTATATAATAACAGTTATCATTCTACTATTCAGATGACTCCGTTTGAGGCTTTGTATGGTAGACCTTGTCGATCTTCGATATTATGGGAGGAGGTTGGCGAGAGACAGTTGTTGGGTCTGCTGGGTATTTAACAGGATGTCGAGCTTGTACATGTTATCATACGACGTATGTCAGAGGCTCAGGATAGACAGAAGAGTTATGCGGATCAAAGACTTAGGCCTTTGAGTTTTCTGTGGGGGATTATGTGTTTTTACGCGTATCACCCACGAAAGGGGTGAAGAGATTCAGATTGAGGGGGCAATTAGCTCCGCCCTACTTTGAACCATTTGAGATATTGGAGCGGATTAGCGAGTGGCATACCGCCTGGCATTACCGCCGACACTTGTTGGTGTTCATAACATATTTCATGTCTCTATGGTGCGGAAATACATACCTCATCCTACACATATTCTGGAGGAAGTATCTATTCCTCTTCAATCGGACGCGTCTTATGAGAAGATTTCAGTGCAAATTCTTGGCCATAAGGAGCAGCAGTTACGAAACAAAACCATTCGACTTGTATTGAATGGCAGCACCATACAAATGAGGAGGCCACTTGGGAGCTGGAGGATGCTATCCAGGCTCGATACCCTCATCTATTTACTTGAGGTATAATTTTAATTACTATAGCATTTCTGCACTATATATGAAGATAGTAAATTTGGGGATCAAATTTTTATTAGTGGGTGGAAAATGTAAGATACAAGAAATTGATTTTCATATATTTCCAATGTGGGACTTTGATTGTATTCAACAATCTACCCTTCAAACAAAGGACCACTGGGAGCTCCTCCTTAACAGTCTCAATGGACCCCTTATTGATACGGATCCCAACGAATCCACCTCCTTAACGGTTCCAACGGACTCCTTAATAGGAGTCCCCACTAAATGGACTCATTCTGATATCAATAAAACTGTGACACCTATGGGGTGTGACACATCATGAGTCAAGGTATGTTTTAATTTTAAATATCATATTGTGAAAGTTCAAAATCTTAACATTAAAGATTATACAGATAAAAACACTTGATTTGCATATTAACGAAGATATATATATTCTAACAAGTAAATCTCACAGAATTTGAACCACATATTTAACACTTTAAATTAGCCATCATGCTGATATAATATGTATGTCTCCTTCCTCGGGCAATCGAAATGTCACCCTCCTCTTGACTTGTCCACTCCTACAAGAATCTAACCTTTTGCCATGGGCATGCTTGCCTTCCTCATCCATCGTGAAACTCTCTCTTGGCGTTGAGTCAAGTTGTTCATAGACATACAAGGAAGTCAATGAACGAACCTTTGGAATTTGCTTGCATGGTTGTGGGTCAAGACTAGGCGAAATGAGAAGCCACTCCTCTAAGGTTGGTTTCGCCTTCTCCATCTCTTTTTTTTCTTCTTCTTTTTTGTTCCTACGTGTCTTTAGACACCCAGGAAAAAGTTGTTGTAGAATCGATGATTGTCGAACCCTCGGTGTTGCTTCTTCTTCTTCTTCTTCTTCTTCTTCTTTCCATCTACCATCATGATTTGGAGGCAACAAGGAACTTGTCGAATGCCCTAGAGTACTACAACTTGAACCCATCAGTCACGCCTGTAAAAGAGTTGATGCAGTGTCTGCAGACAAGCAAATTAAACTAAGATTCTAATTCCATGAATGAATAGAATTAGATGCACCACCCAGTAGAATGGCCAATATATGCAAAGAGAGACAACAGCAGTGGTGTATTTAAAACCTGAGAATCCAAGAAGTGGTGTGTCAGCGCAAGCATTGTTATCATCCAATTCCACAAAGTTGGATGAAGTTTTCACAGTACAGGACAAATGAATCTTGTGTAGGCCAATGCACCAAAGACTTTGAAATATAAGTCGTTCGAATTTTGATTGTCAGCAGACAAAAATTAATCAACCTGACAGATGTGCAGATAAACAAAAAAATCAAGATTTTAATTTTAAACAAGATGAATATCATAATGTTAATGTAAGTATGCATAAATTATATTTTAAAGGAGAGAAGGTAGTCTAGGCTGAACACCTAGATTTACATGGATACCAGAATTAATGTTATAAATGATATTAATTTGCCATTTTTTTTATCATTAGTTAAATTTTTATTTCTAAATAGTTATTGTTTCCCTTTAAATATATATGTAAAACTTGTATCCAATGCTATTTTGCAAAAATAAAAATAAAACTCAACATAAAATATTTTTTTGGTAAATGAATATACTTAAATATCTAAATATTATTGCTTAATTTTAATTTGAAAATATAAAAGATTTAAATAAATATTTTTAAAAATATTTGATTAGAAATTATCTTTATATAGGAATTTTGTTGTATTGACAGAAGATTCGTACACTAAACTAACTAAAAATTGAAAACAATAACTCTAGATTATAAATTAACCAAAAAATTTTGTAGGTATATTTTCTCATATCAGTTACGCATATAAACAAAGTGAATTTGTTGAAAAAAATGTTTGATATGATATTTTTTTCCATTTATACATTGAAATATCTAATATTTGATAAATATATGTGCAACATGTACATTGGTAATTGTGTTTCAGATTGTTATATCTTAAATATTAATTTGAATCCTTGCATACCAATATTGTTTTATTAATAATTTAATTTAATGGTAAAATGAATATATTTAAAAAAAACATTAAGATATAAAATTTTATATAATATAATGTGATTTTTTATTGTTTATTTATTTTTAATATGAAATTTAGATGATAATAATAAATTTTTATGTTATTTTATTTTAAAATATAATAATTCTTTTGGCACTTTTTTATCGTGTAATTAGCCTATTTTTAACAATAAATAGTTTAAATTTTACGAAATGTTGCTGGGTCACCTAATTTGACTCCACCAGAAGCCATTTTTCTTGTTTTTAAATTCGTGTATATTAAAGCGATATTTACTTGCGGTTGTTAAGGTAAGGATGATTCCCCCCATGAAAGTTTGAATCTCATATTAAGCATTTTTGAATACTCACAGTTTGAATCATTGATAATATTGAGATGTCATGCTAAGATTCATCTGTATTTTTCTAATTATCTAATAGTCAATATATAAGATGGGACCATCTACTTTCATAATTAATCAGATCATAAAAATTGATATTTAAATTATAAAACTATGGTTAACTACTTTGGGTACTTTTAGTTTCTTCTCTCTCAATTTAGGATTGACTTGAGCATCAAATTGGTCAATCAATCATCATCAATGTCTGCTAATCTTTGTTGACATGTAGGCAATGAGGTAGCCTGAATGGAAAGAATGTTGGATTTCTATATGTGTTCCCGTCAAGATCGGCTCCTGGATACGCGACCTCACCTCAGCAGCACTCCGGAATGAAGGTGGATGGGGGGGAGGCGTAGAGGATCGCCAGAAACATGCAAACACAGACACCGTGAGAAGGAAGGCCGGGATGACCGGCGCGACCACTCCGATGCCTAAGTTAGTCCTCGGAAGGAAGAAGAGAGAGCTTACCTCGAGAGTACACTTTGTACCCGTAAGGAGTGGTGTCTTAATGATGTCAGTACGTCCACGAACGGAGGCGTACGTTTGGCGGCGGATCGACATACCCAGAAGGGGGGTGTCAGATATCAAACTATTGTACAGGGAGAGGAGTGGTCAATGAAGGGAGTAGAGAAGGGGGGGGGGGGGTCTTGTTCTACCCCAATTCTTGGGGTGAGTCGGGGATGCTGGTCAGTCGAGCTGGCCATGAGTCGGCTCAGAGCTATTAATTGGCGGAAGGACGAGGAGTCAGCTCGGGGAAGTTAACCAGCGGACCGGTGGGGAGTCGACTCGGCGATGTCTTCCGAATCCTTCAATAACGAACTGGCCTCGCGGACTTGGATCAGGCTCATCCAAGGATTCGGATTCGGGTCGGGGGGCTCCGATCGCTCGCTCGAGGACCATTGACTCGGTTCGGGCATCCAAAGTGCGATTGAAGACCTGCTCCCGTATTACACGACCGTAACAATATGCATAATTCAAAATTTTATTTTTTTACAAAATAGAACAACGGAAGTGTAATAAATATTTTTATCACTAACTATGCAAAAACTTATCCAACATAACATACGCATGTAAACATAATCATAAATAAGGCATAAACAACTTTATATCTTTTGAATGACGTGGAGCGGAAATGACATCAACTAACAACCTTGAGCAAGGTTGTCTCTACTCATATCCATGCCGAGATCTCCTCGAGACAACTTCCATAAGTTACATGTTGTGTCTCCGCTTCGATACTAGTTGAAGGGGAGAGACAAGCGATCCAAGAGAGGGCTTACGGTCCGATTCCATATCTGGTGGCTCGAAGTAACCCGACGATATGAATCAAATTTAACAGAGGGGATCACACCACCGTTCGAAGGTCATATGGTTCATTATCAAGAAGATTCAACCCTATGTGACGTGGTTGTTCCAGCGGCAACAATTGCCTCAAAATAAAAATCAAAATGAAAGGAAGAAGTGATACCTTTCGATGGAGAAGCAATCGTTGCTTCTCCTAGTGTTCCTTGCTTCCATCGCAGATTGTAATTTCCTTTCGCTTTGGAATGGTTGGCCCTTGGGAGGTACTGATCCTAGGAGGAGTAAGTGTAGGATCATTAGGAGCGCTAGAGGGGGTGAATAACACTTTTGGGCATTTTCACAATATTCAAAAAACTCATATAACTTGCGTATGCAAATCAGAATAGGCAACAGAAAATAACACAAATGACATGGTTGGTTTTACTTAGTTCACAGCCACATGCTGCTACTCCAAGGCCACGATCAAAGATCATTTCGAATGGCCAATCCACTAAATAACTCTCTTCTTATGAAAGAGAGTTAACCACTTTACAAAAATGATTAGAATCGGTAACACGTATACCGACCTAAACCTTTAAGTACAAAAGAAAAACAATAATTAGTTATATCGATAGAGTATGGATGTGCAGACTTCGTTGCAGCTCCTCGGTGTGACGACGGCATTTGGATGGAAGATTTTCTTACAGACGGTCGTCGTTGAGTTGTAGTGAGATGCTTCTAGGGGTCCCCCTCGAGGTTGCTTATATTAAGTGATCTGGGTGCCTGGAAGTCTTTCCAAGCGCTTCCACATTGTCCTATCGATCCACTTTTGACACTGACTCAACATCTTCTGGATGCCTACATCCCTTCTGGGCTCCTAGATGTTGACGTGGAGGTTGCCAGATCAACTTTGACTCCGTAATGCCTTATCCAGATCCGGACACCTAGAACCTTTCCGAGCGCCTGGAGGCTGAGGTGTCCCAACCACTGGGACTTTGTCACCTCACCTCCTCGCTGGGCTGTTCCGCTGACATCCGATCGCCTGGACCTTCCGATCACCTGGATCCAAATAAGGGCGCTTGAAATACAAAGTTTAAACCCCTCCTTTCTGTATTACAAGTTAGTTCACAACACAAAATGTAATAGGAAAGCAAACTGTTTGGTCTTGACTTTAGGTTTCTAGTAAAATCCTAGGTCAGATCAACGCCTACTGTTCCCCTTACTGGGAATGCGCCCTCACTCACTCCACTCAAGAGAATTTATCTCGTGCCAATCAAGTCCTCCAGACTTGTTGAACTTTTACTTAGCCTCCTCGGCCTCCAAGTCTTCCACCGCTAGACATCTAGTCCTCCAAACCCACTTAGACTTCCGCCTGATGCACTTGATCCGCCAAGACTTCCTATCTAGTCCTCCTGACTAGGACTTCTTTATCCAGCCCTCTAAACTAGGTCTTCCACCTAATCCTCTATATTAGGGCTTCCTTTGCCTAACCTCCAGTTAGGACTTCCACTGCCTAGTCGCAATTAGAACTTTGCTATGCCTAGCCGCAACTAGGGCTTTCCTGTGCTACCTACACATTTAGTTAAGTTCATCAGATCACTTTATACACTTAACTTGAACCCTTTGCCATTATCAAAACTCAGGTTCGATCATCTAGTACTCCCTGTACCAACAATCTCTCCCTTTTTTATTATGATAACTTAGGTTCCAAGTTAAGTAAAAATATTTATATTTAATAGTAAGAAAGTAAATAACAACAACAATCAAGGCAAGTTATAATGAGTGTCAACAACTAAAGTACTTGATTCTCCCTCAATTCAGGACTCCCCCTGAAATTAAGTTTTATTTAAAGAAAAATAATTTTTAAAAATATCTTTTTCTTTTCTTTTCTTCTCTCTCTTTAAACTTGACATGGTTTAGTTTTGATCAACTTAATTACAAACCATTCAAGTCCTACATAAATTTTTCAAAAAATATTTTGTAATAATTAAACTAATTTTTGAAAAAACTTACTTTGAAAATTTTTAAGTTACACTTCCCAACCATTTTTAACAAACTATTCAACAAACACTTTGAAAAAAATATATTTAACTTTCAAAAAATATTTTAAAGTTTAACATGATATGATCTCTCTCCCCCTTTGACATAATCAAAAAATATTTGTAATACATTTTGAAAAAAAATTAAAATCACTTAATCATGTGAAAAAATATAGGTTTGAGTCCAAGCATGTTATAATAATAATATAAAAAATACTTAGATAAAAAAAATTTCTCTTAGGCACATGTCAAACTTTGGCTAACTATCATAAGACAGTAGCTTGACCAAGTTGGTCAAGTTTAAGTGTATCATTTCAGTTAATTTATGCTAAGCAGGAATACTTAACTTGATCTATAGTTTGTATTTTTAGCTCAAATTTTGGTTTAATGATCACACTAGATGACACATAACTCAAGCTATGTAAGGAAGAAGGATTTACCTTTCGCTCACGACACTCGCGTGCGAAATGCCCCAGCTTACCACATACATAGCATCGGACATTGCTCTTATCGAGCTCCTTCTTCTTGTGTTTCTGTCCTTGTTCATAGGTCTTCACAAAAGGTTTCTTGTTGCTACGACCTTTGGTCTTCTTCTCATGCTTGCGCCACTTGCGCTTTGTTCCCCGAGAGCCCTTACTCGACTCCGCAAAGTAAGCATGACCTGAAGCAGACTTGGTCACCTCCTGGCGCTCCTCCTCGAGCTCACAATGCCTACTCACATCCATGAAAGTACGAATACTCTCAGTGTGTGTGAGATAGGTCTTAACTATATCCCAGGAGTTAGGCAAAGACTGGATCACACCCAACACCTGAAGCTCGTTAGACATTGACTCCCCCATATTTTTCAAAGAGGCAATCATACTCGACATATGCATTAAATGCTGCTTCATAGTATGATCGGACCTCTTCTTATAAGTTATGAACTTATAAGTCAACATCCTCAACTTAGGGGCTGAAGGGGTGCCATATCGCTCTTTTAGAGCATTCCAGACCGATTTAGCAGTAGGATACAATTCATAAATCGGGATTAGCTCATCATGCATACTGCTAAGAAGAATTACCCTAGCTTGGCCATCCTTCTTTTTCCAAGCACGATATACCTCCTGATCCCGTCTCGCTTGTACTGTGGTACCCTCCCCGGGGTCCACCATCTCGTGCTGAAGAACCTCCCCGAGTTCTTGTTCCTCGAAAACAAACTGAACTTTCCGATGCCAAATATCATAGTTGTCACCGTTCAGCTTGTCTCCCTTCACGAGATCTAATATGACAGTCTTCGTTGCAGCCATTTTTCTCTATCACACAGAATAGAGAGACATTAGTGACTTATGATGCCTTAATATCTCTACCTTGTGTACACTATGAATCATCAAAATCCAAAAGACTCAATTACAAATCCGAATGAGCATATGAATCAACGGACACCATACACCACAACCCGGAATTGCATTTCATCATTCAAATCAAGATGCAATACACAAGAAGTCATTTTTCACATGAAACTCTCGATAAGCCTACGCACTACCATTAGAGTCCATTTACCACCACACGCCTCGGAGTAAGTCCTCATCGTCTTCCTCGAGACACTCGAGGTTATGCAAAAGTGTTCGGCACATGTCCAAGATTTACTCGAACTTGAAGCCCAATTATGAACTTGGATGGGCTTCCATTGGAACCTTATTAGACTTGGGTTGACTTAATGATCTGACCCAATAGTCCTAATTAGGTCAAGCCCAATAAAAAAAATTGATTCAATTTTAATCTGTCCTCTTTTTTTATTAACGTTCTGAAAATATGTGAAGCCATTTTCTTTTTCCTTTTAAATCACGTGAAGCCATTTTCTTTTTTTTAATAATAAAATAAAATACAATGAAATCACTTCTGTAAAAAGTGGTTTCACGTTCTTCCCCAACATCGTGAGCGTGAAAGCCCATCCGTCGCCTACTGTCTGTGCCAGCCGGCGCCAGTCTGCGCCGGCCTCGCCAGCGTCAGCCTCGTCGGTGCCAGGGCCTGCACCAGCCGTGCCGAAGACGAAGCCAACGCTACTGTGAGCGATGCTTGCCGCCGTCGGCTGCTCGCCTCCCGCCGGTTCCACCCCAGCCTCGCCAGACCAGTATCGCTGGCGTTTTTATCCCAAATCCCGACTCATCTGTCGTCGGCACTAGCCTCGTCGGCGCCAGCCTTGCCGGCGCCAGAGTCTGTGCCATGGAACTTCCAGACACGACGCTGGCTCGCTGGCAGCACGTCGTCGCACAAAAACCAGCGACATCACACGCTTAACAGAGAACGATTTTTATTCCGTCGTTGGAAGAAACTCAAACAGGTAACATAAAAATTTAACCTGGCTCTGATACCAATGTTGGAATCAAACGAACTTTTATGTATTTGCGGAATTTTAAAAGAAGTATACCTCTTGTCGTTTGATTCAGAAATTTCTGGAATGCGAACTCCAACAACTCGCAATCGGAATGATAGTCACAAGAACTCGAACTATCACCGCGTCTTCACAACGTCGCAACCCTCTAGCCTCGTCGCAACCCTCTAGCCTCTTCTCACTGCATTCTCAATGCAATGCCTCTACAATACTTCTCACAAGTATTTATAGGGGGAGGGGAGGAATCAAGAGTGGAGATCATGGTGTAAGTAGTGGGATCATGGAATAACCCATGATCTCCCATGTACTCACCCATATGCCCCACGTGGGCATACATCCACACATCTAATGGGTTCTATGAGTCCTCTAGGTTTGTTTTGTAGTTTAAAAGCATAATATTATTTAAGTTTTCACTCTCAATTAATTAAAAATAACACATGGTCAATATATTGTTGTGGTAGTTAGCAAGTATTTGCTACATATTGTAACAATTATCTTCTAGTTGCTACATAGTGGATCACTATTCATTTTACCTCTACTAAGTAGTATGACCCCTTGGTTTGTTTGGTACTTTGAAATCTTATTTTATTCAGATCTTCACCCTTAATTGTCTAATTAAATTTTCCTAATCAACACTCCTATTGCGGCAGTTATTTGACAATTGCTACACATTATAATAACTACCTGATAAATTACTACAAGTTAAAGCTGGTATAACATATACTTATCAAGAAACAATATCACAAAAATATGATGAGAGTTTAACTCATAAAAAAATAAACTTGCAACAAAACACAACAACTACTTGAAATTGAACTTATCAAAGAAGTTGTCTTTTTGAAATAAGATAAAATAAAAAAATTATCGTACACATAACATCACAAAAAAAAATGAATTTAATTATTTGATAAAATAGAAAGGCATGTCTTATTTTCATTTTCAATTGTATGAACGTAAAAGGGAAAAAAATACAACACCTAGATTGGGAGAAAAAATTAAATTTTAAATTGCAGAAAGGAGGAAATTTTTCAAAAGCATTCTGATAAGATCCAAGCTCAAAGAGCATGATAAAATAATATATTAATTAGTCAATCAATTATTTTATTTATTAAATTTTAAAATTAAGTAAGTCGGGTGTGTGTTGCGGCTGGATGTTATGGACGGTCAAGCCACCACCACCTCACTCATTATCAATCTTGTCAGCGAAGGGACTTGAGAAAGGAAACTGAGCAAACGGATTAGTAAGGTGTCGGTGATTCCCGGTAGGTCACTCCGACGCTCAAATTAGTAGTAGTAGAAGAAGAAGTGTATAAAGTAGCTAGCAATCAAGAGAGAATCTTCATACATGTGAGAGAGATTATATACTTACAAAAAGAAATCTTTACGTTGGCAGGGTAGACCCTTGCCGTGCTTGAGGGGACAGGTTCTGACATCCACTGTCAAATGGCCTAGACATGTGGTATCCGGGGCACCAACTCTGGTAACCTTGTAACTGTCCTATGACTTGACAGTGTTGATTATTCTTATCTTTTGGCAGTAGGCGTAGACACGAGGGGATCCAGGGGAACAGGTCTGACAACCTCGTAACTGTCCTATTCCTCTGGCAGGGCTTACATGCTTGAGAACTTTCAATAGCTTCTGGGGTGGAAGTAATTGAGAGAGAGGGAGAGCGGGTCAAGGTCAGGGTGGCCGAGATATAGGCTGAGTGATCCAACTTGTAGAGGTCAAGACGGCCGAAATATAGGCCGACTCACTGAGCTTGTAGAGGTCAGGAGGGGCGAGATATAAGCCGAATGACCGAGCTTGTAGAGATCGGGAGGGCTAAGATATCGACCGAGTGACAAAGCTTGTAGAGGTCGGGAGGGATGAGATATAGACAGAGTGATCGAGCTTATAGAGGTTGAGAGGGCCGAGATAATCCATCAAAAGTTGACCATTGGCTCTCTGTCTTGCCACATCGACCAGCTTCTTGTATTTTTACGGCCACGTCAAACTACTCAGGATTCACCATATCAGTGTGATTCAATTCTAAATTTTAAAATTCAGTTCAAAAATAAAGAATTTAGATTAGCAAGTAATTTAAAGATATTTTGTATAGTTTCTATTCCACATGGTGCTGATAATTTGTTATAAAAGCGACGCCCAATCCATAATAAATTAAATTAAATTAAATTAAATTAAATCGTACTTTTGATCTTTGCTGTTTTATTTATTTAAGCATAATACTGTGCTGTTCGAGCCGATCTCAATCCGTCGCCTACCACACCAGCGCTAGGGTTTTGGGGGGAGAACAAATTAGAGGAGGAGAGATCGATGAACAGGTTCCATTTCTTCTCCCTCTTCTCCAAAACTCTAGCTCCTAATCGTTCTCCTCGTTCCCGCAATGCTGTTCGCTTCGCCGTCTTCCCTTACTCTTCCGACGCCGCTTCCGCTGGCACCAGCACTGGGCAGCACATGTTCATGGCCCAGTACCTCGTCGAATCCTGCGGCTTCGACCAGAATAAGGCCACTGATGCCTCGAAGCTTCTCGGCGGCATCAAATCCCGGCAGCAGCCAGATTCCGTCCTTGCATTCTTCAAAAGTTACGGCTTCGATGACAAATCTGTGAAGAATATCCTAGTTTTCGCTCCCCAATGTCTTCTTTTGGACGTAGAGAAATCTCTGGCCCCAAAGTTCCGAGCTTTACAGGATCTAGGTCTCTCCCAATCCGACGTCGTCCACCTCGTCCAGTCAAATCCCATCGCCATCAGGGACAACATGGAAGCCATTCTGTCAAAGATCAAATTTTGGCAAAGCCTTGTTGGGTCTGAGGTTGTTCTGCGGAAGTTTTTAAAGCATAACCAATGGTTTCTTGGGTACAGCATCCCGAAGAGGGTCCAGCCCAACCTCGAGATTCTACAGGAATGTGGAATCACTGGCCAGAAGCTCTCTTCTATCTTGAGGTATCATCCAGGCATTGTGTTTCAGAAACCTGATTCATTGAAATCCTTGGTCAGTCGCGTGGAGAACTTGGGAGTGCCGCGGACATCTGGGATGTTCCACTTGACTCTGTGGGTTCTTTACATGGTCAATCCAAACAAGTTCAAGATGCAAATGGAGTTGTTCAGGGGCTTCGGGTGGTCGGAAGACGATTTTGTTGCTGCATTCCGAAAGTGTCCTACCTTCACAACAGTATCTGTGAAGACTTTGCAGAGAAAAATGGAGTTCTTTCTGAATGAGGCTGGATATGCTTCATCTGACGTGATGATGAGGCCAATCTTATTAGCATTTAGCTTGGAGAAAAGGTTGATTCCGAGATATCAGATCTTGACATTCTTGAAGTCCAAGGGATACATTAAAAGTTTTGGCAAGTTGCCGACGTACATGAACTATTCAGAGAAGACATTCTTGAAGATGTATATCCTCCGCTATAAGGATGAGTGTCCTGATCTGATTGACTTCTATGCAAGTTTAAAAAAACACTAGTGCTTCTGATTCTGAACTTTAATAAGGTAAGTCATGTTTTCCCTTCAAATTATCTTTCATGTTACAGTTTTCCTTCAATATCAAACTGTGATGCTAACTTGCATGTCAACATGCATTAAGATAAGAACACTGCTCAGGATCATGAACTTGTTTTTGAATGGCAATGGAATTAATAGCTTGCAGAATCATAGCTTGTTATGTTAAATTATTGTTATTCTTGTATTCATGTAGACACTACTACAAGAGTGACATTCTTCTTTTATGAACATGGCATGAACCATTCTTTTTTGAGAAGTAGTTACTTGTCTACATTCTAGCAAATGCTCGTATCACATTGTAAATCGACAACTTTCTCAGAAGTAGCTCTGATTCATTGCTCTTTAATTTGTTATACTGTTGTTGAATGGTTGCAATTTGGATCAAACACACAAAAGGTTTGAAGTTACTAAAAATGAAGAACTTGTTCGTGCTAGATTGGATTTTGTGATCTAAAATTTACATTGTGAACTTGTTCGTGCTAGCTTGTAACAGTTGACATGTCATTGACCCCTAAGGGGAGTAGTCCAGCACTTAGGCAGCTCGGATTTTCTCTTGGCTTTGGGTAGCTGCGAACAGATGACCAAGCCTTGTTCCACATTGATCTAGCAGCAGCATGGTAGGAAGGCCTGCAACCTGCATTCAGGGATGACAATTTCCTCCAAATGGACGATGGATTTGATATCCGATCGGAGTGAAAGAGGATATGGAGGTTTTTTTAAACTCGATTAAATAATTGAATAATGGAGTATGGAGATTTTTAAATATGAGTATGGAGGCAGATCTAATAAAGTTGCACATACCTGATTTGAATACCCAAGTAAATAATATATTTATATATATAATATCAATTCATTGATTATTTTTTTTATTTCATCGATGATCAATTAAAGAAAAAAATAAGAAAATAAATTTAATCTTTTCTTCTTTTGTTCTTGACTTCTCTCCTTGTAGCTTATAAATGCTTATTTTGTTTTTTATTAAATTATATATATTTTTTTGGTTATGATGTTAATTCTAATATGTTTTTATTGAATGATGGTAGTTAGATATAAAAGATATCCAATTCTTTGATGGGTTTGTGGATGAGGATGGATATTTGATCCTTCGGTGGTAAGAAGATGGTGATGCATATGAAAGTTTAATACTTGATGTGGATGAGGATGTATATAATAAATGGGGACGGGGATGGAGGATATATACTCTGCTCCAAATCCAACTTATTGTCATAATTACTCACATGCCTCATAATATAAGCTCAACATGATGAAAATTTATTTTCCTAACTGCATGAATTATAAATCATATGAACTCAAGAAAATAAATCATGCAAGATCTAGTTACATCAATATTATGACAAATTAAAGTAAATTGAAATTGAGATGATGAATCTGAATGCACTGAAATTGTCATTGTCTTTGAGTTGTTTACAAAATTTAGAAATGCTACAGAGAAGAAAAGCGAATAAGGGGTTGATCTTTCATAGGAATTAGGGTGACGACGTTGTATTCTTTTCATCAACGGAAAGTGAGAAAATCTATCAGAATACCTAATCTTACGGTGGCCATGTCTTATTTATAATGAACTCAATCCGTTATCAGTCCATTAATGATAACAATGTGGGTTAATGGATTTTACACATGTAAATCTCACATTTAATAATTCAAACCTTCGATAACTATTAATTAGACTACTTAATAGATTTGTTCTTTAATCACATGAATTATGCTTACAAATAACATATAAGCCCACCGAATAGTGGGATAAAATATAACAATCTTTCACTTGAATTATGTGATTTGTATGTAACACACGAGTAATCCTATGTGACATCAATAACTTTATAGGCAAAGCATGCCATTGTAAAACAATTTGATTCATTACTCCATTGGTACATGGCTAAAGATCATAGTTATTATAATATGATTGTAATAAATCTCTATAGTAATCATAATACTAATGTCATTAATGATATAGATCAAGATATGGATGTGTAGTATAATGATTATATGAAATATAATGTATATATTAATTTACAATTGGTCATCCTACTGATCCTACAAAGGTCCTAATTATATTTGTAAATATTTTATGCTAAACTGTAGTAGTAAATTATGATTAAAAGTTTATGATTCTAAAAGGAATCATATGTCATATTTACAAGCATCAATGCTAAACATTAATCATGATAACTTTATATTAGAGTGTCTAAAATACATAAGAATGTTTTAAACAGTATACACAATAAATAAAAAGTAAACTGCATGTGTTTATTAATAGAGTATTACAGATCAAATACAGACTCCCACTAAATAAATATTTCATTCAACAAAAGGACCTTATATTCACCACATGCACATGAAACACAAGTCTTTGGTGTGTGGATCTGTTAACATGGAATCTGTGTTGATATGCTCTATCATCACCTAACAATTCTAAACTCTTTCTTTAATTGTCAGAAATTTGATATCGATGTACTTTGATTTAAACGAACTACGATTATTCTTGGCATAAAATTCTGCGACTTTATTATCATAGTTGATTCTCAATGATATGTCAATGTCATCAACGATTTACAACACTGTAATGAAGTTCCATAGCCAAATCCCTTGATTGGATGTTTCGTAATAAGCTATTAATTCTGTCTTCATAGAAGTGACCACTAGCGTCTGTTTGACACTTTACCAATATATATCCTCTCCAACAAACGTGAAAATATAATCTGAAGTGGACCTTTTGTTATCTAAGCATCTAGTAAAATCGGAGTCTAATATTTAATCATCACCAAGTGATCAGACCTCCAATACATGAGCATGAGTTTCTTAGTTTTTTGCAAATACTATTTTACTCTTCACTCCTTTTAGTGTGTTGATCCTTAGTTAAATACTTGCTTAATATCCCCATTATGTATTCTATATCAGGGCGCGTATAAATTTATGCATATATGAAACTTCCCATAGTTGACGCATAAAGAAATTGATGCATCTCCTTTATTTCAAGTTCAAATCGTGGACACTGTTACAAATTGAATTTGTCACTTCTAGACATAGGTGTGTCATTGGGTGCACAATTTTATATGTCATACCCATAAATAACTTTTCAATATAGGTCTTTTTGAAAGTTCAAGAATACCTCTTGAATGATTACGACATATCTATATGCTTAAATAAAAGATGCTTCATCAAGATCTTTTATTTTAAAATTATTGGATAGAAATGACTTGATTTCTTATAGTAGACTTTTATTATTGTTAGCCAACAAAATGCCATCCACATATAAGATAAGTATAACAAATTTACTTCTATTGAACTTGACACGTATGTATTGATAAATAAGGTTCTCTTTACCATTAACGAGACATGTATTTCTTTAATCTACACACTAGGTGCTTTAAGTCCTCAAACTCAAAGTTCTATGCTTGCGCTATGTATAGTCTCCTTAATATCACCATTAAGTAATGTAGTTTTTATGTGTATTTGAAATAATTTCAAATCAAAATGAGTTACAAGTGTCATGATTATCCTAAGAAAGTTTTTCGTCGAAACAGATGAGAAAGTCTCTTTGTAATCAATGTTCTTTTTCTGAGTGAATTCCTTAACAACAAGATGAGTCTTATACTTCTTGACATACACTTTTTAATCCTGTTTGATTTTAAATATTCATTTACAAGCTATGAGTTTTGTACAATTTAATAAGTTCTCAAATGTCATTGTTTGTCAAGACTTCAATTATTCCCTCATGGCTTCCATCCACTTTTCGGGATTAAAATATTGTTTTGACTTTTTGAAAAGATGTAGGATCACCTTCAAACCCTATGTTAAAATCATGCTCATAGAAATAAATATAATCACAAAAAATCTTGGATCTCCTTTCCATAGTGAACGCCTTATATACACTTGTGGTTGAAGTGATTGAGGTATTTGTTCATCCATATGAGACAATACCTTAATTCGAGTGGGAGGTTTCTCTAATTGCATTGGAGACATTATAGGAATATCTTAATTCACTATTCTCACTAGATGTGTAATATCTAAATGTATGATATATATATCATATTACTACTTATTGCACTTTTAGTAACTACAAGAGGATCAGTAATACAATCCTCAAAAGATACATCCCAGACCTTTTCCCACTATCCTTAATAAATTTGACATTTTGTCTTGAAGAAGGATATATTTGAGGAGTCATAAAATTTATAGCTTATAGATTTTTCAGAGTATCCTACAAAATGATAATATATAATCTTTAAGTGTAGGTTTTTTTTCATTAGGCTTATAAGACCTATTTTTAACTAGACAACCCTAGATGTGTAAATGTCTAATGCTAATGTTAGGCATCCTATCCGTCCACATCTCATATAAGATTTTAGTCACTATTATTGGTACTCTATTAAATAGGTAAACTGTAGTTTAGAATTTCTCACCCCCACAAATACTCTGGTAAAGAAAAAAAATATCATATTTCTTACTATATCTTTTATGGTATGATTTCATTGCTTAACTATACCATGTAGGACCGAAATAGGCGATAGAGGAGGGTGAATATCGCGCCTTTGAAAATTTTCTTTTATTTTATGAAAACAAACACAACGACAAAGTCGTAGCAGAAAAGCGAAAGTAAAATAAAGCACAACACATAATTTTTTTTACTTGATTCACAGTCCAACGAGTATTACTTCAAGGCCTACGATCCCTTGGATCGTATATGAATGAACAAATCACTAAAATCTTCCTTCTGAAATCTTTCGGTAAGGAGAGAGATCGTAAGGTAATTCACAAAAGGTCTAGGACGTTATTCACTTGATCTATCATACCAACTATAATATTCACCATCATAATCGGATCTAATGATTTTAATTTTCTTACTTAGTTGATTTTCAACTTCGGCTTTGAAAATTTTAAACACGTTTAAAGATTGCGATTTCTCATGGATAAGATATAAATAGTCGTATCGTGAATAATCGTTTATGAAACTAATAAAATATATGTGTTCGTTTAATGATGCCTCAGAGAACAATTCATAAATATCCCATATGTATTAATTTCAAGATCATCACGTCGAATTGCACCCTTAATTCTTTTATTAGTCGTTTTCCCTTTAACACACTCTAGGCTGACATTAAAGTTTGACATGTCAAGGAAATCAAGAATTTCATTTGATATTAATCTTTTTAGCGTTATTTGGATATATGTTCTCAACGCCTATGCCACAATATGAGAAAATTTTTGTCAGTCAAATTATGGTTATTACCTATTGATGTAAGCCAAGGAGGGGTTACAAGCTTATAAGACAAAACCAAGAAGGAAGAGGCATTGAAGGGAATTGGAGGATCTATGGCAAGGTCCAAGACTAAGAGAATGAAGCAAGCTTTGGAAAGCTTAATAATGGAACTCAACGAAAAGGAGGATCAATGCACAATGAAGGCAACAACCAAGTGGATCACATTCTTTCAAATTGAAAGTGAAATTGAGCTAACATGAAGACAGACTTTGAAGGCCCAAATTTGCATGATCAAAGATACATTTAAGGGCTATAGGTGACCAATTTTTGTATGTATTTTTGGGGGATTTTTCTGAAGTGACTTTTAATATCTTTTGTGAGTTTTTAATGCCTTTTTGAGAGTCCATAAGCTATTAATAGGATAAGTGGCTGTAATAGTGGAAAATAAATGTCTCATGCATGATTGTATGATAGTGGCACATAATTAGTACTTAGTGGGTCTTAATGGATATTAAATGTTTAGTGGGAAGTGTAGTAGAGATTCAATGTTTGAACTCTCTACTAAGTCTATAAATAGGAGAACTTTGTATGACAAAAGGGGAGATTGAAAGAAATCTGAGATTTCTCTATTGTGAGAGCTTCCTTCGAGTTCTTAGGCAAAGAACTAAATCTGATCTTATCAAGGTAACTTGTGGCGATCAAAACTCCCATGACTTATCACTCACCTTTTTATCTTTCTTGAGTGCGGCGACTCCTATAGCCCCACTATCGTTTTCGATCAGTGTGGGAAAGAATTACTTCTCCCATCAGAGCAGCAGTCCTCCAGTTGTGATGCCTATCATTTGAGGTGGAATGCCTCCAATGAAGGAGCTCCCTCTCTGACTACCCTTCATCTTTTTTAGAGAGAAGGGAGATTCTTTCTCTCTCTAAACGGGGAGGTTGTCGT
This sequence comes from Curcuma longa, assembly GCF_044706935.1. Classification (NCBI taxonomy): domain Eukaryota; kingdom Viridiplantae; phylum Streptophyta; class Magnoliopsida; order Zingiberales; family Zingiberaceae; genus Curcuma; species Curcuma longa. The sequence goes on along the minus strand of NC_133873.1, from coordinate 9,109,922 downwards.
CGTATTTAATTTTTTTTTAGTAATTTAGATATCTAATTTTATATTCTAATTAATTTTAAAAGTGATCGATCTTATTTTATAAAAATTTTCATCGATTACTAAAATAAACTTAGAAGTACATGTGACCGTCTATATAATGGTCCAACAGTCTGATCCAAGTGCTTACCACTGCAGGAGGCTGTGAAGCCTTCGATCGTGCCAATATGTTCAGAAACGAGCAAGTTCTTGGGATTTTGCTTTCCATATCTACGTCTGTTGAATTCCACTATTTGATAAAGGTTGCCAATTGCACACTTAGAAAAACTCAATTGTTTCTCAAGTGCAAGTGGACAAAAAAAAAGGGATTAAACTATACTAAAAAAAAATAGAATGTATTTATTCATTGCTAGGTTGTTGGTGTGATCTAAGTGCAACAATGTAAAGTTGCTAAGTAAAACATAAATGTGTTCTTTTGGATAATAGCGGAGCCAGTTCGGGTGATTTATCCGGGTTGACAGAGACGGATCTATAAAAGGGTTGTACTGGGATGTAGCCCAGTCCTGTTTCCTGTAATTTTTTAAAGGGGTTTAGGTTTTTTTCGGGCCCTAAGCGAGTGCAGAGTTGCCACAAACTCCCGCGTGAACCGAATCCGCCGCCCCGGAGCAGTCTGTGGAGTACGTCCCTTCCGAGGACCTCGCGGCCCTCGTCGATCCAGAATCGAAGATGGCAGTTCGTCCTGTCGCCGATCGAAATCTCAAATTTTGAAATTTTTAGTACGCTTTTTGGGTCTGATGTGTTGGGATGACTGAGCAGGTGTTGCTGGATGAGTTGAGCTCGAAAGATTGGATCAGAGGTTGCGAAGTGTAGAATGATTTGTGCCGGATGGCTCTCCATCACTCTTCTCTTTTGGTGCCGATCTTGTGAGTTCAAAATTCAAACCTTTAATTTTCCTTTTCTTTTTTTTCTATTGCTACGAAATCATGAAAAGTGAAGGTTCCCATACTTAAATCTTTTTGTCAATCTGTTCCAATCGGTAACGGATTGAATGAGCAATTGGAAGTGTGGAAAAGGTGTTTGTTTGTATGCCTGATTGTTAGTTCATTGTAAGATTTCTATCTGTTCCTGAAGAGGACATTTACATGGATCATGCGGTGATTTTAAAGATTTTGTCTTGAAGTAATAATTTCTGATACCGTGTCGATTTTGCTTCAAAACACTAATGGAAGAAGAACGCAGGGAGATTGATTGAACTTGTATATCGTTTGAAGTCTTCCTTATAGAGATAACAATCTTTATTGTTAAAATTGATAACTGCATAAATTTTCAACAATGATAGCTATATAAGTTTTGTGATAGATACAATATTTACTGTATATATATTAATCCTTGCTATGTGCATTTGAAATGTTGATGAAAATTCTTATCATAGTAAATGAGCAAAGCAAGGATGTGTGTGTGTGATTTTTTTAATCTTTGAATCAAAACTCACATTCTTGTGTTGGAGTATAAACCATAATGGAAAAAGGATCAAGGCAATTTATCTGCTTTAACAAAAGAATCACAAGATGCTTGGCTTTTTAACTTTAGGATTGCACCATTTTTTTTTTTCAAGTCTATGAGCACAGTAGTTGTTTCCTTCGGGTTGGTCATGTTAGAAGTGAGCTTGATGGCTCGATACAACTTGAGGCTGCACTCAACAGTTTGGTGACTCAACAATGGGTTGGTTTGCGCGCTTGGCTCCTTGGATCAGCATCTTGGAGAGGGATCCATGGCATGGTAATCCCTCAAATATTGATACAAGTTAGGTGGTTGGTCAAGGCTAGAGTTGATGAGCTCTCTTTTCTTAGTATAATATTGTCTCATCTAAGTGCTTACACTGAAAATTTTTGAGACCCTTACAGCCATCAAATGTCTCTTAACCTTTATAGCTTGACACTCTATATTGAACGAGATTTAACTAAAGATATAGATATAGATTTTTTTATAGATGAATTTTATATTTTAAAATCTAATAGAACACAACTTTGTTGAATGGTATAATATAAATGACTTATTATTTATATATATATATATATATATATATATATATATATAGATAATAATATATAATTCATTATATTAAGTTAAGTCCCCTTTAACTCTAATTTCTAGATCCGTCCTTGCGGGTTGATTCAATCTTTTAGGCTACGTCGACGGTATGCTTTGGGCTAGTTTTTAAAATTTTTTTCCTCACTCTAAATTCAAGTTTTTTTTTCTTGTCGCCGTCGGTTCCCCGGGCTATAGCTCGGGTAAGTATAAGCGTGGCTCCGCCCTTGCTTTTGGGTACGGTGTTCGAATCACTCATAATATTAAGTTGATGGTAAATAGAAGGACATGTTCCCATGCAACGAGAGTTTGAAATTCTCATAGGTATATTATATCTGCGATATTCGAGTTATTTGTGATGTTGAGCCATTCGTCAAGACTCATCTATACTTTTTGGATTTATCTTAATGATAAGTAAAATTTTTTTATGGAGATAGATGGATCACTTTTAGAATTAATCAATCCAAAAAATTAGATGTCTAAAAAAATAAAAAGGTAGAACAGAATTACAATGATCTCACAAATTCAGTATTTTTTAGCTGGTAATGCCCAGGTAAGCAACTTAGTCTTTTTAATGTGATCAGGTTGGCAAATCTCAAGTGTTATTTTTGCTATGATATATATATTTTTAAAGTTTTTAAATTTGGGTCACAATTAAAAGGGTGCCCTATTAAATATTTTATCTCGAGAATATTATTATTTTCAATGTTATTGTAGTAGCTACAATTAACTACTATAATGTATAAAAACAATTAAGTAGTTGATATAATGTATAATGTTTAATATTATACTATTATAGTATTATAATAGTTACTTATTAGATTTTATATCTTCTAGCAGTTATTGAATAATTATTATAATTATTTTTAAATGATTTTAATAAATTTAAAATAATTTTAATAAACTTAAATATTTATTTATTTTTGACTAAGTTGGTAAAATCTTTTTTTATATAAAGTGCTCATAAATGATTTAGAATTTAAAATTTTAAATCCAAGATTTAGTTATAATTATTTTAAAATAATTTTTATTAATTTAAAATAATTTTGATGAAATTTAATTGATAAAGAATATTTTAATATAATAATTTTAATTAAAATAAAATAATTAATTTTTTATATTTTAATAACTATCAAGAAGCTTTTATATATTATAATAATTATCAATAGTTGTTACACAGTTGTATTTAAATCTTAAAATTTTAAATTTTAAATTTTAAATTTTAAATATCAAAATATTTTTTATCAACTTGATTAAAATTTTTTAAATTTTATTAAAATTAATTTAAATTAATCAAAATTATTTGTAACAGCCACATAATATACATATTATAATAATTAGCCATAATTATTATAATAATATTGGAAGTAAAAAATTAATATTATAGTAGCTTTAGGATAAAAGATATTTTGAAGATAAAATATTTGATGTGATAGGATGTCTTTTTAAATTTTTTAAAAAAAGCGTTCAATTGTATAATTCAAGATGTCTTTTTTATTTTTACCCTTTAAATTGATATATATATATATATATATATATA